>NW_026591598.1:4152667-4187165 GCF_907164565.1 Psammomys obesus | reverse complement strand
TTTTTTTTTTTTTTTTTTTTTTGTTTTTTGTTTTTTTTGTTTTTTAAAGGATAAGACAGATAAGGCCCAAATCACAGAAACAACATCCGATACAATTGAAGGGCTAAACAGTTCTGAGTTTCTCCGTGAACCAGGATGATTTTGGCAGAAAAAAAAAAAAACAAAAAAAAAACAAATAAAGTGTAATATGTAGGTAACAGACATGGACTTTCACCATCGTAAGCCTGTGTGAAAGGAAAACCATGTTATCATAGAAGGAGCTTTTTACCTAAAATTCTAAACAGAAAGCGCAGCTAAACAGCAAAGTGTTAACACAGGGGAGCAACATAGAGGAATGGCTGGCATAGATTCAAGACAGCAGTTTCCTCCAGACAAGTAGGGGCACCCAGAAGTCTTCAAAGGCACCACACTGGCCTATTTTTCAAGTTAAATGATGAACACGTGAAAAGCCAGGCATGACGGCACATTCTCATCACCTCAGCATGTGGGAGTTGGAGGGTGGAGAGTTAGGTAGGATTCAAGGATAGCCACTGCTACATAGTGAATTCAAGGCTAGGTTGGGCTCCATAAGACCTGGTCTCGAAAACCAAAACAGGGCTGAAGAGCTGGCTCCATCATTATGAACACTTGTTACTCTTACAGAGAACCCCCATTCAGTTCTCACACGGCAGCTCACTCAGTCCATAACTCCAGTTCCAGGAGATCTGACACCTTCTTTTCTGATCTCCAAGGGCACCACGCATGAGTGGTACACAAGATTACGCACAAGGCGAACACTCATATACGTAAATACAATGAACCCTTACAAACAACACAAAAGAAAGCATAGCCAAGGTTTCAAAAAGTATTATTTCGAGCTGGAGAGATGGCTCAATGCTGAAGAGCACTAGCTGCTCTTCCAAAGGACCCTGCTTGGATTTCCAGCACCCACAGTGCAGCCAACAACCATCAGTAACCCCAGTTCCAGGACTCTTAAGCCTCTTGTGGCCTCCTGGGGCACCAGGCATGCACAGGGCATGCAAAACACCCATGCACACAAATAAAATAATTTAAAAATAAGTCAATAAAAGTTGTTTTTATCACTCTCAGGGCTGAATGTGTGCAGTTGTATTGGTGGTGTCTTTTACTATAAACCATATTAAAACAGCCAGTGTTCTTCGAGAACACCTTCATTTGATTAGGCAGCTGTGATAAGACTGATATTGGCATACAGTAATAAGCACTTAGTTTTGGGTGTTTTGGCTTCCCGGGCCTCAGTTTCCCCATATGCAAGCAATAGGCGCTGTCCTCCACTGTGCAGGTCCAGGGTTCCCTTTCTCCTTCTCCTCTGCAACTCTCTCTCTCTCACACACACACACACACACACACACGTGCACACCCACACACTGACAGCCAGGCTCCCTCCGCCCTAGGTCACTAGTGGCTCCCAGAACACTCACAGCGGTCCCTGAAGCTCTGGAATGGGACCTCCAGGTCTTGGTCTCTCTGAGGCCCTTCCGCTCCTTCTGCTTTCCTCAGGGGTAAATGGAGCCTGCATGACAGTCCACACCTGCAACTGCAGCACCCAGGAGGCTGAGGGAGGGAGGCCACGGGATTGTCTAAGGCCGGCATGGGCTTTGCTGCTTGACCTTGTATCAGAGAGAAGGAAATAACGATCCATGAGCACAAGTATCTGCTCATCATCTAAGCCCCAGGTAGATACTGTAAAAGGCTGTGCTTCTCGGAGGGATCTGGACCAGTGAGTGACCTGTCTCATCTTGAGAATAAGGGACAGGATGAGTTTTGCAGTGTGCTTGACAGCATTCTTCATGAACTCTCCCATCGAGATCGATGTCACTGTCCCTCCTTTCCCTGGCTTTTCCTCCACCACCGTGCATCTGTGGTGGTGAAGCCTTCCTGTTCTGGGAAGGTATTTACTCCAGGAAAAGTGTCTCTGGCCCTGAGTGTCCATCTCTGAACCGGCTTCAGTCACAGGCTATGTGACTGAAGTGGAATGGCCGGGTCTCCACCAGGCTGGGAGGTGCGACCTCCAAAGGCCGTGGCCTCACTTATTCACCTGGAAGCCTGGACCAGGCCGGTGGACCTGTCAAGTTGTTGAACTGAACCTTCGTGGCCGTTCTATTCCGGTTTTGCACGGTGCACGGAACCTGCTTCTGCAGCTCCTGCCTTCAGCAGTCGGGTGGTACAAGCTCCGAGCCGCCCAGAAGTGGCGTGGCCAGAGGCGTGGCTAGAGATGCTGGGGCGGGGCCTGTTCAAGGACGGGGCGGGACCAGCGCGGGCCTACCGGGGGCGGGGCCGGGGTAGGAACGGGGCGGAGCAGGAAGGGACGGCGGCCCTGCCCGGCTTCCGCGTCACGGCCCTTAAAGCACCTGCCCTCCCTGTCTCGGCTACGAAAGTGCCGTCCGAGCCCGAGACTCGGCTCCATGGACGCGCTACGGATGGCGTCCGGCGCTCGGCGGGGTAAGTGAGTGCTGCGGCGTGGGACGGGTGGTGCGCTGCTTTGGGGTCGGCCCCGGGAGGGTCCGCCGGGACCCCGCCGACTTCACCCTGGTGCGTGGAGCGGGGTGTCTTGGGGCACCTGGCGCAGCGGGGCTCTAGCCGGGACCGCCTCCCATCACCGGGCCCCGTAGCTAACCAGAGTCGCTCAGCAACTTTTCTTCCCGTGGGTCACCCTGGAAACTTGTCGTTCCCGGAACGACTCTGGCCGGACTCCGGCCCTGGGCTTCTTAGTTTGAGACTCGGGACGAAGGCAGTGGCCGCAACGGGGAAGCCCCTGGATCCCTTGCGCACTTCCAGTCCCCGGTTTCCTTCTGAGAGCCCCGCCCCCGCCTCTTGGGTCCCCTGAGTTGGCGGATCAGAACGGGTTTGGGGGTGGAGTCAGATCAAGTTCAAACTTTTGTGTCACAAACTATGAGTTGATGACCTTGAGCAATTTTTTTTACTGCCTGTGCCTCGGTTTCCCCCATGTGAGAATAAGACTTCTTGCCAAGAGTTCTTGAGAGCACAGCTTGAGCTGACACGTGAGGATGTCTTTAGAGAGTGTCACCTCAGTTCATGCTGCCTCATCCTGTGGGGAAGAAAAGCGGAAAGAGACCTACATTGGGCATTCCTTGCCCCCTAACCCTCTGGTCTAGTCAATAGGAGCTGTGATGGACGCCTTCCAGGAATCTGAAATATGAGTGACCCCTGTGAAAAGAATCCTGTCCGAGAAGCCAGCCCCACCATGAGTCTATGGAGTCTTGAGGACAGCCACAGCTGCCGGGGTCGTCCTCAGCCAGCCCAGGATCCTGTAGCCAAAGAGGCCTCTGCTTCCGAGCTGCAGATGAAGGTGGACTTTTTCCGTAAACTGGGCTACTCGTCCTCTGAGATCCACAGTGTCCTGCAGAAGCTGGGCGTCCAAGCAGACACCAACACAGTGCTGGGAGAACTGGTGAAGCATGGTTCAGCGACAGAACGAGAGTGCCAGGCCTCGACAGACCCCTGCCCCCAGCCCCCCTTGGTGCCCCGGGGTGGAAGCGCTCCCAAGCCTTCCACTCTAGAACCCTCACTCCCAGAAGAGGACAAGGAGGGCAGTGACCTGAGGCCCGTGGTCATCGATGGAAGCAATGTGGCCATGAGGTACGTGTCAGTTGTGGACTGGTGAGGAGATGCGAAAGCTCTCTGAGAGGCCCCACCATGTGCCAGGAGGATCCCTTAAGCCTCAAAGACTTCCTTGGGGTGTTTCATAAATGGCGTAAGAAGGAAAATGGAAGCTCAAACCCTTGCCCAGAGTCACGCCCCTTGCTAAATGGGAAGCAAGGATTCAAACCCGGAGTGGACCTTATGCCATGGTCTCTCCTGACACCAGTTTTCTCCTTTAAGGGATTAATTAGCCTGTGGACCCAAGAGCTTTCTGGGAACCAGTTACTTAGTCGGTTGAGCCATTTCTTGGCTCTCCTGTCAAGCTTTCCACTCAGGTGGCCCTTGTGGGAGAAAATGCACAGAACATGGAGAGCTACAAGTACTCAGTGAATGGTTGTTGTTGCCATTCAGTGGCTGAGTCCTCCGGGAACTCTTTCTCCTAGACCGAGCTCCCACAGAAGCAAAGCTTATTAGTTATCGAGAACTTCCTAGCCCTAACCAGCTGTGACCTGTTGGCCAGATATGGCTCTTCAGATGCGTGTGAGCAGGTGGCCTGACTCTCTGAGCTTAGGTGAACCCTGATGGGATCTGTACTGACTAAAGCTGCTTGAACTAGTCTGATCTCTGGGGGTTCCCAGACCTCAATGCTTGTCCCCTTTGCCTATCTCTCGGGGAATGGGGTGGGGTGGGGGTGGAGACAGGCTATGAGCCAGGCTACCTCTGACCTTAAGGAGCTCTGGCTTCTCCCTTCCATCAAGGCCGCACCCTCTAGCCCTGCTTTCTCCCAGTTCCCTGCACAACGGGCTGGTGAGTCAGGACTGGGTGGATTGCTCACAAGGAAAAGTTCCTGTTGGCAGGGACACGGGGAGACCCCTGCAAGAGAACAGGAAGAGGGGGAAATCTTTCCAGTTTCCCTGAGGGCTCTCCCAAGTGGACTGCCCAATTTGTCATGATGTCAGCGTCTTTCCTACCTGGCATCTGGCCCCACCTACTCCCTGCCCAGCTAGGTCAAGTGAGCTGTCCAGCTGGCCCTACTAAGTTGGTACGTGGGGGCAACCCTCTTCTATCACCTCTGTTCTGTCTTCACATCTTTAAAATGGGCTGATCCTGGGTAGAAGACTGAGAAATGCTGGCTTCCATGCCAGAGGGTGGTGGGTGAAACTGGTACCTTCAGAATCCAGACTTCGCTCTGAGGTTCTGAGCTAGAGTAGGAATTAGGTCTGACTTCCCCTAGGAGTCATGGGCTGGGTGTTCTGAGTCTTGTGGACAGCCATGTGCTGTGTGTATTTGTATTCTGGGCAGGGAAAGGAGGGGCCTGGAAAGGGGGAGGGGCAGTAGTGGAGGGCTTCAGGAGAGCTGATACCAAAGAGACAGACAGCCACTGTCTGCCGCCTTGCCTGTCCGCCTGCCTATCTGCTGGGGGTTTCTGAGCTGGGGTGGCCTCGGAAGGGGAATTCCAGCCTCACACTTCCTGTCTCAGCAGCTGCTTGGTTCCTACCCTGCTGCTCCCCACACACACAAGGGCAGGCCCAGCTAGCCCCCACCATATGCAAATCGTGGGGAAATTCACCTCTTGTTTCCTTCTAAGGGAATTTTCCTCCACTGGGCCCAGCCCAGGCAGTTCTTTTCACCTGGGGAGACTAGCCCTGCCTTGTCCTTGGGCAGGAACTGGAGTCTTCTACATACACAGCCCATCAGGCTGGGGCCCCTAACCTGTGGGCCAGCAGGGCTTTGTGGGTGGGAGGAAGTTGGTTTGCCTGGGCCAACCAAGCTTCCTGCATTGCACTGAGCTGAATGGGTTGTCCAGGCGTTCTGGGCCTCAGGCCTCAAGTGTTCTCCCTGCCAAGAATAAGGCTCTGACTACCTGCTGAGGGAACATTCCACCGCCAGCACTGCTGGGAGTAGGCATCCCCAGCCAGGGTTTTAAATGCCCAGAGGCAGTACACAGCTGTGGAACCCTGGCATCTTAAGATCCTTAGACTTGACTTTGCTGGTCCGGGAGTGGCCCATGAGTCCACAGAGAGGTCAGAGGACATGTGGACGCGAGCCATGGGCCGGATACCTACCTCATGTCGGGAGGAGACAGTGTGATGGGGCAGCACTGGGCATTGTGAGGCCGCCGCCTGGGACCTGTCCTGGCTGTTGAGGGAGGACTTCTCAAGGGTTTTGACATGTCACCCGGCTTCCAGAGGGAAGAGCAGGAATTTCCTGAGAACTGTCCATTACTTCTCTGGCTGCAGGGATGCGTGTTCCTCTCCATATGCAGAATGCACATCATGGACACTTGAGTTGAGAAACTGCTTTTCTCTCATATAAACTTTGGGTCTTCTGACAGGGCTCAATCCAGTAGCCCCACACCTGGCTTCAGTTTTCACCTATTAGCACTAGCCAGGTACCTTATAGAGTGGTGGAACCTTCCCTGCCAGCACTGAAAGAGATGGCCTAGGTGGACTCCGTGCCTTTCCCAACCATCAGGGCTGTTGGTACCTAAGCAACAACAGAGTAGTTCTGATCACTGGCTCCAGTGTGGGCCTGGTTACCCCCTCTGGACCATGTGAACAGAGGGGAAGGGGATGGTAATGGCAGTGTACTTCTTGTAGGCTTGCTGATGGATGATTCAGTGGGAAGCACAGGAAGGCCAGGTTTGCAGCCCCCACTATGGCTGCATGGGACACGGGACCAGAAGCGAATGGGTGGGGATGAACTTTGTTTCTTATACAATTGAGAGACCTCTAGACCTTGGAGCCTCCATGACTCGAGCTGTCCCACTTCCCACTCTGTGTCCTCTTGGGGCTCCAGCTATCGCTCTCCCAAAGCTACCCCACAGGATGTGGTCTGCCATGGACTTGCCTCTTTTGCGTAACATTTATTCTGTTTTATTTGCCAAATATGAGTTGTGAGTCGCTCGCTATGGGGCTGACAAGAGGCAGAGCATGCTGAGGAGAGAGCCCCAAGCCCCCAGTCCTCCTTCAGCACTCCCAGGAAATCCACCTTGCCAGCTGTCTTTTGCCTCAGAGTTTATCACCCTGGCATGAACTGGCTTGTCTAAGAAAGCTGCTGTCCACCATGCTTATGGGAAGAGATGCGGACCAGGGCAAGAAGCTAAGCTGCTTCTGAGGAAAGCCATGTTTAGATAGAACAAGGCGAAGGTCTGATGCCCCAGCTGTCCCTGTGAGCGAGCAAGAGTTCCCCAGCAATTTCCTGCCCGTCTTTCTGCCAGGAGTCACGCCCTCCCTGAGGCAATGAGGTGGGGGTTGTACAGGGATGGGCAGGCTTGCAGGGAACCAGCCTCTAAGAGGAAAAGAGGTGGCCTTTCACTTTCACACTGAAAAGCTCCTGGCTTCAGTTTTCACCTGCAGGTAACTTGCAGGAGTGCCTCCTGGCTCTGTTATTTCCTGACCCCTTGGTGGAAGGGTGACACCCCGCATTCCTTCCCTGTACCCTCTGGGGACTCAAGCTGAGACCTTGTGCACAGACTGAACTTCAATCCAGAACAGTCTGGTTTCTCCCGCTTAATATGGCTGGTGCCTCCCCTGCCTCCTCCGCTTGTGCCTCCCTGCTTTATAGTGTTGAGGGAAAGAGGTGACTCAGCCTCCATGCGCACATATACGTCCCCGTGGTCCCTGCAGCTTGGGTGGGGCAGGATCCCCAAGCCTCCTTTCCCCACCCCAGTTGTGTTGCAAATGGCCCGCCCCTACCCCTCTGCATGGGGAGCCAGTGTGGCTAGATTCCTGGGTGGGTCCACACTTTCAGGAGCTGGAATCTTAGGGAAAGTCTCAACTGGGGCTGGCCATCAGGCACTGTGGAAACTGACCCAGGGACAGGGACAGGCCCTGCTGGCAAAGGGCCATGGGCTGAGCCCTGCAGCTACCCAGCTAGGCCAAGCAGGACTAGAGTATGGCCCACTTCTCACTTCTGCTTGGTCCTGGGTAACCACAGACTGGCTGCCCTGTGAGCTAACCTGTCCCTCCTCTGGCAGCCACGGGAACAAGGACGTCTTCTCTTGCCGGGGCATTCTGCTGGCTGTGAACTGGTTTCTGGAGCGGGGCCATACAGACATCACCGTGTTTGTACCGTCCTGGAGGAAGGAACAGTCTCGGCAAGATGTGCCCATCACAGGTATATGTGCCCAGTGGAAGTGGGACAGCCTCGCTGTACCAGGGACCCTGGTGCTGTAAGCAAGAACCAGCCTTCTTTCCAATTCCTGTTGCCTTGAGCAGCACAGCTTAGATGGGAATGGCTAGAAGTCACCTGGTATAGCCTCCAGGTGTCTCCCTCATCCTCCAATATACCCAGTTGCAGAGGGGCGGTATAGCTTCATGATTGAAACTGTGGGTGCTGGGCCAAGAAGACAGGGTGAGATGCTTGGCCCCAAGTACCCCAGGCCAGGGCCTTAAGTCGCCACGAGCCATCGGCTCTTCAGCTGTGAAATGGGGCAGGGTGGAGGTGTGCTGGCAGACACTGCTGAAGGAGCAGTTGAGAGGGTACAGATGTGCGCAATCCAGCGCAGTGTGGATGCCCCACTGCAGCCACCACCCTCATGAGAGCCCCCCACCTCGAAGAGGAGGGAGTGACAAGAGCCAGCTTTTTTACAAGTCTGCAAATCTGGGCCAGGCCAGGGCCTCCTGGACCTCTTCCGAACAGAGCTGGGTACGCAGGGGACAGCGCCAAGACACTTCTTCCTAGACCCATGGGGTGCAGGCAAGGCACACAAGCCAGAGGGGAAGCAGGAAGAGCCACTCTAGGCTCCGCACTGTTGCTGAACGTGATGGTCCTGCATGTAGGTGTACTTGGTTTCCACACGGCTGGTTCCTGGCCTCTTGCAACTAGTGTGAACAGCCAGCCGCTGAGCCTGGCCACCATGAGCCACGGAGCCCTGTGGTCTGTCTCGAGGTCCCCAACGGGCTCTGACCTGCCTCTCTGTCATCCCCCAGACCAGCACATTCTGCGAGAGCTAGAGAAAAAAAAGATCCTGGTGTTCACGCCGTCCAGGCGTGTAGGTGGCAAGCGTGTGGTGTGCTACGATGACCGCTTCATTGTAAAGCTGGGCTTCGAATCCGATGGGGTGATAGTCTCCAATGACACATACCGGGACCTCCAAGGCGAGAGGCAGGAGTGGAAGCGCTTCATTGAGGAGCGGCTGCTCATGTACTCCTTTGTCAATGACAAGTACGTTCCTGCTGGAGGACTGGGAGATACTGGGGTGGACTCTGCTGGATCCATGGTCTGGGTTGAAGCTTTGGGGGTGACATGAGTAGCAGAGAGAAGGCGGGGGCCAGTGGAGCTTCTTGATAAAGGACTAAGGATTGGAGCTAGCTTGAGACAGGCCCAATAAGCTCCTAGACGGCTCTCTTGAGTAAGTCCACAGCAGCATGCATCCCAAGATGCTGTTAGCTTGTGGCCTCCTGATAGCCTGAGAGCTCCTGACCTAGGGAATGCCCTGAAGGTGACCCTGGGCTATCCCTTCTGGACTGAGGGTCCTCCTCCTCCTTTGGAGTGCCCCAGCTGCAAACTCAGAAGACTTTTGGGGCATCCTGCAGACAGGCAGTTTGGGGGCTGGCTATATAGCCCTTTCCTTGGACCCTCCTCGTGACTTCTATCTCCTGAGAATTCCTTTCACCTACTGCAGATTCATGCCCCCTGACGACCCCTTAGGACGACATGGGCCTAGCCTGGACAACTTCCTTCGTAAGAAGCCACTGCCTTCTGAACACAGGAAGCAGCCATGCCCCTATGGTGAGACCCAGCTCCATCCCCAATAGCCTTTTTTGCCCTGCTTTTCCTCTTGCCTGCCCCTCCACCTAGGCCTTCTTGTGCCCTGGTGGCTTCCTTGTACTAGACCACCTAAATCCTAAGTCTTCTGTGCCTCTTCCTTGGGCCGCATTCATAGACTCCCTCTGTTCTTCTTACAGGGAGGAAGTGTACCTACGGAATCAAGTGCCGGTTCTTCCACCCTGAGCGGCCAAGCCGCCCCCAGCGCTCCGTGGCTGATGAGCTCCGTGCTAATGCCCTGCTCTCACCCCCCAGGACTCCAGTCAAGGACAAAAGTGGCCAGAGGCCTTCCCCTGCCTCTCAGTCCAGCCCTGTGTCCACAGAGGCTGAGCAAGGCAGCCTGGATGGGAAAAAAATGGGGGCCAGATCATCCCCAGGCCCCCACCAAGAAGGCTCAACACAGACCTTTGCCCCAGCTGGCAGGAGCCTCCCTGTTAGTGGGAGCAGCTTTGGGCCCACAGAGTGGCTTCCACACACCCTGGACTCGCTCCCATACACCTCCCAGGAGTGCCTTGATTCTGGTATTGGCTCCCTAGAGAGCCAGATGTCAGAATTATGGGGGGTGCGAGGAGGCAGTCCTGGAGAGTCGGGCCCCACTCGGGGCCCTTATGCTGGGTATCATACCTATGGGTCTGAGCTCCCAGCAGCACCTGCCTTTTCTCCCTATAGACAAGCCATGGGTGCTGGCCACTTCAGTGTCCCCACTGACTATGTGCCCCCACCCCCTACCTACCCAGCCAGAGAGTACTGGTCCGAGCCATACCCATTGCCCCCACCCACCCCAGTCCTTCAGGAGCCCCAGAGGCCCAGCCCAGGGGCTGGTGGGAGCCCCTGGGGCAGGGTGAGTGACTTAGCCAAAGAAAGAGCTGGTGTGTATACCAAGTTGTGTGGAGTCTTTCCCCCACACCTGGTAGAAGCTGTGATGGGGCGCTTCCCTCAGGTCCTGGACCCCCAGGAGCTGGCCGCTAAGATCCTTTCTTACAAGTCCCAGCACCTCAGTGAGTAAGCCAGAAGGTGGCTCAGGGAGCTATCAGGCATCACAGATCAGGCTCCAGCCCCTGGCCCACCCTGGAAGCTGGACAGAGGGACAAGTGGAACAGGCAAGGGAATCCTCAAACCAAAGATACCATAGGATTGGTTCTGGCCCTGCGGCCCTTCTATCGATCCCGCACGGGTCAGAAGCGATCACCCTGTTGATACACATTGTATCTCTGTCATTTAAGGAGACGCTGCCGGTCAGGCCGTCCGTCCGTGGCTGATGCCCAAACCCTCTTTTTATTTTTCTCAGAGGGCGGGGAGGGAGGCCTAGGGTTGCAGAAGCCTGAGCTGGACCCCACCCTCCACCCTGTCCCTGGGATGCCGGCACCACCGGCTAGTTGGGCACCATGTGCCTGCGCTCTGAGGCCCCTCTCAAGCCAATGCAGCCTCATCCCTGTTCACGGGGCATGAGGCTTCATATTAGTAAGCAAGATGCTTCTTATAACCCACCCGCCCGCTCTGCCCGACTACCCTTTCGCCCCCACCAGGGCTCCAAGGCAGAGCCTCTGTTCCCACACTTCACCCTTCCCCACGGGTGGGAGGACACACGTGTGCTGTGTACAGATACAGACTTTAAGTATTTTAAGTGAAAAGAATGACAGAAATAAAGGATATCAGGAGTCCTTTACAGTTGCCTTTTTTTTGGTGTGCTGGGTGAAGGTAAAGCTGTTCTGCAGCCACCAGCCAGTCGGCAGGTAGCCTCAACTTCTGCCCTGGGGGAGCCATTTGAATTCACTGTGTCCTGAAAGGAGGGTTTCCAGAGGCAGTTGGTCCCATGGAGCTGGGCTTGGATAGGAGGTGAGGTGGCCTTGGACACAGCAGGTGACGGGTGCAGGAAGCAGAGAGCCCTGTGGCTTCAGCTGCATAGGGTGACACTGGGGCGGTGGCAGGATGGAGCTGTTCCACTTTTCTGTGCTGACAAGAATTGAGGGTAGGAAACAGGGAAATGACCTGGCAGATTTTAGCTGTAAGGGGTGAGGGGGGGTCTGAGTGGGTAAGGGAGTCCTTGGGTGATACACTCAGGGACCTCCCAGATCTACTGTTGTGTCCAAAGAACCAGGGTTACAAGGCAGGGTGGGGGAGGCCCTGCCACTGACTCTACCAGCTGGAGCAAGGGACTGACCTTCCCAGGCCTCAGTTTCCTCACCTGTGAAATGGGGATAGTAATGACAGCTACCTTACAGGCTTGTCATGACGACTCAGTGAGACAATGCATGCTGGGTGTGTGACCTGCCTCCTGCCCCACAGGAAGTGCTCATTAGGCATCCTCAATAAGTGTGACTCCCGTGGGCGGGCTCACAGGACTGATCCCATCCGCCACGTCAAACTGCCCATCAGCCCTAGGCAAGCCCAGGCAAGATGATCCCTCCCTCCCTCCTCCTCCAAGCTCCAACCTCAAAAAGGAACATGAGTATTAAATATTTTAAAATGAAAGACTATCACACGATCTCCGAACAAAAACTATCAGCCAGGGAAAATGGAAAAAAATGACATCTTTAATAACCCTACCTTTGAACAATTCCTCTGATTTGTACCTAATGGACGGTGCCGCTCGAAGTGTAATTTGTTTGTTTTAAAAACTAGTTCAGTACAGGACAGCTGTGAAGCTGTGGAAGAAAAATGTCACCCCGGGGACCCTGCCCACCAGCTCCACCCCACTCTGCCCTGACCATCCTTCACAAGTTCCCGCTTGAGGCAGGGAGCAGGATGCGCTGGCATGAGTGGTTGGAAGCCTCCCTCCCACAGGCATTCAAGGCGGCTGTCCCGAGCTCATTCCTCCCAGCCTCCTCAGGGGCTTCTATCAGCATGAGGAGATGGCAAAGCCTTACTTATACTTTACAGTGGAACAATATTTTAGGAGTCCGGGGTACTTGGGAATGTAGCCAGCCAGCCAGGGAATGTACACTGAGCATTCGTATTGAACACCTGGGCAGAAGATTCGGAAAGGCCTGAAGTTCGAGGTCACCTCTGGTTACAAAGCAAGTTCCAGGCCAACTTGGCCTGCATGAGACTCTGTCTCAAACAACGTGAAACAACAGACAGGCAAATACTCCAATGTACTCTCAGGTGAAAAGGCTATTTATGGGCATCTATTTGTCTTTATGGGATAGGAAGCTAAAAATACCGGACAGTCAAGTTCATTATCAGTTGCTTGGCAATGCTGAGTGACTTGCCCAAGGTCCCACGGAGGAAGGCAGGCTGGGGCAGGGTTTTCAGTGCTTGTCCCTGATCCCAAAACCTGACACCAGACTATGGTGATTCAAGCCCCTGCAGAAACAGGAAAGTGAGATGGTCCTCTAAGGGAGGCAACTCTAATGCTCACCCACCCAGCTGCTTTGTAGGGCCTAGTCTCTGTACAACACAGTGGAGCTTCGGGGCCCTGAGATTCAGGGCTCCTCTGGAAGGGGAAGTGGTAAACTCTCCCACTTGCTTCCTGAGCCAGGACTGAAGTCATCTGTCCTACGGACTGTCCTACGGGGGTGAGAACTGAGGTGATCCAACAGGCAGGCAGCAGCAGTGCCAGCTGGCTGTGGCTAAGGTTAGGAGGGAGGGCCTGGCCCTGCTGGTTCAGTGACAGGAACCAATGAGGACTACAGATCCACACAGTAGGTGCCAGCTGGGCTCTGGGGAGGAGAGGGTCAACTCAGGCTCTCTGATGGCTGGCCTGGAGCCCAAGCTTCCTAACAGCTCAGCTCAACTGGACTAGCCAGCCACAGAACCTCTGGGCCTCTTTCTCAATCTAGCTTCCGGCAGGGCTACCCAGGCAGCCAGGCTCAAAGCCAAGGCTGTTTCTTGGTAACTTGCTTCAGCTGTAACTGCAAAGTTCTCACCACCGCCTGTCCCCTGGCCTACTGAGGCAACTTAAGGCAGGTAGCACTGAATTGTGGGGCCTTGGCCTCCCACCTGGGAAAAGGACGACCCACTCTCCAGCTATTACAGAAGGATACCTTCCCTAGAGGCAGCTAGAGGCAATGAGACCCCAGATCAAGCCTCATTCACTAGCTGGGCAGCCCTGGGCAACTCAGCACCATTCTCTCAGGACCTCAGCTGCCTGCCTGACCCACACACAGCGATCCACATTCGAGCTTAATGGGAGAGGGTGGCAAGGACAGAATGTGATTCCTGAGACCAAAGCTCAAGCCACCGGGCATGCTGCAAGGGATCAAATTCCAAGTAGCTGCCCCAGTTGCTCTTTCCTCCCGCTTTTCCTGGTTACTTGAGCCAAGAGGCTGATGGGGAAACTGGTGTATATGCAAATTCCCACTGTTGGGAAATGATCCCTGATAGCTGGGCCTTCCCACCCATTCCGCCCACTTGCACCAGCTGGTACTGACCCCTAGGTGCTTCAGCAAGTTCTGCCACACAAGATTAACCCCTTGGTGTGTGTTTGTGGGGGGAGCCTGCTTAAAAGCCAAAATTACTGTTGTCTGCTTTTGCTAGTGGCCTGAGACAGGAAATCTCTGTACTTCATGCTGGACTGAGCTAGCCCAAAATGGAATGAAGCATCCCTGCTCTGGATGTCCCTGTCCACTCAGTCCCCATCAGGGCTCTTCAGGACATGGGAAGACCTGGCAGAACCTGAAGATCCTGATACCTAAACTGAGATCAAAAGAGCCACTGTGCACAACCCACTTGGAGCTAATGCCTCAACCCACTAGTGTCTTTCAGGGGGTTAGGGTTAGACTTTAGTGGGGACAAGGCCAGCACCCATCTCTGCAGCTCCATTTCCTACCTCACACCAATGTCCTCTCTATCCACCTTCCCCAGGAACAGCCTACACAGGTTAATACCTCGAGGAGGTATTGGGTAAAGAAGTGAGCAGACAAAACTTGGGGGGAGGATCATCTGTGAAGCCCTGCCAAAAGGAAGTTGGCTCAAGGACCCCAGAACCTTTGTCCCAGGTTTCTTCATCTCTTGGCTCATCTTCCATCATTGGCTCATAGCAGACTGGGTGGCAAGAACCTGTCCTAGGGACCTCCTACTTCATGGGAAGGGTGTGGGAGATTTCAAGACAGGAAGTAGGACCCTGTAATTAAGGAAGCCAAGCTATCTGAGGCCTGGCAAGTAAATCTTCCAGTCAGTTCCTGGAGGGGAAAGAGGCCTAGCCTTTAACCTAGGGTGTGCCTCCTGAAGCGGCTCTCAAGACTGCAGCTGCTGTTCCTGAACCTGATTACCAATTTAAGAAACAGCAAGGAGACTCCTGTGGGCGGAACAGCTTAGCCACCCCAGCCCACAACATACAAGGCATGTAGCACCCTGCTGCCGTCTTCTGGCAGCTCCTGGTACTACTACTACTACTGCCTGGAGCCAGTGGCTTCCTCCCTTGGAGCTATGGCCCCCGAACTGCGGGTGTCCTTCAAGGGGCAGAGGGTAGGAGGAACTACATGAACTTTGAAAAGATGGGCTGTGCAGACAGGCTCTGTCTGGGAGGATATGCCAACAGCACTGACCCGGACAGGAAACTCCTTTGGGCTTTTGCTTTGGACAGGGTCTCAGTACGGAGTGCAGCTGTCCTCTCACCTCAGCTCCCAAAGACATCTACAGAAAGTTCGGACCGTCCAGGCAATGAATTATCCAAGAAAACATTTTGGGGCGGGAGGTACAACTGAGTGGTTGAGCACCTGCTCAACATGTGTCAATCCCCCGGTTCAACCCTTAGCCGTAAGTGTTGCACATACACGCGCGCAAGCTGGGAAAATAATCAAGAGGAAAATACAATGACATATACTTAATAAAATCACTGTGAGCTGCCATTCCAGAAGAACTGAGTCCTAGGCCAGGCATGGCAGTGCACACCTTTAATCCCAGCACTCTCTGAGTTTGAAGCTAGCCTGCTCTACAAAGTGATTTCCAGGACAGCCTGAACTGCATAGAGAAATCCTGTCTTGAAAACAAACAAACAAACAAACAACAACAAAAAAAAAAAACATAAAAACGAAAAACAGAACGAAAGAATTTTCTGTCATTTTGGCAGGATGTGTCGTATGACTGGTGTCAACCCTGGAGGAGACCTGGTGCTCCAGGTTACCTCAGAAAAAAACATACACCTCTTGACTCTGCAATCCCACTGATTTATCCAGAGCCCTCCCTCATCTGCAGAATGATGGAAGGCCTTTACTCCAACAGCAAAAGCTGGGAAATGTCACCACCACCAGGAGAGCACAAGCTGAAGGAACCGGCCCACAGCGGTGGAGTATTAAATTCAATAAAAATGAAGCAGCTATATACTTCAAATTTGTTGTTTTGTTTTCCGGGTAGCCCGAGATAGAAATGCTCCTCCTGCCCCAGCTTCCTGCTTGCTGCTCGGGATTACAGAGGTGCACCACCCAGCCTGGCTGTGTGTGTGTTTTTACATTTGTGTGTGTGTGTGTGTGTGTGTGTGTGTGTGTATGCACACGTGTGCACAAGTGGACAGCTTGAGGGAGTCCATTCTCTGCTTTCACGGTGTGGTCCTAAGGCTCAAACTCAAGTCATGAGGCTTGGCTGCAAATGCCTTCACCTGCTGAACAATCTTCCCCAACCAAGACTGGCTTTGGTTATTTTCTAATCTAAGAAGCCACTTTAAAAAGAATAGGCAGAGCAGAGCCAGCTCCCTAGCACCTCTGCAAACAGCATCTCTGGGGGTGGGGATGGAGCCGGGAGAATGCTGTCCAGGGGCCTACAGTGTATTATCCTTGAATGATAAAAGTCCAGAGTACACACATCTCCAACACATGACGGCAGTCACTTTCATAGAAGAAAACAATTTTGCTATCAGCAACTTCTTGTGGTTCAACCTAATATTTATTTATAAATTATCCACATGTATTAATGAACTAGGATTTAGGTGTATTACACAACATATTCAAAGTGAAAAAGTACACAAGGCTGAGGTCCAAAGTGAAAACACATTGAAGATGTGCTCTTTCCCTCCCACGCTCCAAGCCATCCACGCCCACTCCCTTTCCCTTGGCTACATGAGCAAGGGCTGGCACCCATGCCAGCACACCTGCTTTCTTTCAGGCCTGTGGAACAACTGACTCCACAGAACAGTGCTTAAAATGAAACCTGTGCTTCAAATCCTGAGACTGACCCCAAAGATCCAGACCTGGGAACACGTTATGAACACAGGGATAGACCAGTATGCCCTCCCCTACACTGCTGCCACTCCTCCCTCCCCCCAGAACCCCCCCCCATACACAGAGCCCTCCCAGGCACTCTTCCCAGCAGCCCTATGCCAGGAGAAAGCAGTGCACCCAGAGCACTGCCCTCTGCTTCCTGCTACCAGAACATCAAGTCGAAGCTTCTGAAAAGATCTGCAAGTGTGCAAATGCCTTAGTGATTTGGAATAAGGCTGAGGGTTGGGTTGGAAGGTTCAAATAGTTGCCAAAACCAAAGCAGGGAGCGCTTCAAAGCCACACAGCGACTGGTAACAAGGACGGGTTCCTTCACGCAAGGGTGGAGACAGGAGCATCTCTCTACCATTCCTGCACCCGGGGCCAAAAGGGTTCACGTTTCGAGGTGAACACCCCACTGCCTGCTTCCTACTCATAGAACAAAAGCTATTCCTGAAAGCAAACAGTACAAATTCACACATGGAGAAACGGTTTAACCTGTGCAACAGGCCTCCCTCTCCTGGTGCCACAAGGCTCCTGAGACCCAGGGCCTCTCTGAGGTCAGGACGTTGGCTTTGAAAGGATTGCTCTTGGCCCACACTGGATTTGTCCCAGTTCCCAAGCTTCCTAAGGTCCCTCCTGCAGACCCCAACTCTGGGCTGGCTCTGCTTCCCACTTTCTCATGTATCCCAAGATACATGGAACACTGAGTTTAAACAGATGGCCCCTTCCTCAGTCTTTGGAACAGTGCACTTGACACTCCCATGAAGCTTTGCACCAGGCTGTACTCCAAGTAGGGGACAAACAGGCCAGGTCTTATCTTACAACTACCAGAGGTCAAGGGCAAGTTCTTCCTAGTGTGCTGCCCTCCAAGCCTTTCCTTTGTCCTTTCAGAGGACAAGCAGATCACCCCTCCTCCAACACTGGCCAGCTCGTTAGAGCCCAGACTAGCCTTGAAACCCTCTGCCTCCACTTCCCTAGTGTCAGGATGACAGGCCTGTCCCATTGCACCTGACTCAGGAGTTAGATTACTCCTTTCAATCAGTCCCTCCCACAACCGTATGGGGCCTTAGTTGCCCCTTCAGTTTAGGGACTGCTGGCTGGCTGGCTACAAAGAAAGGCTATCCTGTCCATGAAGATTAATGTTCTTTTGTGTAAGCACATTTGTTCTTTCCATCAATGACTTGCAAGCAAACTTGGTTGACAGAATTACCATCACAGCATGGTTCAGAGAGGCAGGAACCTATTGGAGTTAGTCTTCTTTTTCTTTCTTTCCTTCTTTTTTTTTTTAAAGAGAGGTTTCTTATAACCCAGGCTGACCTCAAACTCCGCACGCAGCCTGGGATGACCCTGACTTCTGATCCCTTCCGAGAGCTGGGATTAAAAATGCACCACCATGCCCAGGTTTATATGGTGCTGAGGCTCAGCCATCGCTCCATCAATTGACCTGCATCACTAGTCGCCTTGCTGCCTTTTTCTAAGCTATCCAGAAATAGGAGAAGCAAGTACTCTCTTGGAGTCTGAGTACCACTGGCCAGCTTATAGGAAAACTAGAAGACCCAAACCCATGCTTAGACCTTACAGGGTGGGAGTGGGAGGTAGGGGAGAAATAAAGCAAATAGGGCACAAGCCACAGTCTTCTACTCACTCACAGGGACAGTCACATACACAGACATGCCATTACATGACACACCCTAGGGACTGGGGGGTACTCAGCGGTAGGTCACTTGCCTAGCATGGGTGAGGCTCTGCATCCAACTCTCCACACGGCAATAAATAAATAACACACCTTTTACTGAGCAGCACCACTATTCCTCTAGCACACAGCCAACTACGGAGGTCCAGATGTTTGAAAGTCTGCTTGAAAATACTTTCCTCAGAATTAAGGACAAAGCAAAAACTAACAAAATGCTTCTGGGGTTTTCCTTTTCAAGGAACAATCTACACATTATAAACTACTTCTTCAAGAACTGAAGTTCTGCTGATAAGGACAAGGCCAAAGATCGGGAACTCATCTAAAGAAAATAGGAGCCTACTTAATAACAAAAGGAAAGGCTTTTGCACATCCAACAGGGTCCTTCCAGTAAGACACCAGCCATCGATACTCAGCCCAGCAGCAGGACCACGAAGGCCCAAGTCCCTTACAAAGACCCAAACATTAGAAAGGGCTAGGAAGTAGTGAACAGACAGGTAAGGCCCGGAACCTCAGCCCTCAGCCTAACAGGCTGTATGGCCCAGTCTCTAGCACAGTGGCCCTAAGAAGGCTCCTAATCAGCAGCTTGGACTCTGTAGAAGAACCTCAAAACTGAGGCATACCCTAGAGTCTTGGGGTTTGGGTCCCCAGGTGACTGCAATGTGCAGCCAAGGCCACTGCACTGAAGACAGCAGAGGACATGAACAGGGACTGAGCTCTGCAGGGAGACGTCTGGATACTGCTGGCTCCTGGGAGGCTCTCATTCTATTCAATGGAAGCTGACTTTCAGTAATTCTGGGCTTTCCACTGGCTTGGTGATTTTTAGAGCAATATCTAAGCAAGTGAATATCAGCAAAAAGAGAATAGATGGAAAAAGAAAATCTCTGACAGGCATGATAGGAGTAAAATAAAGAGAAAAAAAATCTCAGGTTTAGAAGGAACGCATGAGAAGCAGGAGCTAAAAATTTTATTTCTACAAAGTGTCTATTCTAGTAGGAAGATTCAAAATATGCTTTTCAGCTTTCTTTGTTCCTCTAACACGAAACTCCATCATTAGTACTCTCTACCTTCCCCTTTCAGAAATCAAAAAGCCAAAGAGCCAAGTTGCCCATTTACTTCTAAAAGCCACTTTAGTTTCAGTTATGAATATTGACACCACATGAAACAGGTGATAGGATGTGTCATCAGGAAGGTACAGGCATCACAAAATGTCCCAAAAGAAAATCAGATGGTAAAAACAACAATAAAAAAACAATACGACACAAAACAAAACAAAAGAATGGCAGATATTTACAGCCTCCATCTGCAACGGAACTTGGGCTCTACTTTCAGCATTAACACAAATATCAGAGATGTGCACTTCTCCGTGTGTGGTCACAGATGGAGCTGGTGCCAGCCAGTTTGGGGGGAGACATTCATTCTAAGAAGGGAGAAATGCACAGTTAGCCACCCGCAGGGACTGGAGCTGAGGCCAGGTCTTCCCGCCGTTCTGCTAGTAATGGTGACAACAGTGAATGGCCCAAAGTCTTATAGGAAGGACTCGTCACTACAGTTAGGACAGACTAGCCAGTTACAGGCACTGGGTCTGGGGGGGCCGAGGCAGATGGCCACAGTCAGGCGAGGGGCATTGTCACTGTGAGGTCAGAGGGAAAGCAGGGCTCCACAGGCTTGGAAGCTTCTGCTAGCAAGTCTTCTAATAGTCCTAGAGAGAAACAAAAGTCACAACTTACTTGTTGCCTGATTTGATCAAATACATACATGTATACATACATACATAAACACACATACACACATCATACATACATACATACATAAATCTTAGGAGAGAATATACTCAAAGAACGTTATACAGTTGGGTAGAATCTTGATTTAAACCTATAGAACAAAAATTAAAAAAAAAAAATTCTGGGGGCTGGAGAGATGGCTCAGTGGTTAAGAGCTCTGACTGTACTTCTAGAGGTCCTCAGTTCAATTTCCAGCAACCACATGGTGGCTCACAACCATCTACACCTCTACTCCGTCTTCTGGCATGCAGGTATACATACAGATAGAACATTCAAAATCTTAAAAAAAAATTCCATAAACAACTATTTCAGGGAATTTCTGTGTAGCTAAAGGCACTGTTTCAGGTATGTGTTTCACATGTACAGTGTCCCAACTCTGAGGACACAAGGGCCATCAATGCAAATGTCAATTCTGCTCATTAGTTCACCAGCAAAAAGAGAAACAACGTTAATAATTTAGTATGAACTAAGAGAAGAACAGTTTTCTCCAATGAAAAATGTGTGACTCATTCTCTAATTGTTTTGTTGTTTTGATACCAGCTCTCATCATTCAGCCCTGGCTGACCTGGAACCCCCGTGTAGAGCAGGCTGGCCTCAGCTACCAGAGATTGCCCGCCTCCATCTTCTGAATGCTGGGATTAAAGGCCACTATGTCTGTTCTAAAGTAGTTTAGTAAAGAGCACCCAGAAGTTAACGTACCCAGACCGACCCTCAGGCTCTGGGAACCAGAGTGACTCTAGATTAGGAACATTCAGATTCTGAAGACCAATCATCTACAAGCTCGCCAGCCCCTGGTGTGGGGGGGGCGATATACGTCATCAGCAAGGCCCTTGCTCAGCATGGGTGAGGCCTGTGTTTGAACCCACCAAAACAAAAACTTTTAAAACAAAAACACTGCCAGTCTCCCTGAGTTGTCTGGCTGATACTTACAGCTCGGGGTTTTTTGTTTAACTTCAGATCAATCCTGTGGTAGGAAAAAAAAAAAAAATAGAGGATATTTGCACTTTAACTTACAGAAACAGGGCAGCAAGCAGCTACTGCATAGGCACAGCTATAACAAAGGCTACTCAGTTAAAACCACATTCTTCATTAGACTATGTCATAATTTAGTCGTGTTCTCAGATATTAGGCAAGTATTAAGAATATGAGCACATACTTTTGCCATAAGGCAAACTGAGGTGACTCAAAAGGGAAATATATAGCAGTTACAAAAGCCATAGTTTTTAAATAAAAATTTTAAATAAAGAATTAGAGAAACCAGACAAAGAGTGCATGCTCAGGTCAATGTGTTGTTAGCTCTGTAACTACGTCACCGACAGGCTCTGAGGCAGCCAGTGACCAAGAGCAAAGAGACTAGGAGTTTGTGTTTCTGGATATGAAACACAGAAGAAATTACAAGAATTTCAATGTTTAAATCTTTTCAAAGCAAAATATCAAAATCTTAAACTACTAATCTCCTTAGAAAGCAAAGCCAGAAAATCAATTTAAATATGAATTAAAAGTACAGGTTATCTAATTAAAAAGAAATTAAAATGCATAAAAGTGAAGTTTACTTAATTTTGCTTAAGTTATTAAATAAAATGTTACCTCCATCACGTTTTTCTGTTTTTAAAAAAAACTTCCCAGCCTAACCTAATATACATACCTACAATTAAACAGATAAACTATGGGTTAGAAAGATCTCAAAACGGCATATACCGGTGTCTACACACCACACAACACAGCACAAACACTAATTCAAATCAAACTTACTCAAAGTCATAATCAAACATGCCAGACGGGCTGAGGGGCAGCATTGGAGGAAGAAAGCAATAGAAATTAATATACTAATTGAATAAATTAGTCGATTAGCCATCCTAGCAAGATTTGTAGAAACAAAGTCAGCTTTAAGAATCTTAAGCCATGAGGTTTCAAACACCAGAGCACCAAAGACTGTGGTCAGGGGATTCCCTTCCTCAGCGTACTCCAGAGTGGGGGAAGACCACGGAGGGAAGACTGCATTAGAGCACTAGGGACAGCCGCAGCCCTGGGTGTTAGCTGCCAGACTCGGGGTTAGCACTCCTGAGATATCTGTGCTGAAAACAGAATTAGTGCATTAGAAGAGGGAGGGAGGGAGGGAGAGAGAGAGGGAGGCAAGGAAGGAGGCAGGGAGGGAGGGAAGAAGAAGGAGAAAGGGAGGGAGGAAGAGAGGAAGGGAGGAAGAAGGACAGGGAGGGAGAAAGGGAGGGAGGGGTTTAGTCATACAGCAGAAGGTGCTAGAAGTCAGCATAACATATTGTCATTAAAACAAAAGGTGACAAAACACTTTATACTTTGAAAACAGCAAAACAAGTAACTTTTTGTTCAAGTTCATGTTCTAAACATGTCCGGTGCCACCAGGTCCTGCTGCAGAGCTCCTCCCGGAAGCCATTTGCTGGCTGTACGAACCTCTGCTCTTTCATGAGCTGTGCCTCCTGCGCTCTGATGGCAGTTCACTGTTCATTTTCCTTTTCTGTTTTTATTGGGGGGTAGGGAGGGGTCCTGCAATAGAGCCCACACTGGCCTCACACTTGGCATCCTCCCGCCTCAGCCTCTACATAACATGACTGCAGGCAAGTGGCACCTTGCCTAATACGACAGCTCATTGTTTATATCAATGCAGCAACTAAGTAAAACAAAGGCCACTGGGCTTTGCTGGCACACAACAGAGAAGGCCATTCTGAGCTGTCACTGCTGACAGGCCATGGTCTGCACAGATCTCCAAAGCAAGCATCAGCCGGGACTATAACGCCAGCTCCTCCCTGCCTCTGGCACCTTTCAGACTGTAGACAGGCATACAGCAATACTGGAATGGCTGTTCTGCTAGACCATGTTTGTGAGAGTCAGATGAGAGCTGAGCTCCAGCACCACTTATGCGACCATTTCATTTAGGACCTTCCTGGGCACACACACCAATGGACAAGCAGCACTTTTACAATGTTTTCCTTTCAAGCTGATTCTACCTTCCCAAATTAAAGTAGATAGTATCAGCTGGGGGTGTAGCTCAATGGTAGGTGCATGCTGGCTTAAATACATATGTAAGTAAAAGTATATCTATTTAGCCAAACTTGGGTTTGGTGGCAGGCATGGTAATCCCTGCTAATCCCAGCATTCGGGAGGCCAAGGCAGAAGAAATTAGTTTGAGGGCAGCCACAGTTTCATAATGAAACCCTGCCTTAAAAACAAACAATGACTCACAAAAACCAATCTTGGATGCAGTGCGATAGTGAAAATCTCTAAGAGCAGCCGATATTCACTTTTTCTTTTTAAAGACAGTGGGGCTTAACTATCGTTCTGGCACGTACAACATAAGGAATTCAGAGAACCAATCATTTTGATGTGACTAGCATGCACGAAGCTTTGTGTTTCATCCCCAGACTAGGGAGAGGGATCATTTGATGATGGTTTTCATATTCCAGAAGAGGGTAAATTCAAGTCCTTCCTGCTGCTTCTTCTCTGCAGTGTCTGGCACATGGCAAGTCCTCAGCCACCGGCTGAAGAGCAGCCTGTGAACAGGGCCTGACTACATGGGCCACCACACAGCAGAGAAGAAAGCACTGCTCTGGGTGCCAACTCACCAGCGTGTCCAGATAATGTGCTCCACCTCTGCCCTTGAGTGTGCAAAGGTAGCAGGACTCCAAGAACCTTAGCCCACTGACGTGCCACTCAGGGCAGTCCTGACCCCAGCTTCCTAAGAAAGCAATTCAGTACCACTGGCCTTTTTGGGAGGAGATCAGACAGATACAAATTCAGAATATAAAAACTCTCAGTCGGGAGGGGAGGAGGGAGGGGCTAATGGGGGGATACAAAATGAATAAAGTGTAATTAATAAAAAATTTAAAAAAGTTAAAAAAAAAACCAAACTCTCGGTCCACCTTCTGAGCAGGACTTGCACCCTAACAGAAGAGTGTCCAACAATGATCTTTCTAAATGCTAGTGTGTTTCTAGAAGGAATTCAATCCCGGGGCCAGGAAAGGGAGGAATGAGGAAGAAGTGTTGTTCCCATGGAAATGCTCTAGACACCTGCAAGGACAAGGTTAAAATAAATGCTTCTCTGGCTCCCTTTTAGCAGTCAACAACTGCTCACATCACTAGTGCGAATCAAGTATCACAGGAAACCAGCAGGCTCTAGAGAGAATACTGGTCAGTGATGTAGAGTCCCAGGGACTTTCAATATGCTCTCCCTGCTCTAGAATCTCTGAAATAGGAAAAGAATCACCAAAATAAACGTACTAAAAGCAACACCAAAGAAAACACTAAATTAGCTTTCTCTGTGTGTGTTATATGTGTAAACCCGATACTGTGTCAACACAATGCTGGGTGTCTCTCCACAGTTTTTGTAAAAAGTGTCCCATCACCTCTTTTAGACTGGCTAGCCAGCAAGGCCCCAGGATCTCATATAGGCACATACAACTCACTGAGAGTTTGGACCTGGGTCCTGGGATTAGAACTCAGATCCTCAAGCCTGCAGAGCAAGCGCTTTACAAACTGAGCCATCTCCCAGTCTACAAAATACTCTTTAAAAGAGTATGGGTCTCTGCTGTCTGAGATAGACTAGCTCTAAGCCTATCAAAACGCTCCCATAACCTACAGCCTTACCACGGTGGGAAGGAGCAACTCTTTGCTGTTTTTCACTATAGTCTGAGATTAGAACAGTGGTTTTTGGTTTGTAGAAAAAAAACATAAAGCAGCAATCCGTTATCAGTATTTATTGGGAGGAAATACTGTTTCTGCAATTAAAAAAAATAAAATAAAAAACAAGGAAAGTTTAAAAGAATTCAAGAATCTGCTGATGCCAAAGGGGTTCAAACCAGTTAAATTTAATTCTATAACACCCACAGTGCCAGGTCTATGAAGGTCATAGTGCAACAGCTTAGGTGCAGGATAGGATACCCCACAGATATCTAAAGCAACATAATTCATTAGCCAACCAGAGGACAGGGAGCCCCACGCAGCCCTGCACACCCCTTTCGCCCCCGCAGTGTTCAGGCTTCCAAAACCAGGACGAGGGAGAGCCCTTGCTCCAGATCCTTCCTTACCCTCTGAGTTATGGCCCAGCATTAGCATACACACCCAGGCAGAGTGACCACTAAAGTCCCCTGAGACACCTGACCTCTCTGTCCACTGGCTGTCATTCCCATCTCATTCCCCACTGCAAAAGTAACAGTGCTCAGAAGGTTCCTACGAAGGAATGCTCGCATTTAGGAGCTTTTAGAGTTCCCCCGAATCTGAAGGCAGCGTACTCAGAGAACTACAAAATAGAAAAGTCATAACAATCATAACCAAACCTATGGTTAAAAAGGCATGTCAACTCAGCTCTCAGAGGAGCAGACAGGGGCCAGGATTGAGAGAACTCTCTATCCCAGATCAGTTTCCCAATAACCAGAGTCATTTTTCAAGGACTTAATTCTATGTCCCTGTTTTCCTCTTAGCAAAGGACACAAAGCTTACAATGTTAGGTGGCTTCCGAGAGCCACATTCTATCCTAGTGACTCCCGCTGATCCTTCAGGGCCACTCCACTGCCACCCACACCTCCCTCAGACAACGCCAGCCCACTTGACTTGCACCAAAAGAATTTCTGCCACCCAAAATGTAAGGGCTCTGCCACTGTGCCAGGCAGTTTTATTCCAACCAAGTCCCTCCCAGTAGTTGTGAGAACTATGGGACTGGGTGGGACCCTGCCACTAACCTGTGCCGGTTTTTATTCTTCCGTTTTTTGTGGCTGCTGTGGTGGCTCCCTGAGGAGGTAGAAGAGGCAGCCTTCTGAGGCTTCACTCCCTGAACGGCCCCGTCCAGGTCCTCGGGGTCCTCCTGAGCAGGCTCGTTCTCCTGATTGTGGAAGTCTGGAGAAGTATCGCTTTCTGTCCCACTTCCTGGTTCCCCTAGAGGAAAGAAAACAGGTCTCAAGAGCCTGATCAGTATTCTGTCGTCCTGTCATCAGCAGAGGTCTTCTTTTGAGCCCACAGGCCATGTAACAGAGGATACAGGCTGACAGGGAACATACATTGAAAGTAGCAAAGCTGGGAATTCCTGGAAACCATGTAATCTGCAGCTGTGCAGCTCCAAACCACAGTGCTAGGGACAACCCTGACCACAACACGGCCGCCCCTTGACGTGAGGGCTATTTTAACATGGAGTGCGCTAAAGAGAGGAAGAATTTCACCCACAGGATGAGGAACGGTGACACTGGCAGAACTAATAAGCCATCAGGGAACCCTGTCCTTTCAAGAGCGGTGGGGGGGTGGGGAGAGCTACAGATGACGCTCTAGCAAGAGCCTGAGTCTAATACGCAGAACCCAGGTCATAAGGCTCACCAACTGGAACTTCAGCTCCAGGAGATCCAACACCTCTGGCCTCCTTGGATACCTGCATTCACACGCACACACACACACACCCTCACAGACATACATACTGAGTAGAAATAATAAATGAAAAACAAAGAAAAGGTACCCACCGGAGAGGAGACTCTAATCCAATCCCTGAATTACTGAGGTTTTGGATCTGCTGGGTATTTGGGGAGAGGGAGGAGGGCAGGAGGTTGGGGTCATCTCATGGAGCTCAGACCTTGAACTTCCTAGGTCACAAAGTATAGCCCTGAATTTTTATCAAAAAAAGGTTATTTATTTCACTTTTAAGTTAAATGTATGTGTGTTCGGGCAGGGTTATGGGTGACGCAATACAGGTGCCTGTGGAAGAGAGAAGACATCAAACCTGGCGCTGCTACTATAGGCCATCAGACCCAGGAGCTGTGAACTGACCCAGGGTCCTCTGTGGAAGCAATAAACACTCTTAACAGCTCATCTGTCCAGCTTCCCCCTCCCTTATCTTTTTAAATTACATTTTACTTATTTGTGTGTATGCTGAGAGAGGGGGCCACAGCAGGGATCCTGCGCACCTGGTTTCTCGCTGGTGGAGCTGCCTGGGAGGGTGTACTACCTGCAGACGGAAGCATATGCCACTAGGGGTGGGCTTAGGGGGTGTAGAGCCTCACTCCGCTTCCTGTTCATTCTCTCAGCTTCAGCGGGACAAAATAAAATCGGCCAGCTCCTACACAGAGAGCCCATTCTCAAAACATAAAGGAAGCCAAGACAACCTCTCTTCTACAAGTCACTTTTGATCATGGTATTTCTTTACAGCACCAAAAAGTAACTTACATCCGCAGCGAGTATGAGGCGCTCAGAACAACTCAGGGAATCAGCGCTCCCCTTCCACTGCTCAAGAACCAAGCTCAGGTTTGGCCGCACTAAAACTTCTGATCTTCCCGCCCTCAACTCCTGAATGTTGAGATTACAGGCATGAGCCGCCATGATTTTCCCCCAACCCCGTCTTTGGCTATCCTGAGTATTGAACCCAGCCATTAAGCTAGATCAACCAGCCCAAGGATGCTTGAACAAAGTAGTAACTACTGATATAAATCATCAATTTTAAAACAGCACCTCAAGAGCCAGGTGGGGTGGCACATGCCTGGAATGCTGGCACTTGATATAGTGAGACAGGAAATCTAAAGGTCAAGGCCAGCCTGGGCTCTATAAAGAGATCCTGTGTCCAAAAATTAATAAATAATAGTAACAACAACTTAGCCATATTTAAACAACAGAACCAAGTTCAAGAGCATCTCATAAATACTGTCTTAGGGCAGGGTGGCTACAGAGTAAAGCACTTATACAGCATGAACAAGACCTTGGGTTCAATCCTTGCACCAAACAGGAAGGAAGGAGGAAGGAAGAAGAGGGAGAAGGCAGTACATTAGAGACAGGAAGCTGTCCCAAGTCCATGACCAGTCTAGGCTATAGTGAGCTCCGTGGTGGCCCATCCTCCACCTCTACCTCCCCAGTGCTGGTGTCACAACTGTGCAATACCATGTCCAACTTCTGGAAACTGTTGATAAGGATGGGGAAAGACATGCATTCTACTCAACTACTAGTGGGCCCAAATATGTAAGTATTTGCCTCTAAAAAAGGTCAAGGTCTGTGTCAGCAAAAGGGTCAGGGGTCAGTGTTTTCCTTTCTGTCTTTATATTATGATTTTTTAGGAAGAACCATGAGGCCACCAGAAGCAGAGAAACATAGGCTCAAAAAGACAGAAGTAGGGAAGTTGAAAGAGGAGTACTGCCACCCGGTTCAAGGGCAGCCTGGTCTACATATCAAGTTGTAGGTCAGCCAGAGATACAAAGGAATACCCTGTCTGAAAACAAAAAGCAGGAAGCAGGCCGAGTAGAATGCTCAGTAGATAAAGCACTTGACATATAAATGCAAGGACCTAAGTTTGCATTCCCAGAACCTACATAAAGCTGAACCCCAACTCCTATAAGGAGAGAGGAGACTGAGACAGAAGAATCCCTGGAGGCCCCTAAGCCAGCCCACCTGACATACATAATGTAATGGAGAAAAAGGAGAGACCCTGCCTCATGTGAAATAAGGGTAAGGGCAAACATCTGAGCTTGTTCTCTAACCTCCACACATGTACCATGATGTATACACACACAAACACAGAGAGAGAAAACAAAACAGAAATGTGTAGCTTATACAGGCATGTAGCTGTAATCCCAGGGCGGGGATGGCTGAGGAAGGAAGATGAGGAGTTCCAGGCCAGCCTGAACCACATCTCAAAAACACATTCAAATAACAACAGCAGCAACAACAAAGCCTTAAAAGCAGAAGAGCCCAGCAAGGCGACTGTGCAGTTAAAGTATTTCCTGTGCAGTCCTGAGGGTGTGTGATCAATCCCTGAAGCCCCTGCGAGAGGGAGAGAATCAACTCTCAAGAGTTGTTTAGGCGCTGGACAGATGGCTAAGAGGTTAAGAGCACTAGCTGTTCTTCCAGAGATCATGAGTTCAATTCCCAGCAAACACATGATGACTCCCAACCATCTATAATGAGATCTGGTGCTCTCTTCTGGCATTGTATATAGAATAAACAAATAAAAAAAAAAAAAAGAATTGTTCATATGCACACCATGGAGCACATATAACCACACTCCCAACATACTTCTCCACTACCCCGGAAAAGCAAAGAAACAGCCCGATCTCAGAAATGATGGAACTAATTCAGACACGATACAGGAAAGCGCCAGGAGAGGGCGCTCCACAGCCATGGAGCTGCACAAGAATAGAAAAACCATTTTATGCAATTTTACATAAAATGTACACAAGAGCCTGGGAGTTGGCATACACCTGGAGTCACAGCACTCAGGAGGCTGGGGAAGGGAGACGGTGAATTCAAGGCCAGCCTGGACTACATGGAAGTGAGCCAGTGAAAAAAGACTGAAAGAATTTTAGAAGGTCTCCTCACAAAGCTACAGTAATCAGCATTGCGATGCTCATAGCGTAAGGAAGGATAAACAGAGATCGGAGAATAGAGTTCAGTCCAGCATGAAGCCTGACGTTAAGGTCAGCTCTGACAAAGCTTATGAGATAATTCAATGCAGAGAGGAGTTCTGTTTTTCAAGACCAGCCTAATCAACACAGCAAGACCTCAGCTCAGAAAGGTGCATCAGGCTGGAGAGCCCAGCATGTCTGGGCAAGAACACTGTCTGCTCTTGCAGAGGACCTGGGTTTGGTTCCCAGGACCCACATGGCAGCTCACAACTGTCTATAACTCTAGTTCCAGGGGACCTGATGTCTAGGACTGTATGCATGTGGTGCACACACATGTGGGAAAAAAAAAAAAACAAAAACACCTGTATATATGGAACACAAATACATTCTAAGTCTATTTTCAAAGAAGATAAAACGAGGCCAGATGTGGTGGTGTACATCTTTAATCCCAGCACTCAGGAAACAGAGGCAGGTGGTGCTCTGTAAGTTTGGAGCCAACCTGGTGGACATACTGAGTTCCTGAACAGCCAGGGTTATGTTATATAGAAAGACCCTGTTTCATTTAAAACAAAAACAAAAACAACAAACAAAAAACCATGTACTTACCTAAAAAGAAACCAAGGGGAAAATTAGAATAACTTCAGAGAAAATGAAATAGAATACTTAAAAATAAACCTATCCCAGGATATGAAAGATGTCTGCAATTGCAACTTTAAGCCAAACAGCTAATAGTGGTGGCTTACACCTTTAATCCCAGCAAGCAGCTCTCCAGGTTCAGTGCTAGCCAGGTCTATGTGGAGGTCCAGGTCAACCAGGGACACACAGTGAAACCCCATCTCAAAATAAAATAAAGGAAAATGAACAGACAAGAAATCTATAAAACATCGAAGGAAGAAACAAATGGACCTGAAGAATTCATAGTGACTAACATCAGACTATTACCAAAAGCAATCTGCACTTTCAATGCAAACCCCATCAAATCCTGGACATTCTCCAGGCAGTGGTGGTACTTGGGAGACAGAGGCAGGCAGGTCTCTGAGTTCAAGGTCACCCTTGTCTACAGAGCCAGTTCCAGGATAGCCAAGCCTACACAGAAAAGCCTTGTTGCAAAAGATTAAAACAAAATAAAACAGAAAACTTAGGTATTCTTCACAGAATTATTAAAAATAAATTAAATTCGTATGGAGGCCCCAAAAAGCTACAGCAATCTTTAGGAGAAAAAAAAACAAAACAAAAACAATGCTTAGAGGTACCTGTTCTCAAATTATATTATAAAGCTAAAAAAAAAAAAAAAAAAAAAAAAAAAACCAGCATGGTACAGGCAGAGAAAGGTATGCAGATCCATAGACTAGAACAGAGGATCCAGACAGAAGCCCACACAATCAAGCCAGCTACTCTGACAAAAACACACACTGGAGAACAAACGGCTTCTGGAGCACAGAGTGCTGAGAGACTGGGATTCCCATGTGCAGGAGAATGCAGCTGGATCTGTGTCTCTCACACCACAGACTTGAAGCTTTGAAACTGTTGAGGGAGAACCCCTGAAGATACAGGCTCGGCGGCTCCCTTGGGCAGAAAACCACTCAGCGGTTAAAAGGCAGTTCTGTTCTCACAGAGGACAGAGTTCAGTTCAGACATAGCACCTATGTCAGTTCAGACATAGCACCTATGTCAGGGCACCTGTAACTCCAGCTCTGGAGAAGCCAATACCCTCTTCTGGCCTCCAGGGGGCAACAGACTCAAGCAGACCGCCATCCCCCAAAATACACATAATTTAAAACAAGATAGATAGATAGATAGATAGATAGATAGATAGATAGATAGATAGACAGACAGACAGACAGACAGACAGACAGACAGACAGACAGACATGTATACATACATACAAACATACATACAGGCAAAGGCAAGACCTTTCTACACAGGACTCCAACAACACAGGAAATAATCCCAAAACCTGATAAATGGGATGCCAGAGAATCAAAAAGCTGCACAGCAAAGGAAACGCCAGAGTAAAGGACAGGGAAATATTTGCCATATACGCAAAACATATGAAATTAATATTCTGGATGTTTTGGTTTTCAACGGGGGGCTGAAGGAAATGACTCAGTGGTCAAGAGCACTTGCTGTGCAATCCCGAGGACCACGGCTCAGATTTCAGAACTGTGCAACAGGTCAGACCTCCTGCACAGCCCTGCAATCCCGCCTCTGCACGTGCAGAGAAATCACTGGGGTTTGCTGGTTTATAGCCAAGCAGGGAAAAATACAAACCTTGGGTTCAGGGAGAGACCTGCCTCAAAGAAATGGGCAGAGTGCTAGAGGTACCCCTAATGCCCTCTTCTAGTTTCCATATGTGCACACAACTACACACACACACACACACACACACACACACACACACACACATTCTCACACTCATACCACTCACATGTGCATACAGATTTTCAAACTGCAAAAATCACACATCAAAAAACCCAAATTATCTGATCAAAAAATGGGCTAATGAACTGAAGGCAGTAGTCAAAGGAAGAAATATGGATTAGCAGGGAATAGGGGAGCACACCTTCAATCCCAGAACTCAGGAGGCAGATGCAGGCAGATCTCTGTGACTTCAAAGCCAGCCTGGTCTACGTGAGTTCCAAAACAGCCAGGTTACACAGAAAAACCCTGTCTCAAAAAAGAAAAAAGAAAAGAGAAATAAGAAAGAAAAGGAAGGAAGGAAGGAAGGAAGGAAAGAAGGAGGAAAGGAAAGAAAGAGAGAGAGAAAGGAAAATAAATACAAATGGCCTGGCCAATATGTTCTTGAAACAAGCAGTCAGCTTCCTTGTTATCAGGAAATGTAAAACTGCTTTGAGATTCCACCTCACTACAAGACAAATGGTTAATCCCAAGAAAACAAAAGATATTCATCCTTCAATCCCAGCACAAGCCTTTAATACTAGAGGCAAAAGCAGATGGATCTCTCTGAGTCCAGGCCAGCCAGGGCTACATAGTGAGACCCTGTCTCAAAAAAATAAATGACAACAAATGCTGGTGAGAATGTGAGAAAAGAAGAATCAATCCTTACTCAAACAAAACAAAACAAAAAATCATTTCTAAAAGACTTGAAAATAGAGAGTGGACAAGCCAAGCTTCAATTCCAGGATCAAATGTTGTGGTTATTTACCATAGAAAAATATTCATGAGACATATACACCTAGACAAAGGGAGAGGATTGATTCAAAACAGGAAAGCACAATCCAAGCCCACACTTATTACACACTATGTGGCCTCATGAACTGAATATAATATAGAGGCCTGGCTAGGCCTGAAATCCCAGCTACTTGGGAGGCAAGACGGATACAAGTTCAAGGCCTGCTTTGGCTATGGTGTAGTTTCAATTGTACTAGCAGGTCCTTCTGCTAACAGACAGCATGTATTAAATATTTATATTAAACATCTTTTCTACAGTCAAATGTTGGAAACAATGCCGGGAGATTATGAGATAGCAGTGCAAGAGACAATAAAGCCTTGGACCATAGCAGGGAGATAGGAGAAACGAAAACTGAGTCATCAGGAACTGGAAAGCCTAGACTCTGAGACAGGAGAGAAAGGCAAACTGTCTAGACTCCAATCTGAAAAGACACTGGGGAGTGAAGGCAGCTGGCCATCCATCTTCAGTCTCTGCGACGGGAGTGCCGTGTGAACAGACAGTGGGTCACTCTCCATAAGCTCACTCAACTGCTCCAAGCCCATCAACAGAACTCACCTAGGTCTCCTCTCTGATACAGTGACATCCACGGCAGCAACTCTTGTCCCAAAGGACTAACAGAGATGATGAGAACTGGCCGGGAATGTAGCTCAGTAAAGTGCTCGCCTACCATGCTCAAAACCCTGGGTTCAATCCCCAGTACCACTTAAATTCAGGAAGACAAGTAAGTTCAAAGCCATCCTTGGCTGCAGTGAGTTTGAGGACAGCCTGGGCTATCTGAGACCCTGTTTCAAAAGGGTCAAAAAAAAAAAAAAGAAAAAAAATTAAAAGGGCTAGGGATCATATTTCTAGGCCTCACACATGCTAGGCAAATGCTCTACCACAGAACTACAGTACTTAGTCCATGGACACTCCAGGACTGTGCAACTTCAACCACTCCACTGACGGTGCTGCACTGAGGAAGACAAGAGTTTGTTTCTCACTGACAGAAAAACAAGCCACAGTCTTCAGAGCAAAGACTTGGAAATCTACACAGTAAAGGAAAGGAAGGGCGACTGAGGGCTGCATCTGGTAGAGGGCAGGTCTCCAGGCGGAAGAGAAGCCCTCCAGAGTGGGCAGGGAAGTGAAGAGCAGTTCTGCTGGATACTTGGGAACACTCAGCAGCCCCTGCCCCTGCCAAGGCAGCAAGGAGAAAATCTTACTAGTTGGTCAAATACATAAAGCCAAAGGAAGCAGAAATAATGCATTGGGCAGAGGGGGATTTTTATGTATGGCTTGAAAATCAATGCTCAAAGTAGAAAACTGAAATCCTCAAAATTAAAGAAGATAAAAGGCAGAAGTCTGCCTCTTCATTCCTGGCGATCACAGGCCTCGTGCACAAAGGACTCATTCCACAGCCCTGGTTTCCAGAGAGCCTGCAGCACTGAAAGTGTGGAAGTGCAGGCCAAGCACACCGCTTCTCTTGTGGGGCACAATCCTGGATTCAATCCGCAGGGCCTCCAAGGACCCTCAAGTCTTGCATCTGCTTTACAGATGTCCAAGCAGAGGGCCCTCCAGATGGCTTCGCAGGCACAGGCTCCTGCAGCGAAGCCTGAGGAGCCTGAGTTTGAGCCCAAGGTGAAAGGGAAGCACCAACTCCCACAATCTGCCCTATGACCTCCACGTGTGCACCGTGGCACATATATGTGGCTACATTCAATAATCAATAAATAAATACAGAGATTGATATTAAACAGTAAATGAAGAAAAAAAAAAAAGCAAATGAGGGAAGTGAGTAAAAGTAAACAGACGCTGGGCAGCGGCGGCACATGCCTTTCATCCCAGCACTCTGGGAGGCAGATCTCTGAGGCTGAGGCCAGCCTGGTCTAGAGTGCATTCCGGGACAGCCAGGGTTACACAGAAAAACTCTATCTGAAAAAAGAAAGAGAGGAAGGAAGGAAGGAAGGAGGGAGGGAGGGAGGGAGGGAGGG
>NW_026591598.1:4114363-4152657 GCF_907164565.1 Psammomys obesus | reverse complement strand
ATAGATAGATAGATAGATAGATAGATAGATAGATAGATAGATAGATAAAGTTTTAGAAGGGCAAGGTGATTTAAACCTGCAGTCCCCAGCCCCTATGTGGCTGAAGCAAGAGAATCACCTTGAATACAAGAGCAGCCTGGACTACATAGAAAGATCCTGCCTCAAAAATAAAATATTAGTAAAAATGTTTTGAAAGTCCAAAGCACTGAAGCATAGGTAGCAGGAACCAGGCTGGAAGCTCCCACAATGCCATAAGGTACTATGCTGGCTGCTGGGAGAGGGTGTCACCTGCACTCTTACCCAGCTATGGACCTCACATACGACACTATTAAGATGCTGGGCAAGGGTCCACCAGCACAAAAATGGCATGACCGTCAAGGGCGTAATCAACCATGCACCGGGAGGATGGGATGCCCACCCCACAGGAGCTGCTGTAACCTGGTCAAAAGCCTGTGATGGGGGAGGTCACAGGCCCGAGTGGAAAAGCCTCTGCCATGGACCTGCTAATGAACCTGGGAAACTGCCCTCAAGATATTTGTATTTGTGCCCACAGACTGGCAGCTTTGGTCAATGAAACTTCTTTTGACAGAGGGTAGTAACACATAACTGGTCAAGGTGCTGAGAAGGAGTGAACACTGAATGCTCAGCCCTAATTGGGACATTTACATCACTCCTTCCAAAGGTTCAAAGAACATGGCAGATGATGGAGCAGAAGAATGTTCTTACAGGAAGAAGGGGCGGAGTGATAGGAAACCCTGCCTTCTGGGCATGACATGGCCTTGAACTCACAGACTCACAGCAGCTAGGGTTACTTGAACAAAACTGGGCCTGCCACCACTTCCTCATGGATCTGACCTACTCACAAGTCCCAGCCCTCCCTCAACTATAAGCAGCTAATGGTTGTTAAAGGCATTTCCTTCAGCAAAAAAGCCACTGAGCTTTTGCCCCTTCTGCTTCGTGGAAGGCTTTTATGCCTTTCCAGAGCTCACCTTAAAGAGTGTTTGTGCTGTTAACACAAAGGTGTACTGCCTTTCCCTGCAGTGTATATTTCCCTGCAGATTTCAATGGTGTTGCTGACATGTCTAAAGCTTATCTCCTTTATAAAATTAAAAAAGGATTCTTGTAAGCTACAGGAAATCCTCTCAGGTCAAATGGAATCCAGATAGGAGTCCAGCTAAGTACTGCCAATCAAGGAGTTCCCCATCTATTGCCTACCTAGAGGGTGGGATTCCTCCCCTCCCTCAACTACCCAATTGCTACATTCCTGCACCCAACACCAGCTGATTGGTGAGTTTTCACTTCTCCTTGACATAAAGGCTTCCCACCATTCCCATCAACCTATATCTAAACCCTTCATCTAGGAGTTTCTCCCCTGGGTGAGATTTTCCCTCTACCAGCATGGTTTCTCTCTCGCCCCTTCTTGCACGTCATCCTAGTGACAGGTGAACCATGTCTGCCCAGGCAACTTTGCCCTTGGTCGCTGACCAGCACTGAGGAACTGCTGGAACAGACTGTACCAGTCTACCCCTTGATGAGTCACCGCCTCCTATTCTACCCATGGGAAGTCCATTCACACAGGCATAGGGATGTCTTCCCTACACCTAATATTTGCTTTATGTGCTTCCAAGCTTACACGCCTCTGCAACCAAACTTGGCCTCAATTTCCCTTAGGTAACAGATCCAAAACAGAACCTTTTTAATTACTGCCAGCGATCAGATAAATGGAAGGAGGTTCCCTATGCTTAAACTTTTACCAACTAAGCCACCTGAGGCTTCTCCCTCTCCTTGCTCTCCTCAAAGTTTCAAATGTATACCTAAAAGGAATTTTCTCCCTAACCTACTGAACTTTGTCTTCTGTTCCAGCTTCCTATCAGGTCCAGATGTTTCCTACATCCAAGACAGCACCAAAGCAGCTACCCAGGGGTGCTCCAGTCTAACCTCCCACTGTGTCAAGCCTGACCTGCACCTCCTAGCCACAGATTTTCTTTCAGATCTTGGACAGCAAATGCAACAGCCTGCTCTTCCCAGACTTTGCCAACATTTCAGCCTTTTGGCCCCACTACCGCCCACCCAATGTCAGCAGGGAGTAGCCAAAGATGACTGATTTCTTTACCCCTTATCTATTCATTATCCACAAAAGGCTGGAACAGTAGGCTTCAGACCCCAGACAGCCAGCTCTAGGTTCTCCAGCGTTCCTCGTCCCTATCTGCTGCAGGGCATGGCTGGCACACCCTGCCCTCTACCTGAACTTTCCAGGGCTTCCCCTTCCCCATATAATCCAGAGATTTTGGTACTCTTGTTTTCTTCTCTCTCTCTCTCTCTCTCTCTCTCTCTCTCTCTCTCTCTCTCTCTTTCTCTCATGGCAGCCAAGAGCTGCTTCCAATGACCCTACATTTATATACTTTAAATTGTCTTGCATGAGAAGAGGTCCAATGTCCTCATTCCTGCCTCAATACCTGTCTTTTTTTTTTTTTAATTATAGGAAAAGGAAGGAATGTTAGTTCACAAGCCAATGCACTAGCCTAGGTTGCCTAGCAACTTTTGATGTCATCACATGCAGTGGCCATGGAGGTGCGCACAGATAAAGACAGCCTGCCAACTCAAGCATGTGCTCTCTTGACTTTCTGTCCTCTTTTCTCTCTGCCTCAGTTTCTCTCCCCTTTCCTGCTCTCACTTTCTCTCTCCATGGGCCCCACTACACCCTCTTTCTCATCTCCTACATTCTCCCACTGTCTGTTTGTCTGTTTCTCTCCACTTCCATACAATAAATCTCTCCATTCCAGATCTGTTGTGTGTGGCATTTTTAAATATATTATTAAATCGGTAAGTTGCCCATGCTCACATGAATAATCTCCCACCCATGTTCCTGTAAGTAACTCAGTGGCAGAGCACTGGCCTAGCACGCGCCCGACCCTAGGTTCTAGGCCTTGTACCATAACAGCTAAATAAAAGTAAAGCCACGAGCCAGGTCTGCCGGCACACACCTGTGATCCCGGCACACCCAGCATTTGGGAGGCAGAGGCAGGCAGGGTCTCTGAGCTCCAGGCCAGCCAAGCCTACACAGTGAGATGGTGACTCAAACAACCAAAACAACAGACAGACAAAACCAACTGGCTGCTGAGGGAGAACCAGTCCTGAAGGAGGTTAACAGCAGCTAAGCAGTCAAGCAGCAGTAAGCACCTGCGGCACCCTCTTGTAAAACTGAGGGACAAAGGCTGGAGGGATGGCTCCTTGGGGAAGGGCATGGCTGCCCCTCCAAAGGACCAGAGTTTGGTTACCAACACTCACACGGTGGCCCACAACCCCGAGTAACTTCAGTTCCAGGGACCTGATGCACTCTTCTGGACCTTGCAGGTATCAGACACACAAACATGCACAAAAAAAAAAAAAAAAAAACAAAAAAAAACTTATACACATAAAATAAAAATTAATTAAAAAAAAAAAAAGACAACAGCCATGTTTTAAAGTATATAACTATTCAGTCAAAATAACCTGATGCATAGTAAGGCCCGGAGAATACCAACTGTGCAGTACAGGCAGGTGGCTCGATGCTCAGCAGAGATTTCCAAAAAATGGCTGGCCAATATAAACTTTAGAAAATCTTTACTAAGTCCAAGGCCACCCTGGACTACGTAGTGAGAACTTGTCTCAAGTTAAAGAAAAATATTTAAGGCTTTGTAGCATCTGATGAGATGATTACACAGGTGCCGAGAGACACCGAGAGTGCACCGGGGTTCCGGAAACGGGAAGAGCGGGAGTAGTGTAACAAGAAGTTGGACAGAAAACTTCAAGGACACAGAACAACTGTTTGGACAAAAGTTGGAATTTTACTCTAGAGTGGGAATGATGATGGGACAGGCAGGACCAAACACAGGAGAGCCTGACAGGGACAGAAATCTACGGAGATGATGACTAAAGTCACTGAGCAACCCTCAGATCCAAGCTACCAAAATCCTCTCTCCTCAAATCTCTGCCCAACGCAGGGCTCTCACCTCACAACAGGACAGAGTCCTGAAAATGCACAGTAGCCACAGGAACACCAGCTTTTTTATTACTCTTATTAGACCTGGCTTCCAAACAGAAATGCTCAAAGTAAACAGTATCTACTTCCCTTCTATATTTAAGAATACACAGTTAGAGCCAGGCATACACCTGTAATCCCAGCACTCAGGGAGACAGAGGCAGGCAGATCTCTATGAATTCAAGGCCAGCGTGGTCTACAAAGTGAATCCAGGACAGCCAAGGCTACACAGAGAAACCCTGTCTCAGAAAACAAAAACAAACAAAAAAACAAATGTCCTAAGTTGAGCATCAGGTACACTTGAAATTTCCTATTAAATTATCTGCTGTTAGTTTGTTCTGAGATAGGGTCTGTGGTGGTTTAAACAAGCATGGGCCCCATAAGCTTAGATATGTGAACATTTGGTCCCCAGTAAATGGAACTGTTTGGCAAAGATTTGGCTTTGTTGGAAGAGGTGTATCATTAGGGGCAGGATGAGAGGGTTTGGAAGCCATTCTCAATCTCTCTCTCCCTCTCTCTCCCTCCCTCCCTCCAATCCCTGTGTGTATGTGTCCATGTATGTCCCTCTCTGACTTCATGTCTTGCGGTTATGTCTCAGAATGTGAGCTCTCAGCTATTGCTCCAGCACCATGCCTGCCTGCCGACTGCCACATTTCCCCCCCCCCCCCCCCCCCCCCCCCCCCCATGATGATCATGGACTCTAACCCTCTGAAACTGTAAGCCCCAAATAAATTCTAGAAGTTGCTTTGGTTCCAGTGTCTTGTCACAGCAAGAGAAAAGTAACTAAGACAGGGTCTCATTAAGTAGCCGTGGCTGGCCTTGAACTCAAGCGATCAGCCTGCCTCTACCTCCCAGGTTCTGGGTTTTAAGGTATATGCCACCATATCCAACTCTATGGGTTTTTTTTAATTAATTAATTTTTATTTCTGTGTGAGTGCCTGCCTGACTTTACGTACACTGCATGCACACAGATGTCCTCAGAGGCCAGAGGAGGGCGACCAATCCCCTGGGACTGAAGGTACAGTTGTGAGCCATCACATTGGTGAGAGATGTGACCCTCTGAAAGATTAGTACGCACTCTTAATCACTGAGCCATCTTTCCAACCTACATGACTTATTATGGGAAAATTTCTCCTAGTGGATGATAACACTCCTCTGATCCTAGCACTCAGAAGTAGTGCTAGGAGGATCAGGAGGTCGAGGCTAGCCTGTTATTAGTAGGCTCCAGGTCAGCACGGGCAAGAAGGGACTACCTCAAACAAACAAAATTCCTAGGAATCTAAGCCCCACTGCGGCTGTTCAGAGCTTGGGGGTCTTTCGGCATCTCCAGCCAAGCTTCATGGGAAAGTGGCAGGAAGCCAGTAGGTGGCACAGGCCTTTTATCACAGCAAGCGGGAGGCAGAGGCATGTATATCTCTGAGTTGAGACAGGCATGATCTGTACTTGCAGAGGATATAGCAAGACTCCACCCCCAAAACAAAACAAACAAATGAAGAAGGCAGAGTGAAGATGCCCACAGGCCTCCCAACTTCTAGAAGCAAGAGAAACCAGAGAGATGAAGTGAGGTACCCAACTGGATAAACCAGAGTTAACTGAGGGTCCGTGGCTGCTTTAAAACAAACTGGTAAAGGAGGTAAAACAGACTCACTCTTTTCGATGAGCTGGTCCTGAACTCCTGCCAAGGCACTTACTGCCTAAAAGAGAAGTCACTGGTTACCAGACAAGTGACCACAGACCCCGAGACACCAACCCACACAGGGAGGAAGGGAAAGTCCACATTCCTCAGTGAAGGGCCACCAATGGGCACGCCCTCCACCACTGCCACTTACAGCGGCCGAAGTGACCGAGGACTTGCTGAAGAGCCGCTCGGCCTCCTTGAACTTCCGGTTCCTCCGATCGTTTTTGCTATTGGAGTTTCTAAAAACAGAAGAAACGCTTGAAGCAAGCACCAAGCTACAACTTCAGCTCACACTGGGGTGCCTGGAGCAGACACAGGGCACACTTGATTCTTCTTTTAAGTTGCAGATTATCATTGTGTTTGTGTATGACGGGAGCAGGGCAGGACACACATGTGTACAACAGTATGTCTGTAGGGGTCAGAGGGCAACAGCCCTCTCCTTTCAGGCTTTGCAGAAAGCACCTTTACCTGCTTAGCCATCTAGCCAGCCCCACCATTCTTCTTTTCAGCAATTTCAATTCAGGAATGCCTCTGATCCATGTAAATCTTTATGTTGAATGCCTACAAACAGCAACACTTTCCACTTAGCAAGGTGAGATGATTTTAGCTGCTTTCTAACACGGTCACATTTATTCCTTTCACTTGTTTGTCTTAAGAAGCCCAGGAGGAGCTGGAGAGATGGCTCGGTGGTTTAAGAGTACTGACTGCTCTTGTAGAGGACTGGGGTTCAATCGCCAGTGCCTACATGGCGGCTCACAACTGTCTGTCTGTAAACTCCAGGTTCTGACACCTTCACACAGACATACTTGCAGGCAAAACACCAATGCACATAAAGTGAAAATAAGTACATTTTTAGAAAAGGCAGCAGCCCAGGAGACCCAAGGACACATGAGTGGCCCGAGAACACCAACCAGCTCGACCACAGGAGCGGTAGCCTGGCTGCCCGACCCGGTCCCACTCCTAACTATGTTAGCATGCATTTATGCCACTGCTCACTGTCAAATGACTAGGGCAGGGGCTGACAAGATGGTAAAGGCACTAAGCACGTGCTGCCAAGCTGGACAACCTGAATTCCATCCTCAGCCCACGGAGAGGAAGAACCGATCCCACAAAGCTGTCCTCTGGCCCACACCCTGTGGCATGTGCAGACCTCCCACACACATCATAGGCACTTATAGGACAAACAACTTCTGCTTCTTTTTTGTTTTGGTGTTTTGAGACAGGGTCTCACTATGTAGTCTTGGCTGGCCTGAAACTAGATATGCAGACCAAACCTTGAACTCGAGGTAACCGCCTCTCCTCCTGAGTGCTAGGATTAAAGTCCTGTGCCACTTTGACCAGCAATTTTTTTTTTCAACAAAAAAATGACTATGAAAAATAACAGGGGGCTGGAGAGATGGCTCAGTGGGTAAGAGCACTGGCTGTTCTTCCAGAGGACCTGAGTTTTTAATTCCCAGCAACCACACGGTGATTCACAACCATCTGTAATGAGATCTGGTGCCCATTTCTGATGTGCATGAAAACAGAGTATTCATATAATTATTACTTTAAAATAATAACAATAATAAAATGGAGGCTGGAGAGATGAGTCAGTGGTTAAGAGCACTGGCTGCTCTTCCAGAAGGACCCAGGTTTGATTCTCAGCACACACCTGCCAGCTCACCGCTATCTGTAACTCCAGTCCCAAGGGATCAGATGCTATCTTCTGACTTCCAGGGGCACTAGGCCACATGTGGTACATAGACTTATACGCAGGCACAACACCCATATACATAAAATAGGTAAATAAACAAGTTTTAAGAAGTGACTATAGCCAAGCACGGTGGCACAGTCCTTTAATCCCAGCAAGAGGCAGTGGCAGGTGGAACTCTGTGACTTCAAGGCCAGCCTCATCTGCGGACTAGCTAGAGCTATATAGTGAGACCCTGTGTCAAAAAAAAAAAACAACTCGGTGAGAACAGCATAGTCACAGTGTCTAAAAGTGTAACCTCATAAAAAGATATTTTTTTCCTTTTTGCTCTTTACTTAGTGTGAATGCATTTGTATACACTCACGTAAAAGGCAGAGACAATTGGCATCAGTCAGTTCTCTCCAGCTACCACGTGGGTCATGGGGATCGTGGGTCATGGAAACAGAACTCAGACCATGAGACGTGTCCACCAGCACCTTGACCCACTAAGCCGTCTAGCCAGCATGAAGGACTAAACTATTACAGCAGAGCAGTCTCGGGACCACCCGACATAAGACAGAGGTATAGAACCAAGGGTTCACAACCTGGGGCTCAGACTGGGGGTTCAGCTCAGTGGCAGAGCACTTCTCTAGCATGCTCAACGCCTGCACCAAAGGAAAACAAAACAAAAACAAAAAACGAAAACGAAAGATCTGAAACTGGGACCCTATAAGGCACAGTGGCACAGACTATTAATCCCAGCACTTGGGAGGCAAAGGCAAGTAGATATCTGTGAGTCAGAGGCCAGCATGGTCCCTGTAGAGAAATCCTGTCGTTCCCCCCCCCAAAAAAAAAAGAGAAGAAAGAAAAGAAACGTCTTGCTCTTCTCAGGAGGCAACTGCCAACAGACCTAGGTGCAAAGGTTCCTGGTGTGGTCGCCTAAATTTTCACGGGGGTGGGAGGAAACACGGGGGAACAGCTGTAAGGACAAAGGAGTTATGCACATCCTCCTCAGGGGGGCAGCTCTCTGGTGCGGGGGCCCTTGCTTTCTACCTTGTTGAGGCGGAGTCAATCCTGTTATTCTGACAGCACTACATATCAAGGGGTAGCAGGCCTGCAAGCTTCCCAGGGAGTCTCCTGTCCCCACCCCCCACCTCGATGTGCTAAAACTCCAGATGTTCACTTTTAAAGAATTATACACGTGTATGTTTAATCTGTGGAGGGCGGGGAAAAGATCATGTACCAATGAGTGCAATTGAATCTGATCCCCTGGAGCTGGAGTTACAGGTAGTTTTAAGACACTTGACATGGTGCTGGGAATCAGACTCTTGTCCTCTGCCAAAGCAGTGTGTGCTCCTAACTGCCGAGCCATGTCTCCAGCTGCGCCTTTTTAACGCGGTTCTGGGGACCTGAACTCGGGTCACCGGGCTTGCACATCAAATACTTTGACCCAGTGAGCCACGTCTCCTGGACCTAGTTTTACATCTTGTGGTTACACACATACGATAACATGCCCTACATCTACACACACATTATTCTAATATTGGTCCTGGTTCTGATGACGTACTATGGCTACATGAGGCGTAACCATCAGCGAAAACTGTGTGAAGAACATACACAGCTTCCGATCCGAATCTCCAATTATTTCAAACAAACAAACAAACAAACAAACAAAGAAATCTTAAGCATACATAGATGTTCTCATACATTAGAGAGAGCACAGTATGTAAGTATGCACAGTAAGTAAGCAACTTATTAGTACCTGGGAAAAATACTGATCATACACTCTATCATCTCAGGTTTTCTACAGAGCTGAAACATTCTCACAAGTTTAGAATTTTTATAGAATCATTGCCAAGTAAGTGATACAATAGGCATTACAGGCAAAATTCATAATTGGATATCATGGCTGATTAAAATGTGGAGGGCACTTAAGTCACATGCTGTATTTCATTTTTACCTTCATCACAGGCCCTACTTTCCTTAGTCACAAATATGGGCTCTGTCCAAGGTTTCTCTGTGAGACAGTCGAACACAAGTTCAAGCTCAGCCCTCATTCCACACACCGACTTTACCATCTCCCTGCGGAGCGGACACCAAAAACAAACGTCCCAGGCTGTGCATTACAGTCCATACCTTCAAATCCAGCAACTGGGAGAAGGGTCTATGTGACCTGCGAATTTGAGGCCAGTCTGGTTTACATAGTGAGCTCCAGGCCGGCCAGGGATACATGGTAAGACCATGTTTTAAAACATAAACGCTACAGATAGATATTAGTAGGGGATAAAACGAATCCTACTAGATTCTGACACTCACTTTTGATTGGTCAAATACCGATCCCAGCCACGGATAATATTGCCATACATCTGAGTGTCTTCCAGGTAGCTTCCTTCAAAAGCATAGATCTGTCTCTCCAAGTTTGCAAGTGTTTCCTAAGTGATGAAAACAGGGACATGGAAAAGCAAACATTAAGCACGAGCAAACTGAGATCCCGCTACAGACTTATAAAGTCAAGCTTACCCACACTGAATCATCTTTGTAGAAGCGTGAAGGTGATGGACCCTTTTATAAATAGAATGGAACATGTAGTCTATCCTCACAAAAATGCACAAACATGCAAGATTGCATCTACTTCAGAGGCAAACCTAGTTATCACGAGCAGGGATGAGACGGAACGTGAGCTGTCTTCACTCTTACTCACTAAATGAGACTCTTCCAAAGAAGGGTGAACAGCTTTTCAAAATCATCTTTCTACATCAACTGCTCCCTCCCTGCTCAGCTCTGGAAGGGCCGCCCGCAGCGGATGCCGGTTGCTATGGCAACCTGGAAGGGCAGCTTCAGGTGAGCTTTGCCTCCCGGATGCTCGTTGCAAAAGGCGGGAGCCCTGAGGGCTCAGCCACCAGGGTGCCGGCTGCTCCGGGTGCTCGTCACCACTCCAAATTCCCTAGACTGCGTCCCGCGTCTCCCGCCAGCCCCCTGCCTAGCATCCTCAAACACACCACACTCCCCGGCCATTGAAACGCGCCGCCCCTGGAATCCGCCGTGGGTACAGCCGACACGCTCCCGCATCTTCTTCAGGCCGGGGTCTAGCCGCCTCCTTCCCACCCACTGAGCCCGACCAAGAGAGTCGTCCCCGCCTCCTGCCGCTCGCCCTTCCCGCGCCCTCACTGCCCCGCCCCGCCCCGCTGAGCGCAGGCCGGGAACCGCGCCGCCGCAGGGAACCGCGCCGCGCCCGGCCGCCCAGAGCACCCGGACCCCGGCCGCCCGCCGCTGTAGTCCCCGGAGCGGCCTGCGAGGCCAGGCGAGGACGGCGCCCAGGCCTCGGCCACTCACCGCCAGCTCCTGCTTCCGCTTCACCAGCTCGGCCAGCTCCCGCCGGGTGTCTGGGATCTGCGGCGGCGCCGTCTTGTTGTGCATCGCCATGTTGGGCTCAAGCGGCGGCGGAGGCGGCGGCGCGCGATCGGTAGGCGGACCCTGCGCACTACCGCCGCCAGCCGCCGGGGGGCGAGCCGCCGCCGCGCCTGCGCGCGGGCCTTCCGGGGAAGCTGGCCGGCTCGGCGCGCGAAAGCCGGCGTAGAGCAGCGCTGGTTTGTGTGGGACCGTTCTTGCTGTGGGCGTCTGAGCGTTACAGACATCCACGGACGTTCACTGCCTCCACAGCCCAGCTGCAGCATAAGCCTGTTAAGTATCCCATGTGCCTCGCCTTCAGATGACTTCCTTGCCTCAGGTGGAAAACCTGAGCAAGGTCCGGTCCCAACATCCCTGGGATCTGGAGAGAAGATTTCAAGCCCAACCCTTTCTTGTGTAGTAAGTAGCACAGCAATACCGAGGCACTGGTTTGGCGGAGGGGAAGGATTATGAACTCATTAGCTTCTAGCTTCAGGTCCAGAACTGTATCCCAGGCTGGTGTTGAGCAGAACACACAGGCCTTGATTTTTTTTTTTAATTTATTTTTCTTTTATATACATTGGTGTTTTGCCTGCATATATGAGGGGATCGGATCTCCTAGAACTGGGGTTACAGACAATTATGAGCCATGTGGGTGCTGGGAACTGAACCTGGATCCTCTGGAAGGGCAGCCAGTGCTCTTAACCACTGAGCTATTTCTCCAAACCCACAGACCGTGATTTCACAGTCCTGCCTCTGCCTTCCCAGTGCTGGGATCGCAAGCGTTGAGCTACCGTTGCCATTAATTGGCGCTGGGGGTGGAACTCAGGACGGACTAAGCAAGCACCCTGCCAGTGGAACCACACCCCCCAAGGCAACTCTGCAATTCGCCAGTGCTCTGCAACGTCAGTGAGTCTAGGTGGCATTCTGTCCCCCGTGTGTGGGTGTCCTTGAGTTTCTACGCTCCAGGTAGATATTGTTCAACAGGTCTGAGAAACCCAGTTTTCTTCAAACCCTCTTTCCTAAATTTTTCTCTCATAAACTTACCTCTTATGTTCCTCTCCAAAGGTACAAGCCTATAATCCTAGCAACCTGAGAGGTGGAGGGAAGAAAAGCAGGGAGGTCAAGGGAATGCATAGTATTTGGGCCAGGCTAGGCTACATTAAGACCCGGTTTAAAAAAAAAAAAAAAAGGCAAGGGCTGGAGATAGAACTCAGTTGGTAGAAAGTCTGCCTAAGCATGCACGAATCCCAGATTTTGACCCCAGCACCCCTTCTTTCCTGCCAGCCTGGCCCACAGAAGAACCTCTCAAGGCCAGGAATGGTGACACACGCCTTTAATTCCGGCACTCAGGAGACAGAGACAGGCAGATCTCGAAGCCAGCCTGCTCTGCATAATGAGTTACAGGACACCAAGGCTACATAGCGAGACCCTGTCTCAAAAAAAAGTTCAAGGCCAGCCTCAGCTACCTAGAGAATTTGAAGCTAGTCCTGGCTCAAAAAATAATAATAATAATAAACGATCAGACCTTGGAAAATTATTTTTATGTATATGAGTGTTTTGCCTGCCTGTGTGTCTGTAGCATATGCATGTACTTCCCAAGGAGACCAGAAGAAGACATCAGATCCCCCTGGAAGTGGAATCACAGTTGTGAGCTGCCATGTAGGTGCTGGGGATTGGATCGGGGTCCTGGAGAAGAGCGAACAGTGCAGAGCACCCCCTTTTTTTAATAGCCAGGTCCCAGTATGAGGTACCCATATACTTATGGGTGTGGGGGGGTCTGCTCACCCAATGGAATGTCATCCACCTACCAGAGGCCACACCTTCAATACAACTGACTCTCCCCAACAGAAGTCACCCACTGTCGACAGCTCCTCAGCTGGGGATGGGGGTTCTCCAGGCTCTCATTGCTACAGGCTGGAATGTTGACTGGCGTGGCTTTATGCCAGCCTTCTGTAGGTAAGCTACAGCTGCTGGGCCCACAAATCAGCAGTTGTCCCATGTCCAGAGGCCATGTCACCTCAGTCCTCCCTGACCTCTGGCTCTGACAGCCTGAAATAGTCCCTGAGCCTTACGATGGTGATACTGCTAGAGATGCCGCATTTGTGGCTCGGCATCTTTAGCTTTTTTAAAAACTATATCCACTTTGAGACTTTTGTTTTATCAGTGTTTTGTCTGTGTGTGTACCTTGTGTGTACCATGGTACCCATGGAAGGACACCAGATTCCCCTGGAACTGGAGGCACACTTGTGAGCCAACACGTGGGTGCTGGGAATTGAACCCTGTCCAGTCCTGTCGTCTGTTCCCACCCCCCACAAGCAGAGCATCACCATTGAGCCATTGCTCCAGCCCCTCTTCAACATAGTGGATTACATGGATCGGCATTCAAATGTTATGGCAGCCTTGAACGTCAGGAATAAATTTCTTGGCCATCTTGCTTATTTTTGTATATCATTTAATTCAATGGACACCTCTCTATATATACATTTTCTCTTCCTTATCGGGTTTAATTTGCTCATTTTTAACATGTGTGAGTAGCGTGCCAGGGCACGGGTGTGATGGTCAGAGGCTAACTTGTAGAAGTCAGTTCGTTCCCCACCTGAGTTCTGGGGACTGAACTCGGGTCATCAGGCCTCACATTGATTGTTTTAGTGGCTAAACGATCTCACCTGACCCACTTTGATTTTTTTTTTTCCTGCAGCTAAGTTCATAGGTGATACTGACTTGTGGATTTTTTTGTTAACGATGTATTCATTTTTATGTGTATGGGTATTTTGCCTGAATATATGTCTGTACAAATGCATGCAGTACTCTTAAGAGGCCAAGAGAGGGTGTTGCATCCTATGGTACTGGAGTTACACGGAGGTTTGGATTCTTTACAGTTTGATTCCCAGCACCAGGGAAGAAAACTAAAAACTCCTACAAATTGAGGTTTGAGAGATGGCTCAGCAGCTAAAGAGCAACTGGCTGCTCTTCCAGGGCACCCTGATACAATTCTCAGTACCCACACAGTGGCTCTCAAATTTTCTGTAACTCCAGTTCAGGGGACCTGACTCCCTCTTCTAGCCTTGCTGTGTACCATGAGATTCAGACACATAAGAAGGCAAAACACCCATACACACAAAATTACTTTTAATTAAAAAGAACATGGTATACGGAACTGGAAAGATGGTTTAGCAGTTAAGAGTGCTGTGGTTCTTGCAGAGGACCTGAGTTAAGATTCCAACAACCCACATGGTGGTTCACAATTGTCTGTAACTCCATTTCAGGTGTTATCTGACACAGTATTCTGGCCTCCATGGGTACCATGTGTACACAGGATACAGACATAAATGCAGGCAAAAGACATAAAAATTGTTACTTTCACCGTTTTGTGCTTCAGCTTTCTCATTTGCAAAAGCCAAATCCTGCTTAACTGAGGACAGAGTTCTGGTATGATCTAGTACATATCTAAAGTGCTTAGAATTTCATTTTCCTAGAGCATGCTCTAATATACTGACTTTTGGGGGGGGGGTATTAAGGCTCTCTGAAACATTCCATCCTTCTGGAACGCTCAAGCAGAAAGGCAAACAAATCAAAGTAGCTTTAGGAAGGCCCTGAAACTCAGCAGACTCCCTTGGCCCTCCCTGCCAGAGTAAACAAAAGCCTAGAGCCCCTCTGGGAGGAAGGGAGGCTGAGCTGCAGAGACTGAGCCCAGACCAGCTGCCTAGAAGGGGTTTAAAAGCAACTGAGGCACCTGGAAAGGGCTCTCTCCAACCTGCTGAGCTGTCAGTAGGGTGTGCAGCGTGCTCCAGGTTCCCAGCCTTTTTGAACTGTCACCCATGTTGGGGCGGGTTTTAGTGATGCATCTGAGTCATTTCTGCTCTTGTAACCCCAATAAAATTCATTGGTTCACCAAGTTGGACTTGGTGCTATTCGTACTTAGGTTTGCTGTGGGACCCCTGTTTGGGGTGAGTGGATGTGTTTCATCTCCTCAGGTAAAGTTTTGTCACACAACAGGGGTGTCCACATTTGTGTGTCTTTATCACTCCCCACCTTATTGTTCGATAGTCACCGAACCTGAAGTTTAACTGACAGACACTGGCTGGGCACTGAATTGCAAGGACCCACCTGCCTCTACATCCCTAACACTGGGATTACAAATGCTCCTGTGCTTGGTTTCCACATGGGGGTTGGGGCCCAAATTCAGGTTCTCATGCTTGCAAAGCAAGTGCTATACTATTACTGCTGCTATTATTACTGAGACAAAGATTCGCCTGAGCCTTCTCTGTCCCACCCAGTGTGATTCTGTGACTCTAGTGATGGGAGCGGCCTACTCAATTCTTTTCCCTCCTCCACTCTGTCCATCATGCTCTGTAGGCGACTGTGTGACCTCATTGCCACTTACCACAGTGGCACTTCCGAGCATGGCTTACACTCTTCCCATGCACCTCTCTGCAGTCCCACTGCTTCCTCAGCTGTCCCACTGGTACAAGGGGCCCTCACCTACTTACTAGTTCAGAGTCTACCTCTGCTTTAAGACACTCCTCAAACATCACCCATTCCAGGACAGTCCTGCTTAAGTATTGCTGTGTCTGACTCACAGTTGCAAACCAACTACTAGCATGCTGTGTTCAACTGACAGTCACTCCAGCTTTTCAGTAAATGACCTCAACTGTGTCACTTTGTAAACTATATTTTCGCAATTTTCACTTGAGACAGGGTCTTACTCTGTAGCCCTGGCTGGCCTCAAACTCCTCGGTCTGACCTCTAACTCACACATCTGCCTGCCTCTGCCTCCCAAGTACTAATAATAAAAGCTGTGACCACCATACCTATCTTTTCTTCTTTTAAATCTTCAGTGCTAGAAATTGAACTCATACCAGGCAAGCATTCCACTGATAAACTAATCCCCAGCCATCTTAAATTAGACTTACACACTGGGGAGGTTGCTAATGGGTACAGGACAAGACAAAATACAAAACGTTCTGAGGACTGGCCATAGAAAAACATAGCATATAGCCAGGACTGCTGGGGGAGAATGTTTCTAGGAAGTGGAGGCCTTAGCCTGGGACACATGGAGCTAGGTCCAGCCTGGGATTCAAGGGGTGAACCCCAGCAGACTGTGAATGTATCCCTAGCAACTGCAGATGAAATCCAGGGTCAGGAGGGAACAACCCCTGAGGCATGAGTGGACTGCACTCCTGGAGCCTGGCTGTGGAACCCAGCTCATGAGAGAGGGTGAATACCTAGGACTGGTGGGAAGACTCTGGGGTCTGATGGATGGAACTCTTGGTACTTAGAACCAATGGCAGCATTTGAGAAGGCCCAGGGTGGTGAAGAAAGATGCAGAAATGGCAGGAAAAGGCTACTGGACAGGGTAGGGAGGTGGGTTTAGGAGCAAGGCAACCAGCAGTTTATGATCAAGAGGAGACTGCTTGACACAGGTGAGGTAGGGGCGTCTCCACGTTTATGTGACGCTGGAGGAAGAACTGCTTAGTCTTGAAGGTCCAAGTGGGTTTAGGACTTGTTCTTGGCCTTGTCAATCTCCCAGCCAAGTGTGGTCTTTTAGGGCTTGGCTCCATGGTCCTCCATCCTCTGCTTCTAGGCGAAGGTGAAGCAGTTGTGTGACAGGATGCTCTCCGTAGTCTCAGGGTTTGACCTGAAACAGCAAATTTGGCAGATCCATTTCCACGTCCCTCTGCTTCAACATTCTGTAGCCCTACTGGTCGATTTTTATAAACATCACCTCCACACTGACCTAGGGTGCAAACCTCCTTGGCAACCAGCAGGGCCAAGTTGGTCTGATGTTTCTTTCCTTGGCCACGCAGCTGTCCTCACTGTGCAGCATCAAGCAGAGCTTGCATTCATGGGCTCCCAGGTGTCTGCATAAAATACAGGACCTGTTGACGTTGCTGGTTTCTGGGGCCAGCTACTTTGGGGGCTCAGATTGGTTCTAGAAGACCACAGTGAAGACCTGGGAGTGTTAGGGGACAGGGAGAAACTTACTGAGACAAGATTGCCAATTGTTTGAGGACTGACTGGACTACAAGGTAAATTCCAGGCCAACCTCAGCTATAGCACGTTTCAAATACCATTACCTGAACTGATTGTTCCTACTGTCCATGTACCACCAAAACACATAGTACAAGTACCTGAAAGAACATCAGTGTTTGTACTCAATGAGCTATCTTTGATAATGTTGGAACAAGGAAACAATTTCTGGTGAGAGGACTAGTGAGGACTTTACAGTATTTGTCTTGTGTGCACAGATGGGAGATCTGAGGTCAGCTGTGGGAGCTGACTGACCTTCCACCATGTGGGTTCTGGTGATCAGATTCAGGTCATCAAGCCTGGTGACAAGTACCTTTACTAGCTGAGCCATCTCACTGGCCCAATAAAGACTTTTCCACACCCCTGCAGGACTAGGAACCACTAAGAAGAACTTGGTGCAGAAGCTCGGCAGCAAAGAGCTATTTTGCACACAGCTATACCTCATCAGGGCAAGGAGAGACATTGAAGGCTTTGCAAATAGCCAAGATGAACAAATCTCCAAGAAGAAAAGAAAAAGACAAGTTCTTAACCGAGGATACCACTGCTCCACTAAAGCAAACATTCAGTCAGTAGAATTGGGACATTTCTGTTGTTGAGATGAAAGTTTCACTGTGTAGACCAGGCTGCCTCACATTCCATGTCCCCTAACATTTGCAGCAATCCTCTTGCCTCAGCCTCTCCAGGGACCGGTTACAGGCATGAGTCACCACTTCTGGCTCCTGGGACCTCTTTACTAAAAAAATGTACACAAAGCAGTTACATTCTACAATGTTTATCAAGAAAGCAAATCCACAAGCTGTCACTGGACACGGAGGTCCTGAAGTAGGATGACAGATTATTGTGGAATCCCTGACAGAAAACCTTGTCTGGATTGAGAAAAATATCCCAAGTACAACTGCTTTCTGGACACAGCAGGTACTCTTCTGAACACACATTCTTGAGCTGTCCCTACCCCAACCTCCCGCATTAGCCAGCCTCTGCTCCCAAGAGTGAGGCCATGACTACACAAAGACAGTCTGCTTCTCAGATCCTAGCTCCTAACCCCAGGAGGAAGTTCAGAGTACCAGGGTTGAGCGGTGTCACCTCCCTCTGTGTCGCTGCCCTCATCACCACCTGAGGATGAAGTGGTCCTGATCTGTCTGCACCATGTGAAGGGACATCCACACAAAACCTTCCCTGACAGATCAATGATACACTGTTGAGTCCACTGACCCATGCCCTTGTTACTGAGGTAGGAGGTTCCTGTCCTCCGCACTTCCAGGTCTCTTCCCTACAATTCTATACACACACACTACATTTACCTCAAAACAAAGATTCCTTTAGGAGTGAACATACATATGAACATAAGTCCTTTATGAGAAAAGTACTACCCTCTAAAATGGGGCTATATTTACAAATTTTATTTTTTTAATCTCAAAAATACATATAAATGAAAACCTGCTCTCCAAATGCACACAGGCCTTTGCCTATCATGTGGTATTATTTATATCACAAAACACTGTCATATGAAAATCAGCACATAGCTCTGAAACACTTCTAAAAACCACTTAGAAGCAGACATACTGTAAGTAATGAGTATCTTTCTACTTACACAGACCCCAGGTGGGAAGTTCAGAAACTGGGCTGTCCCTTGCTTTCCACCCTTGGGAGATAAATACAAACACATGGTCAAAGACGAAACAGAAATATGGAAGCTACACAACGCCCTTTAGACACATACACAAGTCCCTAGGCCAAAGTAGGGCTCCTGCTACAAAGCCAGTGTCAGTGTATTTCTCAAAGGGAGAAGAGAGGTAACATCTGAATAAAAATGCAAAGCTAAAGAAAAAGACCAGATGAGCACACTGCTACGTCTGTGTTTCGTGGGAAATCAGGAATCCTCCCAGGACGCAGATCCACAACCCAGTGCATGGTATGACACCAGCACCCGTTGGCAGAAGCCATGACCTCTCTCCACGGTCATGTCTACACAGGCGCCGCAGGGTGTCTGTTGAGCGCAGACAGTCAATAATGAGGTCACGTGGTAAACTGTCAATCCCCAAAAATGAAGTGCAAAATCAACTGCTATGACTCAAGAGCTGAACCAGGTCAAAGCTTTGGTATATGCTGGAGGTTGTTTTGGTGACAACCAAAGCTTACTAAGATTCTCTGCTCTAGGGTTTGTCCCCAAAACAAAACTCCTGGTCCACAAAGCTCAACAACTACATAAATAAGAACCTGTACAAAGAGAAGAAGCCACAATCCCTTTCCCAAGGGCTGTTTTCTGTGCAGCAGTTCTGAAGGCACCCACTACAGCCACACACTTAACTCAACATGCTGTAATTGGTGAGATTGCTCAGAAAACAAGCGCCCACAGGCAGGCGGCTGCTGTGCCAAGTTCAACAAAACACCAAGTGCGAGTTCTCACACTGCAACACAAGCCGGGCAGCAACAGAGAAAGGCTTAAGGCAAGAAGAGGCGCTGCAGTCACCTCCACAGCCTCCGGTAGGAACGCTTTCTAACAGCGGAGGCTGCTTCTCAGCTGCTAGCTGTCAGACACCATTTCCTCCTCCTCGTCATCTTCATCCTCCTTCCTGTCTAGTTCAGAGGTGTCTGAAGACTCGTGGAGCAAGACATATTCTCTGCTACTGAACCCAAATTTAAGTACGTCTTTTTCTCTCAGTTCATAGTATCTCTGTGGCTCAATACGCTTGTTGTTCAAGAACGTTCCGTTGCCAGAGCCGAGGTCAATGATGTAGGGCTTCACTCTCCGACCAACTGTGCCATCAGCACGGGTGTACTCAACAAGCCTAGAAGAGACCGAGGCGAGAAAGCCTGTGAGCCAAGTCCTACCAGAGACCATCTATCTTCTCTAAAGCTTTCTGTTACATATCTATATGTCATTCAGCTGGCTTGAAGGGGATTCAAATGCAAACAAGGAAATTGGTAAAGCTGGCTGTAGGTGGTGGGCAAGGATGGAGGGCCATAAAGATCCCAATGCAGAACTCAAGGCCTCTTGCTACAGTTACACATACACTTCCCCAATGCTCTCCCCCTATTTTAGCACCAGCCCAAATAGGGAATAAAAACAGAAAAATTAGGACTTGAGAGTCAAGGGCTAGGTATGAGGCAGAGATCTGCTCTGAAGTTTACTCCTCCCTGAGTGCTGAGATTACAGTTATGCGCCACCATACCCAGCCTTAACTTCTTTTTCTTCCTTTCTTTTTATTTTTTTGAGATGGAGTCATGGTACATAGCCCATGCCTAAAGGGTTCACCAACCATTGGTCTCCGGAAATCTGGGATCACAGGTAGGGCCCATATCTGGGTTTCGGACACCAAGTCCAAGCCTCTAATACAAATGTTAAGAGAATACCTGCAGGCTGTTAGACTTAGTATAGTCCTTCAGCCCAGCTCATTAGACACAAGGGGTAATGCATTTGTCTGCATCTCCACACAGACAGCCTTAGGACTCCTGAGTGAGACACTCACCCAGCTCCCTTTCTAGTACTTACCGGTACTGGAAGACTGCATGCTGCTTTGAGCAGGAGGGGTGGTCAATGGGAATGTCAGCAATGCGGCGATGTCGACCCAGAAGGTAAGCACTCTGCCGATGGATGTACATGACTGGAAGCACCTCATCATTTTTAAATGGGTAGAGACGCCACCGTTTTTTGGGAATCCGAGCTTCTGGGGGCTCACTGTATTTAATAACCACACCCCGGAAGGTATTGGTATCCTCAAGAAGTGCTCCAGAAAGTTCAAAGTTCGGTTTTTCTTTAACAGGCACCTCTTTGCTTCTGTTACCAGCGGGGCGAGGGATCACCTCCTGAGCCTCACCGCCAGCACCTTCATTCTGCTGGCGATGCTCCCGGCGCCTGGCGTTATAAAAGTCTCTCTCTTCTTCCTGGGCCTGCAGATTCTGGCTGTCTCGATCCCGACCCTGCCCACTGACAGGCCTCTCATCGGAGCTCCTCCTCTGGCGGAAATGGCCCCAGTGCCGGTCGCGCTCCATGTTCCGCGCTCTCCTGTGCTCCTGTTCTGATGGCTCCCGGTGCTGCCGATCCTCTCGCCCTCTCCGTGGATGGTCCTCACGTTCCTGAAATTCAGATGGATTCAGTAAAGAAAAGATGGCTTCCACTCTGTAAACAACTGCCAGGACTGGAGAGGTAACTCAGCAGTTAGTTAAGAGCACTGGCTGCTGTTCCAGAGCACCCACGTTCAGCTCCCAGCACCCACATGGCCATTCACAACCATCTGCAACTACAGTTCCAAGGATCCAACTTGCCCTTCTGTGGCAAGTGTGGGCACTGTGCCATGTGGTTCAGACAGGCACTGCAGGCAAAACACCCCCCCACACAAAATGATTAAATCTCAAACAAACAAACAAACAAACAAACACCCCCCCCCCCCCACATCTGTGACCAGGATTCTGGTATTCAGAACAAATTCCTATCCATACAAGGCTATCTATGTGGTTCTTTTTCCTGATGGGCCATTAATACTGTCCAGTCTGGAGAATTGGCTCAAAGGTTAAGAGCACTGGCTGCATTTCCAGAGGTCCTGAATTCAAATCCCCGCAATGACATGGTGGCTCATAACCATCTGTAATGATGTGTCCTCTTCTGACCTGTAGGCATTCATGCAGGCAAGAAGACTGTATGCAGAATTACTAAATATTAAAAAAAAAAAAAAAAAGACTGTATTCCTAGCTGCTCCTCAAATAAAGGCCTGATAGCTCAAGCCCACATCCAGAGCCCTCAAAACAAGATGGAGAATGTGAAATACCCCTGGCAGTCATCTGCAGGCAAACTCACACAGGGCAATATGTGTAGAAAACAGAGCAGTCACATTTAAGATATATAAAGGGAAAAGTTAACTTCCTCATAGGCCAAAAAGAAATTGAAATATAAATGCTTCAATTTCAACAATTACAAAAGCAATCACTCCAAGGGCAAAGCATGTCATCAACTGCAGTTTCCAGAGGAAATTAACACTTAACCTAAGCCTGAAGATGTGTTTCTTCTAACCAGAGCATCAATGCTAAAAGAAATACGAATCTTCTCAGACTAGCAACACTAAAGGGTCAGAAATAGACACTGTCAAGAGAAGTGACTGGGGTTGCACACCTTTAATCCCAGCACTTGGGAGGCAGAGGCAAAGGCAGAGGCAGGTGGATTACTAGGGGATCCAGGCCAGCCAAGCTGATACAGTGAGAATGAAAACCTGTCTCCAAGGGTTGGGGGATTAGGGCAGGAAACACACCAGCGGTGGTGTTTGTTTGATGGTATACCCTTAATGTCAGCACTCAGGAGGCTGAGGCAAGAGAATCAGCAAGAGTTCAAGGCCTGCCTGTGCTACCAAGTGAGTTCTGGGCCAACCTGGGCCTAATTCCAGGAGATACCCTGTCTCAACTACAAAAATGTGGAATCATGCAATTTTTGTCTTTTTCTGCCTGGTTTATCAAGCAAGTCATCAGGGTTGAGAATTTTCTTCCTTTGAAGGCTGAGTAACGTATGTATGTAGTGGTAACGGAACTAGGATTCAGGGCCAGAAGCAGGCTAGACAAGCACTCTGCTTCCAAAGTTTATCCCCAGCATTTTCTACTCGCAGTCTCTCAGTAAGCTTTCAAAACCACTACTGAACTTGTCATCTTCCTGCCTCAGAGTAGGATTACATGCGCGCACTACCACACCTGCCTCTAGCAAGACGTTACTAGGAAACCTAGAAGATGGCTCTGCAGTTGAGAGCACTGTCTGTTCTTCCAGAGAACCTGCATCAGTTCCCAATGCCCAAAATGTGGCTTACTTGACTCAAGTTCTAGGGAATCTGGTAGTACCCTTTTCTGGACCCTGTGGGCCCAGACATATACATAGTACAAATACATACATGCAGGCAGGCAAAAAAAAAAAAAAAAAAAAATCTTTACAAGAACTTGACCATACACTCAGACTTATAACAACTGCACAGAGATACAGACGAAGGAGCTAGAACAGCTAAGGTAAGTTTTTGAAAGAATAAAGTAGAAGGCACCAGGGCACTCAGTTTCACGACTTATTATTTAAGTGCAGTAATCAAGACAGCATGGCTTTGGCAGAACAAGACATATACCTGACTGATTTTCAATGTGGGAACAAAATAACAAGCCAATGGAGAAAAACAATGTCCTTTGAATCTGTGGTCTCGGAACACACAGGCAGTAACAGGCCAAACCTGACCCATCCACACTGGCTTAAACAGCACCATGAAGAATCTCCTCATCTAAAGACTGTGGGTTTAAATGTGCACCCAGAAAATGAGAAACAGAGAAGCGGCCAGGAGGTAAGGAAGGATAAAGGTGAGAAGGAACGAGATTCACAGAACACTGTGAGGCATCCTGGTGGCAGGGAAATGGCTGTACCCTGACTAGAACAGTGCTCCCAGTTATGTGAGAAGTCACCATTGGGAGAAACATGGAAATGCACATCTCTCCTCTCTGTACCATTTCTGCCCAGACTTATCAGGATCAAATCAGTAATTGCTTCCAAATTTAAAATTTCAGGAAAAACAGCCCCAAACACATATTTAATTCTTAGAAAAACCCACTGCAAGGCCAAGGAAACATATACACACGTGGATGCAAACCTCTTTAAATCCAGCAACATCTCCGGATTTGAACTTCCTAGCAAAGGCCCCTGCCCTTTCACTCACCTGCTTCACTTTGACCATGGAGTAGTGGGGACTCCGGCTTCTCTTAATCCGAGGAGACTTGCTTCTTCTCCCTGAGGACTTGCTTTTCTTTTTGGCTGGGGACCTATTCAGAGCATAGTACACACGATTTTACCTCAGCGTCCCTTCCCCCAAATAAATCAGCTTCAGGTATCAGGGTTGCCCACTAAACACAACACATTCATGAAATCACTAGGCGAGTCAGGCCTTCACTCTCCCAGTAACTTCTTCCGAATGCAGAGTCAACTGCCTGCTAAACCGTCTCCCTTAGATAACCTAATCCTTGAACCCCAACGCCTCAAAAACCTTTCTTTTCCCAGTCTGCCATCCTACTAATTCCCTGTTTTTTCTAACACACCCGCTTTCCAACGACCCCATCCAATCCCTTGGCGGGTCCCAGGGCCCCACCCTGGCCTCACCCGAGGTCGTTCCTACCAGTCTACAATGCTCCTCCACCACTCAATTCCAGATACAAGCATGCCCCACCACACTGGGTTCTACCTGGATGGTCAAGACTCTTTTGACTCAAAGGATGAATCAATCTTATGGATCATGTCTTAGCTTAAACAGCACATTTAAGCCCTCTCTTCCTTCCATCCAGCCTCTCACTACCACATCAAAGTTTTAACCTATCTTTAACACTAATTGAAACTATCTACTTGCTTTTCTTTTTTCCTTCTTAGAGTTAAAGCATGCCCAATTTCGCCAGGGGAAGGGGGAAGCAACTCCCTTGTTCATCCTATGGCCCGGCACCTCAGTTGATCTTTAGCCCACCCTAGGCAGTCGGTAAACCGATGCTGTATGGAGGTATCGGCGAGTGAGTGCTGCGAAGAAGTCGCCAAGACCGAACGTGAGACGAGCGGAAAAACACCCTCACTATACACCCGTGGGCAGGCGGGGGAATGTCATTTAAACTCAACAGGTGCTCTGCACCCCTAGTCGCTCCCACCGCCCGCGCCCCGCGCCATTCCGTCCACGGCCCGCTCACCGGCTCGCTCCTCGGGCTCGGCTCCCGCGGTGGCCGGCGCGGCTCGGCTCGGCGACGGGCGGGGACGGGCTGGCAGCTGCGGCGTCTGGCCGGCGGTGCGTCACGGGTTCGGGGCTCAGAGGCTCCTGCTTCACCACCACGTTCGCCAAAGCATCGTCCGTCCGGTGTCGCCGCCGGCCGCTTCGCTCCCGCTCGCTCTTTCCAGCCTTCATCCTGCCGCCCGGCCGAGAGGCACCTGAACGGTCCGTTGAGCGACTTGTGGCGAAGGAAGTGACGTACAGACCTTTGTACTTCCGCTTCCGGGCAGCGTGCTTCCCAGAAGCCCTCACCACGCCGGCCCCTGGTGGGCGGGGCCACAGGTGATTGGATTTACACGCTGAGGACGCGCTGGCTGGTGGCCCTGGGGTCCCTGCTGCTGGGAGGTGTGGTTAGAGTACTATAAAGTCAGGGCCAGCCCTCAGGAGGGTGAGGTAGGAGGAGGCTCGCTGTAAGGTCGAGGCCGGACTGGGTAGTTTAGTGAGACTCAAAATTTAAAATAGTTGTAGCTCAAGTAGAGCGCCGAGCCACTCTGGATTCGATCCTCAGCATCGCCAAGTAGAAAGTAAAGTCAAATGGAGAGGGAAGGCTAAGGCTGTAGCTTAGTTGTAGAGAGAGCGTTTGCCTTGCGTAGGCAAAGCCCTGGATGCAATTCCCAGACCTCAAAAATGACCAAAATAGTTTTTTTTTCGAGACAGGGTTTCTCTATGTACCCTGGCTGTCCTAGAACTCACTCTGTAGACTAGGCTGGCCTCAAACTCAGAGATCTGCCTGGCTCTGACTCCCAAATGCTGTAATTAAAAGCGCGTGGCTGTAAAAATAAAACAAAACAAAAACCTTATGTGGGAAAGCTAATCCAACGCTCACTGTTCCTTGCTCATTGTTAATAGTTACAAAACACAGACAAGTACTCAACAATATGAGATTTTGTTTGTTTGTTTCTTGAGACAGCGTCTCTATGTAGCCTTGGCTATCCTGGAACTCAACGGAGACCCGCCGACCTCGGGCTTCCAAGTGCCAATTGTCGCCAAATACTCTAGAGTCAGAAGACGACTTCCGTTTTAAGGCTCAGCAAAAGTGGTTTACCATTTCATCACATCCCGAATCAGACCTAGCGCTAGGGCTCCAATCTTTTTTTACAAAGAAGCCTAGAGCTTGTGAAGCAAGCTCCGTAGTCTATAGAACAAAACTTGCACGCGGCTCGCACCGCCTCCCTCCGAAGCCCCGCCCCATCCATGGGGCAAGTAGAGCAGGGGTTTCCATAGTGACCGCAAACAAGGCTCCACCTGGAGGGGCCGCTACGGAGTTGCTACCCTTGCTGCTACCATGATACCCCCCGCCGATTCTCTGCTCAAATATGACACCCCGGTGTTGGTGAGCCGAAACACAGAAAAACGGAGTCCCAAGGTATGAACAGGTCTCAGGGGATGCGAAATCTACAAACTCCCATGGGGAAAGACATCCCAGCTTTGAGGATCTCTGGAATTTCAGGAGGCAAAGATTGCTGGGGCGGACAGCCAAGGGAATTAGGACAGGGACAAAGGTTAGGAGAGGAGTCCAAGAAGCCTAGCTGTGACACCAAAGTACAAATTTAAGATGAGAAAGAAGTCACATTGAAATAATGGGGCTTGTGGCAGTCAGGTCCAAGAATGGTTCGGTAGTGACTCCCTTATCTCTGGAGTCAGAACAGAGGCCTGTCCACAGATTCTAGAAACATCAGCGTGAACACAAATAGCCCTCATGGTCTCTTTGCATCATATTTCTGTTGAGACCGCAGATGAGGGAAGTAGGATGGAGATGGGGAAGGCTGTAAGAGAGAGCTGGAGTAATCTGGAGGTATTGTCTCACTCGTCTCTTCCTAGGCTCGGCCACTGAAGGTCAGTCTCCTGCAGCCTGGAACCTCTGGTTCAGTCCCACAGCCACCCAAGACCAAGCTGCCCTCAACGTCCGCTATTCCAGATCCTACAAAACAGGCAGAAGAAATCTTGAATGCCATCCTGCCTCCAAGGTAAAAAAAAAAAAAAAAAAAAAAAGGAGGGGGCATGCTGGGAGAAGGTCCAAGCTCTTGGCTTCAGAACTTTGGTGTGTTGGGTGTGTGGGACCAGGGAGTCTGTGTTCTGCCTTGGGTCTCCTCTTGGATTTCTGTAGTTCGTGGAGTCTGAGTATGGCTGGATGCTCACAGCCAAGCAAGAAACCTCTAAATCCATACCCTCCACGTTCTGAGCAGTCTCATGACTTTAGATGCCAGGTACATAGTCAGCCTTCAGATGTGGATCTCTAGTCTACCTCTGTTCCTCCTAAACTTCATTCCCATATTTTGCTTTTTTGGTACCTTCATCAAGATTCCTAATAGAGCCAGGCAGCGGTAGCACAGGACTTTAATCCAAGCATTTAGGAGACAGAGACAGGCAGATTTCTACGAAATCCAGGCCAGCCTGATCTACAGAGTGAGTTCCTGAACAGCCAAGGCTGCACAGAGAAACCCTATCTTGAAAAAAAAAAAAAAAGATTCCTCATAGAAAGCCTGATGTGGTGGCTTGTGCTTAATCTCAGCACTCTGCTAGACACAAGAGAATTGCCTCAAAGTCAAGGCCAGCCTGAACTAGTTCTAGGCCAGCTAGGGGTACATAGCAAAGTTGTGTCTCAAAACACCCACAAATGTCCAATAAGTCAAGGCCTAGGAAAGGTCACCTTTAATCCCAGAACTCAGGAGACAGGGGTAGAAGGATAAGAGTTTGAGGCCAGCCTGGGCTTGTGTAGTCTAGGTAGAACTCTCAAAAACCTCCACCTAATGGACATTTTTCTACCCAAGACATTAAAACTTTCTCTCAGAGTAAAAGAACCACAGAGAACCTGTGGTTTCTCCAAAGATGGAGATCAAGAGAGAGGTGCCCTCTGTCCCACCAACATAGATGTTCTCCATCTCTTGCCATTCTGCCTGCCAGATGGTCATTGCAGAAACTGGCTGTGCCTCCAGCACAGAACCCATTACGCACAGCCATTACAAACTTAGCAATTGAAAAACCTTCATACTCCCAACATTCACAAATGCTTCCTATTGGCTTGCACAAGGTTTATGGTGTTCTGTGTCTCCATGTAAGCTGGCGTGGGGAATTCCCATGGCATCTTCTATTCAAATCAAGCAGTAGGACGCTACATCTGTCCTCAACATGCTAGGCAGGCACGATCTGGAACAGAGGGTTGTAGTCCCACAGAGAGTAGAGGTTGCCCATCTACCCAGTCCTGAGAAGGGTGTCCTGAGGAGGCTGCACAGTGGGTGTGGCTTGTGAGAGGGAGGGAAGTGGATTCTGGTGGCATGGTGGCTACGCTGCCCCTGGATCCTGCTCAGGCAGAGAGTTCCAAGGGCCCTGTGCTTACGTCTGGTGGCTTCTATCCGTGTTGCAGGGAGTGGGTAGAAGACACACAGCTATGGATCCAGCAGGTGTCCAGCACGCCCAGCACCAGGATGGATGTGGTGCATCTCCAGGAGCAGCTGGACCTGAAACTGCAGCAGAGGCAGGCCAGGGAGACGGGCATCTGCCCAGTACGCAGGGAACTCTACTCACAGTGTTTTGGTGGGTAGGCTTGTTGGAGTGAGCGCCGTACACTCTCTGACTCCTTCTAGCACAAAACCAAGCCCCGGTTACCCCCAAACCGAACCCCCATTCAGAATTCATCCCTTCTTTTGTGGGATTTCCTCCTACAACAGTTGAGTTCGTTCTCTTTCCCTCCCAGTCTCACCTCTCCACCTTGGCTAGTCGTCCATCTGCCAAACATTCATGGTCACCCGGCTTCCTGGTCCCTCACAGATACTCGATTCTTATTTAGATTTACATTTATTTTGTATGCACATGCACACATGCCTGTTTTTATGAGGGCACACATGTACTGTGGCACGAGTGTGGAGATGAGAAGACAGAGTGCAAGAATTCATTTTCTCATTCTACCGCATGGGTTCTGGAGATGGGCTCAGATCATCAGGCTTGGTGGCAAGTGCCTTTACCCACTGAACCATCTCACTGCCCTCCTTAATAGGTATTTGGAGTAAGGCAAGAACTTCCATTTTAGCCAGGCGTGGTGACACATGACTTTAATACAGGCCCTTGGGAGGCAGAGGGAGGCAGATCTCTCTGGCTTGAGGTCAACTGGTCCACATAGTGAGTTCCAGGCCAGCCAAGGCTGCCATTAAAAAAAGACTTTTCATTTTGACTCTTTTTTTTTTCTCCCAAAGATTTCCATGACAATCCTGTGCTAATTTGTTTTTTAAAGGCAGGATCTCAGTATGTAGCCCTGGCTGGCCTGGCCTCTCGGAGATCTGCCTGCCTCTGCCTCCTGAGCACTAGGGTTAAAGGTATGTGTCACTACTCCTGATTTTAATTTTTATTTTTTTAAAAATTTTCTTCAAGACAGGGTTTCTTTTTGTAGCCTTGGCTGTCCTGGACTCACTTTGTATACCAGGCTGGTCTTGAACTCATAGATATCCATCTGCCTTTGCCTCCCAGAGTGATGAGATTACAGGCATGTGCCACTGAGCCTGGTTCTGGCTTTAATTTTTTAAAACTTATTTTCCAATACCAAGTGATCAACCCTAGAAACATATACACACAACTAACATTCTATGGAGTGAGCAGGTTGTATTTATATATTTAGGAACACACACACACATATATATATAACAACAAAAAGAGTCTATGAATTTGAGAGTTGAGGGAGGTGTACATGGGAGAAGTTGAAGGAAGGAATAGGGAGAGGGAAATGATATAATTACTATAATTATTATTATTTCATTTTTTTGAGACAGTGTTTCTCTATGTAGCCCTGGCTATCCTGGATTCACTTTGTAGACCAGGCTGGCCTCGAACTCACAGAGATCCACTTGCCTCTGCCTCTCAAGTGCTGGGACTACAGGCATGGGACAACAGGAGCACTTTAAAAAATTGCCATTTCGGAAGGCCTGTTCCTCCTATATCCTGAGAACTCTCTCATAGTGCATTGGTTTTTGTGTGTGTTGTATGTATATATGCATGTTGTGCTTGAATGTGTGTACACATGTGTGGAGACCAGAAGTCAATGTTAAGACTCTCTCTTTCTTAAGATTTATTTATTTATTATGTCTACCCTGTTTGCATATACATCTGCATGCCAGACGCCAGAAGAGGGCAGCAGATTTCATCATAGATGGTTCTGAGCCACCATGTGGTTGCTGTGGTTGCTGGGACTTGAGCTCAGGTCCTCTGGAAAAGAATCCAGGGCTCTTAACCTCTGAGCCATCTCTCCAGTCCTGCAGCCAATTATCTTAACTGCCAAGTCATCTCTCCAGCCCCTCTATCTTATTTTTTTCATCTCTCATTGAACCTGGAGCTCATCGATTTAGCAAGACTAGCTGGCCAGCAGGCTCCAGGGGACTTTCTGTCTCCGCCTCCTCAGGGCTAGGATTACGTATGTGTGCTACTGTGCCTGGCTTTGTACATGGATGTTGGGTATCCTGCACAACTGCTGTTTCCTCAGGTCCGTGCCTGAGCACATATCCTGAGTCCTTCCCACAAGTGCATGAGCCCTCACTGCTGCCTTTTCTCTCCCTGCGTGCATACCGGAAGATGAGCTGATCAGAGAGGTCACCATCAACTGTGCAGAGAGAGGGCTGCTGCTGCTGCGGGTCCGGGATGAGATCCGCATGACCATCGCTGCCTACCAGACTCTGTACGAGAGCAGCGTGGCGTTCGGCATGAGGAAGGCGCTGCAGGCCGAACAGGGGAAGTCAGACATGGAGAGGAGAGTGAGTGGGCTTGACCATGTCCCCATGGCTCCCAGACTCTTCTGTAAATCTTGGGGCTCACAGCTGTCATCACAACCCTGGATTCTGGCCCTGGGGGTGCCCTTCACACTAACACTGCAAGGCCTCATTGAGGAGGTGGTCCTCTCAGAGGACACTCCATGTCGGTCGCTGACTTCCCACTGGGTGGCAGTACATACCCTGGCATTGTCTTAGGTTGGATAGTTGTGTCCCAAGTCTCCCCACCCAGGCTAACAGGCTCATCCACTCGGGGATATCCCAGGATGATGGCCATTGTCTCTTCAGATTGCAGAGTTGGAGACAGAAAAGAGGGATCTGGAGAGACAAGTGAATGAACAGAAGGCAAAGTGTGAGGCCACCGAGAAGCGAGAGAGTGAGAGGAGACAGGTGGAAGAGAAGAAGCACAATGAGGAGATCCAGTTCCTGAAACGGACCAATCAGCAACTGAAGGTAAAAAAAAAAAAAAAAAAAAAAGGCCTGGGTTGGGTCCAGGCACCCCACCCATAGGGCCAGACCGACAGATCGCTCAGTAGTGGAGATTCAGTGCAGTGGAGATCTGGTCCTCCTTTTTACTTTTCTTCTTTGGATTTTTGAAAAAGGATCTCTTGTAGCAAAGGCTAGCCTCCAACTCACACTCTTCTTTCTTTGCCTCTGTACTGCTGGGATTACAGGAATGTGTCACCATGCCCAGCTCTTCTTTTTAAATATTTTTTAAGCTTTATGTTTTGTTTTGTTTTAATCTGTGTGACTATTTTGCCTGCATTCTCTTACATGCCCGTGTGTGCTTGTTGGATCCCCTGGAACTGGGGTTATGGGTGATTGTAAGCCATCTTCTGGGTGCTGGGAAACAAACCCAGATCCTCTTCAAGGACAATGAATACTCTTAACTGTTGAGCCATCTTTTCAGCCCTTTTAGTTTTCAGTTGGAAACTGGACCCGAGCTTTCCAGGCTGGCCTTGAACACTAACTCAAGGAGACCTTTCTTTGCAATTCTGCTTCTGCCTCTCCAGTAGTTGGGATTACAGGCATGTGCCCATGGCTTTTAAATGTTAGCCCACATGTACTGCTGCTGACTGGGGTGGGGCTTCTTTGCTAAATTCTTTACTTCCTTCGCTGTGAAGGAAGTTTATTCTCAGCTCTAACCACTGCCTAGGCCTGCCTCACTGTGGAGCCATTATGCCTGCCAATCTGTTTCCCTCCTGGGAAAAAGATGCTCATAACCAGAGAGAATACAACAGCTTCTGTCCCCTCAAGCTGGTCCCTAGAGTGACCAGGCCTCCCCAGCAGGCACCACCCTGGCATCTTGATGCCCTGTGGCAGCAGAAAAGGCTTTTGAGAGAAAGAGTATACGGGAAGCCCCCTAGGTGCGTGCAGAGGAACACAGCTGTAGGTGGTTTTCCTCAGCCAACTGAGGTACTGGGGGAGGGTTGGGTGGGAAGCCTGCTGCAAAGGCTGAGCCACAGACAAGTCTCATAATATCACAGTGTTTCTCTGTGTAGTCCTGGCTGTCCTGGAACTCACTCTGTAAACCAGGCTGGCCCTGAACTCAAATATCTGCCTGCCTCTGCCTCCCCAGTGTTGGGATTAAAGGCGTGCCCCAACACTGCCTGGCTACAGGGCAACTTTTTTTTTTTTTTTTTAATAATTATTGCCCACCCCCAGATATTCTGAGCAGAAGCTATGTGGCTGGTGCCCAACAGTGCAGTTTAACAAGGTCCTGGGGCTTATCGCAGATTGAACTTCTAAATTTGGTGCCTATAAAGAAGCCCTCTCCTCCCTCACTTAAAGCCAAAGGTCTCCCCCTTAAGAAGGCTTTGTAAGAACCATCAGCAGAGGTTGAAAGATTTTGCTAGTTGCTGAAGAGTCTATTAGAAGCAAAGCTAGAGACTTCCCCCTAGCCAGATGTAAACGTTGACTCAGCAGATTCCAAAGCTGGTTCTTAGCTCTGACAAGTTCCAACAATACCTTAGCATCCTTTTAACATCCAACGGCAGCCTTGAAATCCCCAGGGTGAAGTGTTCTTTACAAGCTAGCTCTTTTTATTGGCTCAAAGCTGTGCTACAAAGAAATCAGTTTTCAGTCCCCAGAATAGACCTTTTAAGGGTCTGTCCACATATCACTGCTGCAAATTATTGTGCTGGCAGCTAGAGGAACTGAGTAAATAAACCCCAAGTGTTTTATGCTTTCCTTACTCACTGGTAGCAATTTCCTCTAATTGAGTGTCAAGTTGTCTCAGTAGCCATAATTTACTGTATCCCAGACTTCTGGCCCCAGCAGAACTCCATGTATTAAACTGGAGAGCCGAATGTTTAACTTAGTGGACATACTCAGGCTTAAAGTAGAAGTGATGGAAAACCACTATTTCAACAACTTTTATCCCATTTCCCTTTCTGTGCTTTCTATTATGCACTGAGCTATTATTGTATGGAAACCAGGACAGCTCTGGTTTCTGCTCATGTAACAAAACTATGCCAAGCCTGAATCCCACTAATGTAGAAAATGTGGAGCTGGGTCAGAAGGGGGCCGGCCAGAGTGGCAGCCTTTGGCCTATTCCTCCAGGGCTCAGCTAAGTGTTACGGTGCAAGATGCAGATATTAATGGAGTTTTTGTTTTTCTGTTTCAGGCCCAACTGGAAGGCATTATTGCACCGAAGAAGTGATTTCCATACAGGTCTCAGCAGGCACCATGCCCCATCATAAGCCCATTGTAATAAAAAAGCCAGTTTCCTGAGAGAACAAGCCATCCCCTCCCCAGTCACCACTCATGTAATTGTTAGAACTGTTGCCTGTTGCCCCAGTGTCCCAAAACACCTAAGGTCTGGCAGCCAGGCTCCAGGTTGGGCAGTGGAAGGCGGTGTAACCAACCCTGTGTCCATGTGCAGCTTACAAAATGGACTGGGGATTTGTCACCTCAATAACTTAGAAAGCAAGTGTTTCCCCAAAGAAGCTACTTTTGCACCAAGTTCAGTGCATAGTTCACCTTGTACCGTGGGCTTCTCTGGCCCTCTCCTTCCACTCCATCACTTCTCTAGTATAACCTTGAGCAACTTACTTCAGAGTTTGGGTCTATCATCTCATTCCACCCACGTCAGCCGGACCCTGTCCTTAGCACGCTTGGTTCCAGGAGGAAACGAGCAGAGTCAAACCCATGCTCACTGACAGGTATGGAAGTTTCAGATCTTGAGAGCCCTCTGCACCCCAGGTCCTCCCCACTCTAATTAGTCACCTTCCACAGCATATCAAAGCCGAACTCCACACTCCCTACCTAGCCTCGAATGAACAGCTAAGGAGGTAGCCACATATCACATGCAGTTCCAGTCAGCCTGTGGCTTGAAGGCAATTTTGTAGATCCAGAACTTAAAATTACAAACAAATCTCTACTCAGAGAAGCCCAGGGTGGGAGAGGGCAGTGAGCTTCATGACACCCATCGTTCAGTCTAGTGTCAGAAGTACTGTTCTTAAGGTGGCACTAATATTTCCTTCTAATTGGTGGGAGTACCTCAAGTACCTCTGAAGGGTGCCAGAAAGGACTTAGTCCTTGACAGAGCTGTGCTGCCCTCCATCCCAGGCAAAGCTTACTGCAAGGCCTCTGATCCCCACAAGAGCCGTTTTGAGTTGAATATATCCCAACACTGACTTTCTACGAGAAGTCTCATCTTTGACCGTCACCCATATCCTGAGGAACTAGGTCCCCACCACTGTAACCCGCACATCGGCCGCGGTCCTGGAAGAGCTCGCTCCCTGTGGTGTGCTGGCTTTGTGGCCAGCAGGAAAGCTTCTGTACCCTAACAAGGCCAAGGAAAGTCAACAAGGTTTCCAGAGCACTCCTTTCTACAAGCCTCACCACGAATGTCTCTGGAGGACTTTGTGCTTTTACAGCTTTTAAAGCTCCTAGCCCCGGCACTGCTCAGTAGTGTAAGAGAAATATGCATGTCTCTGGACACACACAAGAGGGTCACAGGCTGGAGGAAGTAAGGGTCAGGGCAAGTGTTTCTGGTCTGAGGACTGACTGTTGCACTAGCACTAGGGTACAGCCTCAACCACTAAGCTTTCCAAGTGTGCTGTGCCTAACTGGGCATGAAAAAGTGAACACAGTTCCTCATGGCATATTTTTGTATAATTTAATAAACAACTTTCTAGATGTTACTGCTTCTGTCTGAATTTCTTGTGTTTGTGCTTCTGTCCCTCTGAGTCGTTTGTCTTCTTTTTGTTCCTGTTTCTGTTTTTCACATTGTGTGTATCATAGTAGCGCACACCAACTTTTTTGGATTGTTGCTGCCGCGCTGCTCTCCTCCGCTGTAAAAAAACACAACAACAAAAAAACCAGTCAAACACTGAAGGTCCTGAGCAGGCCTATTTCCCAACCCTCTCCATGCCTGTGCAGCCCCACAGCAATGGAGCAAAGCTGGAGGTGTGTCCACCTCAGACTCACAGGCCCAACCTTCATCCTTCCCCCAGCAGGGCTGCTTCAGCTCTGCACAGCTCCCTGCCCAGAGTCAGTCAGCTGCCTGCCTCACCAGCGCTACTTTTATGCGTCACCTCCCTGGAATCAAACAAAACCATCTAATTCTTCGGGCAAATAGGACACAGGTGTGAAGATGGTAATCTAGAATCCCTGAAACTTAAGACAGTCTCAAGGACCCTTGTTCTGTGGATCTCACACCACGTTACTAAGAAGTGGGTCTCCTAAGACTCTCAGCTCTCAACTATTATTTCAGAAAGAATGAGTCTTGGGAACTGGACTTAACAGTTGTCCATGATAGCTTTTTACTCCTGTAATCCCAGCACTTGAGAGACTAAGGGGACTGCTTGAGTTTGAGGACAACTAGGGCTTTGCATACCAAAACCCTGCCTCAAAAGAAAAGAAAAAAGAAGAAAAAAAAAAGTCTCAGGAGTAAAGGCATTTGCTGTCAAGCCAAACTACTTAAGCACCATTCCTAGGACCCACCCTCACGTTGTCCTCTGGACTCCCGGTGCTCACTGTCATGAGACGTCTGCGCACACACATGCATACAAAATAAACGCAAATAACAAACCTTCAGATGGACTTCTATTGTTCTTTTGTTTTGTTTTTTTCCCCCATGACAGGGTCTCACTAGGCAGCTCTAGCTGTCCAAGGACTCACTATGTAGACCAGGCTGGCCTCATACTGAGACCCTCCTGCCTTTACCTCCCAGTGCTGGGACTAAAAGCTCGGTGGGTACGTACCACTACGCCTGGCTGGACTTCTACTTTCTGTGTCTCATTAAAAGACGCAGAGTACTTACTTCCTTACATGTCTGCATCCTTTGAGTTTTATTTGAAGGTTCTTCTTCCATCTGTGCATTCCGCTTCCTTCCCTTTTTGGTAGGTGCTGGATACAAATAACACATAAAACACAGAGGAGATTAACAAAAGAAACAGCATTTCAAAATCTCTCTGGAGGCCAGATATGATGGTGCACACCTTTAACCACAGCACATGAGAGGCAGAGGCCAGTTTGGTCTACAAAGCAAGTCTAGGACAGCCAGGGCTGTTACACAGAGAAACCCTGTTTCAAAAAAACATGCACAAAAAAAAATCTGTCTGGAAGACTACAGGTGAACTGAGGCTAAAAAAGCCCCCAGCCACCCCCAATGCACTATCTGCTTCCAGTCTGTGGACTGGGATCTGAGCTCTCAGCTGCTGCTCCAGGAACTGCCGTGCCATGTCGTGGCATGCAATGCCTACCTCCTTCTATTCTACCTTCCTCGACAGATGGACTCCTTTTCCTCTGGAACTGCAAGCCACAAATAAACCCTTCCTTCTATTAGTTGCTTTGGTCATATTATGCTTTATCATAGCAACAGAAAGGTGACTAAGGCAGACCTCCTGCCCCAATTCTTCTGCAAATTCTTTTCTTCGACTCAAGTTATTAATATGCACTTTTGAAAAGCAACATTCCTAAGCCATCAACTTGATCTTAACAAATGCACACAATTTCAAGTGGACAGGCCAGTCTGCATGGCAAGTAGAATGTGGAACCAGATGCTAAATATCTGCCTGTGTGGAGAAAATTATTCCAAAGCTACAAATCACATCTAAATGGGTCAAAGCATCAATCTTACCTGCACCACTGACTTCTGCAGATATTTTCTTCTCTTCTTCATATTTTGCAAAAAACTTTTCACTTAAGCCCTTGGATATTCTGAAAAATAAAAGCAAAGTCACAAAGCTGCTCAATACTCCTTTTTAACTGCTCTGTGAAGTCCAGTGTGGAGAGGGCAACATTCTTGAAGAAAAAGAAATTCCACCATGTTTGCAGTGATCACTGGATGATACAGCCAGTGCCCAGCAGTTTGTACAGCTCCTGGGCTAAAATACTAGATAACCAAACTCCTTGGGAAAAGTTGTAAACTAATGATAATGAGGAGGAGGAGGAGGAGAAGAAGAAAAAGGAGAAGGAAGAGGAGAAAGAGGAGGAGGAAGATATTACCTGATGGCTGAGAACTTCTTAGCTTTGGCTTTGTTTAGAAACTTTTGGTACTTGGCGATCTTTTCATCCAGGGCTCTAATAACAGCTTTGGTGTCATTTGCCACTGGTTCTTCCTGAGAATCCTGGGAAAGCTCTTCCTCGGCATCCTCTCCTGGCTGTCCCTGCTCCTGTTCCTCCTCTTCTGCAGAAAAGTTTTCCAGATCTTCTTCCACGTCTGACATCTCCAAAGGAACCAGGTCATCCTCAGAAAACTGAGGCCCGACGTTGATTTTGCCAAAGTTCTGGCGAACCCGCGCGAGGATCTGCTGCATCTCTGAGTTTGTATTCTGGGAATGGTCTACTTCTGGCTCCTTTTCAAAGACAGAGTCTGACCTTTTAACTATGGTTTCTGTGGTCTCTTCTTCTGGGTTGTTCTGGGTTGTTTCTGTGGGAACTTCCAATGGCGAGGAAGTTGAAAGCTAGTGAGGACCAAAAGAGGTAGGAGAAGGGGAAAATGGAATCAGAAAAAGGAGAACCATGCTTCACCTCCTCCCGGCTCTCAGAAGAGCAGTCCTCCTCTCAGATCTAAGCCAAGAAGGAAGAGCCTCAAATTTGAGCTGCAGGGTTCATCCACTCTGAGCCAATGTAACTCAACACGGCAGCCAGCACTATAAAGGATCAAAGGGACAGAACTGTGCAGTGAAACTAACAGTGAGCGTTCTCCCTGGATATCAGGAAAAGGGGGCAGAAGAGGCACATAGAAAAATGGAAGACACAAGTTCAAGAGAGTGGAAGCAAGGCTGAAAGAGAACCAGGAAATATAAGGAGACATGTGGGGAGGTATCTTTTCAAAGAAGAGTTCCAGGCCAGAATTCAGAATGAGCACCGAGTCTAGAAACACTGAGATGACTGGACTACTTCAAAGTAGGTTTCCATGCTGCGTCAGCATGGGCCAAGCTTTCCACAGCACTTCACATATGGATCACTTTATCCCTAGGACCCAGACTCATGTAGTGACTCTCTGAAGTGGCGAGGTAAAATGCTGAACAAGCCCAGAGTCCATAAAATGCAGTAAACTGCATAAAAGTTTTGAGTTGACAAATTGGTTCAGCAGGTAAAGGCACCTGCTGCCCAACCTGACTGAGTTCAACCATTAGAGCTGATAAAAAGCAAGAACCAACTCCCCAAAATTGTTCCCAGATCCCCACAGGTGTATCATGGTTCGTGTGTGTGTGTATACAACCATATGCTCACGGGCAGACACACACTAACTTTTAAAAAGTCTGTACGTTTTTGTAGTGAGATGATTTCTTTTTGTCTCTCAAACAGGGTTTCTCTGTGCATCTCTTGCTGTCCTAGAACTCACTCTGAGTTGAAGGCTGGCTTCAAACAGAGATCCACCTGACTGCCTCCTGAGTGCCAGGATTAAAGGTATGAGCCACCTCGTCTGGTGATTTCGAGCTTTCCAATCTTCAAGAAATTACTACTTCACCAACAAGAAATGGAGTATGAACCCAAAATAGATAGATAGATAGATAGATAGATAGATAGATAGATAGATAGATAGATA
>NW_026591598.1:4071655-4114353 GCF_907164565.1 Psammomys obesus | reverse complement strand
ATAGATAGATAGATAGATAGATAGATAGATAGATAGATAGATAGATAAAGAAAAAGAAAAAAACAGCAGTAAGGCCTCATAATTGTACTTAAGAGTTAGATCTCTGCATGGTACCTCATCCCCAGAAGCCTTCTCCAAGCTCCATTCACAAGCCCTCCTCTGACTCCTTCAACACCATATTCTATGGAGTCCTCACAGGACCATCAACCCCATGAACACCTGGCTATACTCAATAAACATGTTCTTGGCACAGAGCTCCTAAAACTTCCAGACCCTCCGGAGGAATATGTTGTCTTCCAGTATCGGTATCTGTGAGGAATGCCTTTCTAGCACACTTGGATGGAAGCTAATGCACTGTATGGTGGAAACCTAGCTGCCTTCGGGCAGGACCTGGTAACCAGAAAGACTCAGCCAATACTCATAGCCCCACCTCCTACCTCTGGGGAAGGAAGAATGGCCAGAGACTGAGCTGAATGTCTACAGCCTCTGCTTCACCTACTCAATGAAAAACTCCTCCAGAATGGAAAAACACTGATGTGTCCACCCAGTGTAAGAACAGAAGCTGCTGTCTCTTGCCTACCTTGACTGGGCACAGTTCCACTGGGCTGTTCTGACCTTTAGCCTCTGCTTTCCTGAGTTGTGTTGTTCCTCTAGCAAATCACACCCCAGAGCCCTGAATTTGTGGTTGATTGAGTGTAACTGTGACGTTAATGGGAAGCAGGCTGTGGACTCGAGTCCTTGACTTGTAGGGTCTCCACTAATCCCAGAAGTTAACATCAGGACCTCACTAGAGTCAGAGAACCGCAGAGTGGAGTGGAACAGCAACACCTACACGACATCCACCACACACATGCACATGCACTTACACACCTGACCTCCACCCCCAACTGAAACCAAAGTACATCAGGGAAGGTTCCTGCCTGCTTCTTACAGCAGTCCCTCTGGTACTCAGAGTGCTAGGAGTTCCACCCTGATACAAGCACAGAAACAAAACCCAAGCCATCTCTTCTAAAGACTCGCTGAGTTCTGAAAAGGACCCTAGAAACACAAAAGTCAAGTGTTAAAATTGAGCCTTAGGCCAAGCCACTGTCAGGGTATGAGCTATGAGGCAGCAGGGAACTTTCTGTCCGTGTCCCAGTTCAGTCCCCAAGCCCAATGCCTCCTGGCCAGGACATTATCAACTCTACTGCTCCCCTTCCCGTGTGCTCCTGGCTTTCTTAGAGCAAGGGCCCCTACTCACTCCCTTACTTTCTGTGGCCACAGCTGCTATGAATAAAGGTTTCTTCATGAATAAACTTTGGCAACACCTACGCTCCCACAGAAGACAGCGTTTAAGAAATATTTTATTTTTCTTCTTCTCCCAGCCCCAAAGGCTGATAGCTACACGCTTCTGTCTTCTGCTCATTTGTTAGTGATGCTCGTCAACAAGTCTATACAACAGCTCTCTGGAATGATACACACATACCAAAGATGAAGAAGATGCTCCATGAAGGGAGACAACCATAAGTTACATTACATCAGGATCATTTGATCCCACCTTCCAGGAACTGTGCTCACCCGTTCTTACCTGGGGAACTGTCGGGCCATCTGCGTTGGGCGGCTTGACAAAGAAAGGGATCCGGCCTCTCTGCCAGTCATTGAGAACCATCTTACCCACAGTCTGCAAGTCAGGCTCTCCGCCCTAAAAGGACAGGACAGACTCCCAGTTAAACCCAAAGAGCAAGAGTACTTCCCATGAGGGCCACCTCAGTCACCCTGGCTGCTCCTCATCATCTAGCCGACACAGTTCCTACTGCTCTCACAATGGCGGGTATGTGTCCCTGTCCTAATCCCCACTGGCTCACTGTAGCTGGTCTCTGCTTTGTCGGTTTTTCCCCATTCTTTATTCCCATCATTAGATAGGAAAGAAAGAAGGATTGAGGGGAGAAAGGTAGAGATCCTTGAGTCTATTTTCTTTCTTGTTTCTTCTTTGAGCACAACTACTAAGAAACCACACACACACCCTGAAAGACCACCAACCACACCTCTCCGGGCTCTAGCATTTATATAGCCTCTGAAAAGTTCCCAGAATTCCAAATGCCACCCAAAAGCACAGGGCAAATCAGTCAGCTACTTCGGACAGTCTGAAATAGCCCTATAGTCCCACACTTGGGATTAAAATGAAAACATATTCTTACACTATTTCTGTGTTTTCTAAAAGAAACCAAAATTCCAGAATTCTCACTACAGCTCACCTTCAGTAACTTCCCAGTGCGGAAAGCTAGCTTCTCAAGAAAGTCCTCAGCATTCTCCCAGGAGTCAATTTTGTATGTTTTCCTGATATATTCTGGCTTTGCTCGTTCAAGGACGGCACCAATATGGTCTTGGGGAGCCTTAATTTTTTCAACTTGAACCTAGAGAATAATAGAAATGCTGTGTTTAACTCTTCTGCAGGGACAGGGAAATTCAGTGATCTTTACAAAGTGAGATGGGTTTCCACATCACAAGGTGACTGGGGCCTTGCTGGAACCTGTCTGAGATGTTTTAGCAGGGGCAAGGAGCACCACTGAGAGCTGACCACAGCCATGGAGCCCAGAGATAACTCTAACCCTACTTTAGCACAGACTGACATAGCCTTCACAAGCAGTCTGAACTTGGAATGCTTTGTGTTACACACTGGCAGGAATGGTTAAGATGCCTGCTATTCCCAGAGCCCAAAACACATAAAAAGAATCCAAAATTTCAGAAGAAAGGGAAGGAATGTGCAGAGGATGTATGCTAGAAGCATAGTTATGGTTAAGGGGAATCATTTAAAATTTCAGTCATATTCAGAAACAAGTGAGGAAATGACTGGGTTCCAAGATGCCTCAATCCATAAACCCATGAAGATGAATTATCACTAAGCATAAACAAGCCCTGCTCCCTTTGGATCACATGTGGAAATGACATGCTGCTGCAGATGACACTGACCAGATATGCCCACGGCCCCGCGACCTCCTGAGGAAGGCTGAGTGGAAAGCAGGCTGCTCTGCTCAGCATCACACTCCTGAGTCTGCTTAGACAGGCTGACCCCAAACTCCCTTCTGAATGATGAGTGGCAAGGGCACTCAGGGCTCCAAACAAATGAAAAAAGACCTGTTAAGACCCAAATACCCACCACTCCTTTGAGCACAATGTCGGTCTCTGAGTCTTCAGAGGGGTAAACCACGCCAGGGCAGTCAATCAGGAATATACGACGCATCAAGGTAATATACTGCCAGACCTGCAGACAGGAAATGCTAAGTGTTGCCAAAGTCAAATACTGGGAGCTTAACTTCACTAATCTGTGATGTCGTAGTATTATGCTACAAAGGGGGAAAGGAGAGCCAGAGAAAAGCAACCTGCTTGAACAATCAGGCCAGATCCTATCCTTTACCAAAGCCAATTGTGACACACTTCCACCAAGAACAAACTAGAGTTTCATTATTAAGAATCCAAGATAGGGGCTGGAGAGATGGCTCAGAGGTTAAGAGCACTAGCTGTTCTTCCAAAGGTCCTGAGTTCAATTCCCAGCAACCATATGGTGGCTCACAACCATCTGTAATGAGATCTCGTGCACTCCTCTGGCCTGCAGGCAGAACACTATATATATATATATATTATATATATATATATTTATATATATATAAAATAAATCTTAAAAAAAAAATCCAGGAATAAGGCAGAGACAGGATTTTGTGTGGTACACAAGCACCACAGTGAACCCTGCCAAGTATTACAAGCACTCAGAAGCACAAAGCTGCTGGCTTCTTTGCCACGAGGCAGAACCACGCTGTTCCCAAAGCCTCCTATGTTGCAGCTACTGACTTCTAAGTACCAGAATCTCTACCTAAAGATCAAGTTTTCTTCCCTTAACTCGGACACACCCAATATTCTTGGGTTGGTTTTATCTGAGCAAAAGGTTGGAGTTAGGGGCTGGAGAAATGGCTCTGTGGTTTAGAGCACTTGCTGCTCTTGTAGCGGACTCAGATTCAGTTCCCAGCATCCATATGGCAGCTCACAACCATCAGTGACTCTAGTTCTAGGGGATCCGGGGACTGCTTCTGGGCTCTGCTGGTAGCAGGTATGCATATAGTGAACATGTATACATTCAGGCCAAACTTATACACATAAAATAAAAATGAATAGATCTTAAAAAAAAAAAAAAGGTGCAGTAATAGGGTTTTTCTGTATAGCCTTGGCTATCCTGGAACTCATTTTGTAGGCCAAGCTGGCCTCGAACTCAGAGATCTGGATGCCTCTTCAGTACTGGCATTAAAGCTGTGTGCTACAATGAGTGGTGAAATCTCTATATCTTACACAGTCAAGTCTCCACAGAAACAAAATGTTGAGCCGGGCACGGTGGCACATGCCTTTAAACCTAGCACTTGGGAGGCAGAGACAGGTGGATCTCTTGTGAGTTTGAGGACAACCTTGTTTACAAAGTAAATCCAGTACAGCCAGGCTTCTGTTCCTCTGTCATACAGAGAAACCCTGTCTTGAAAAACCATTAAAAAAGAAAGATGAAAGCTGTAGAGCAGAACACATACACACCTTTGTTTCTCCCGCAATGGGGGCCACACTGCAAACTTTCTTGGATCGTAGTGTGTTTATCACAGAGCTCTTGCCTACATTTGGATAGCCAATAAACCCAACACTGATTTGTTTCTTGTCTGTGTGCAACTGTGAAAAGAAAAAGAAAAAAAAAAGAATATCCAACAATCACTTATGTTCAGCTATCCATTCCCTCAGGTCGGTCAGACTGTGTTCCTCGGCTAATGGAAGGACTACTACAGCGCACAACTTCACATAACTTGATGTGATGCCTAAACACAAGCAGGACGAGTGAGACCCACATGTACTGCATGTCACTAGTGAGCCATGTCCTCAGGCACCCACAGAAAGAAAGCATCCCTGCCTTACATTAATAGCTTGTAGATCAGGAAAGGGCAGCTGGTCCACCTCCTCATCTCCGTGCCTCACCAGCCAATGGAGAGACATTTTTAGGAAAAGAAACCGAGAGATCCACACTCGATTCATGCATGTCTGACCACAGCGTTGACTGTAGCAGAATAAAAGGCAGGTGTTCAAGTTCTAACCAACCCTAAACACCAGGCAATGAGACCAGCCCTCTAGCACCCTGCTCCCTGAGGACTCTCAGAGTTTAAACCTAGAAACTAGAAGACTCTCTTCTGGAGACATTCACAAACTCCAGAAAAATGCCCATGTCACTAATTAATATTACCCTTCAGTGAGATTCACCACCCAACAGTCTAGCTACCTAGCAGTCCCCACACCAAAGAACAACCAAAAGTCTTCTCAAAGTTGTGGGGACTTTAGCTTTCCATCTGATACCAGTTTTATGTTGCCCAGAGCCGTTTCAAACTCCTGAGCTAAAGGGTTTTTTGTTTTGTTTTTTTTTTGGGGGGTGACCTGCCTCTGGGCAGCTGAGACCACAAGCTTGTACCACTGTACCCATCACAGGACTTGACCACTCAGACCACAGGCTGAGAGCAGACAGTTCCCACTGGAGAGGGCTGGCTGCAAAAGTGGACTACCTTGGGCAAGCACCCAAGTTCTCTAACAGGGTGTCTGCCCAAATGTTAAACAGAAACAAGAGAGCCAATTAACTGAAGAGGAGACAAACACCTCTTCCAGAGAACTGAGTGACAGCATGGAGTGGACTGCTCTGAATGGCACTTCCGTCAGAAACCATCAAGTTACAACCAGCCCAACACCGCTGTCCATAGAACAGGGAAAGCAGAGGGAGCGAAAGATGTGTTCAGGGAAGGCAAACTGTAGAAACCTACTCATGTCCGGCATCAGGAGGCAACAGGAGGCTGAGGCAGGAAGTGTTGTAAATTTAAGGCCAGCCTTACTACACAGTGAATATAAAGCCAGCCTTGATCACAGTGAGATCTGGCTTTCAAAAGCACAAAAGGAAACCCTACCCCATAAAACAGAGTTTGAGAGAGAGAGAGAGAGAAAGAGAAAACATGCACGAAAGCTACTTCTAAGTGAGCTCATAGGTTAGTAGTGACAAGCTTATTAGCATGTTTAAGGCTCAGGGTTCAATGCTTAACATCAAAAAAAATTAAAAAACACACCCCAAACAAACAAAAAAAAAAAACCTACCCCTAAATTTTTAAAGCAAGAAACATTTAATAAGTATGTAAAACTATGGAGAAGAATTGGGGGAATCAAGAAATAAACCATGAATGTGTACTAATAGCATGCTTAATGATGGGTAAGAGTTAAAAGTATTGCTTCTGGGAGATAAGGAAGGCTAGAACAGGAATTGTCCTTTGCTAACTAGAGAGGAGAGAGGGACCTGGATATCCCTGAAGTGATGGGGATCAGTGTGGCGTTGGACAACTATCCTCTGGAAATGGCTGAACCAGTAGGTGATAGAGATATGGCAGAAAGGGCAAAAGTGAAATGAGAAAACATTTCAGATACCTCATAATCCAGAAGGCCTATGGGTTTTTATACCTCTAGAAAACAGTGAGAAATGAAGTCAACAGTTGTTTTGAGACAGTTTTCATTATGTAGCCCATACTGGCTTCAACCTCCTGCCTCAACCTCCCAAGTGCTGACCTGAAGTTAGCAACTTCGGACACACAAGCCAGCCCCTCCTATAAGCCGAACTACACCACTCTAACAGAAGCAGCTGTCCTACCTTCCCAAACTGCCGCAGAAGCTGAATGAATGCTCCTTTCCCAAAGGGGTTAGTGAGACTCGCATGGAAAGCCAGCGTTGGGTAATCCTGGGAGAGCACAGCAACCCAACGTTTCTAAAGGGGAGAAGGAAACATGCTGGTAAATTATAGCTTGTTTACAATATTCAGAAGAATGTGAGTTGGAATTACTGGATGGCTTCAAATACAGTGTTGCCTAAGGGAAACAGCAGCTGTAATTCTTTGAGATGCTCTTTCAAGTATGACAGTTAGTGCTTTGTCTTTCGTTTAATAACTGACTGCAAAACATTATTCCAAAAAAGCTATAACTACTAAATGCAATTAATGGAACACAATGCGGAAGCAGTCAGTGACTGGCAAATGCACGTTAGTCCCCTCTTTGGTAAGGATGTGCCAGAGACTACAAGTACCAAGAGTGTGATACTTCAATGCCGTGTTCAGAACCTCTGCACTGATGTGCTAGTGAAAGACCTGCCCTCCTGGCCTCCACAGTGGATTTTAGGTCAGGAGCTGAACTTACTGTTGCCCAGGTTGGAACCAGGTCACACTTATTAAGTACAAAAACGAGGTGTTTCCAAGGTTTTTCCTTTTTCAGGTAAGCTTCAATGTGAGGAGAACGAGTACCCATGGGATCTCTAGCATCAAGGACTTGAACTACAACATCTGATGAGTCTATCACCTGCAAATCCAAAGAGGCAAACAGTTGGCAAAATAAAGGGGACATTTCAGGGAGTCCAAAGGAACAAATCAGTATTTAGAAGGAACTGTAAACAGTCTAGTGAGGAGAGTGGTAACACCCAGTCTCAATACCCACTGATGTGAATTCAAAAGCTTTTCATCTCAAGAATATTCAAATTTTGTCAAATTTCAAATAGGAAAGCTAGCTTAGATCAAACCCTTCTGATGCACAGGTACTAGGTATTAGGCATGGGTTTGTGTATTTTACAGAAAATTACATTTACCTAGTTGACCTTTATGGTACTAGTTTCCTATTGTGACTTTACTTAATTACATGGCCGCACTTGGACTTTCTGGTATTATTCCCCTATAGACATAAAGCTCAGCCAGTTCAAAAGCACTAGGTCAGCACTTGGGAAGAGACACAAAGCCCTTCTTCCCTTCCCAGAGCGAGGCAAGGAGGCTGAGGTATTAACCCTTCCCAGACATGTGCCATCATTTACAGAATGAGACAGCGAGGCTAAATAACTTACCGTTTCTTTCCCCCACCCCTACCTGGTTTTTTGAGACAGGGTTTCTCTGCATAACAGGCCTGGCTGTGCTGGAACTCACAGTGATCTGCCTACCTCTTGTCTTCTGGGTGCTGGGATTACAGGCGTGCGCCTGTGCCTGACAATGACTTACAACTTCCTATGCCTACCAGGCAATCTACAGAAGACCGCCAGGCAAGGGAACCCAAGTGCTCTCCTTTTCAAGCACGGCAGCAGCACGCACAAGGGCACACCGCCGTTCCTTCATGGAGGACAGAGGATGGATCAAGCAGAAGAGTATCATTTCACCTGAGAGCTCCAGTCGCTCAGTCACTTTTCCTGCAAGCTCATAAAAGTCAGGAGCTGCTCAGTGAACGTCATGAGCCTTACCTTGTAGAGCTCTCCCCATATTCTTTTCGACTGCCCCTTTTTATATATTTCTTCTTGAGCTTCATTTCTAGGTAAAAAAGGACCAGAAATGAGCAAGTGAAGCACTATCAAGAGTAAAAGGAAATGGTGGTGATTCATGCTGTACCCTAGCACTCAAGAGTAGTAAATGGAGCTCTGTGAGTTAGACAGCCTGGTCTACACAGTTAGTTCCAGGCCAACAAAGCCTACAGAATAAGACTGTTTCAAAACTGAAAACACACACACACACACACACACACACACACACACACACACACTCACACCCAAGACACATCAAAGGAAAGGATATCAAAGTGAATTTGTAAAATCACTGCACTGAAGCATCCAACAGCAGATAAAAACAAAGGACACTGCCAGGTGTGGTGGTGCATGCCTTTAATTCTAGGACAATGGAAGAAGTGGCAGGGAGATCTCTGTGAGTTTCAGGCCAACCAAGGTCACACAGTAAAACCCTGTATCAAAAAGAAAAGTTGAAAGGGGTAGGGTGCTGGAGTCATGGCTCAAGAGTTAAGAGTGCTTACTGCTCCTGCAGAAGATCTGAGCTCATTTCCTAACACTTATGGCCAGTTCACAACTCTGTGTTCTCTCAAATGACCCGCTCTTATCTCTTGAGATGGGGTGGCAACAGCAATGAGGTAACACCACTGTAGTCTTCAATCTACACGTTTCTGTGAGACAAGCAAACCAGCCTGCACATTGTTAAAGGAATGTGGGGAGAAGAGGGGTTCTCCTTTCTGTAGGACAAGGTAGCAGCTACCTATTTAAAGTAGACATACCCTTTGATTTGATATCATGACTTTAAGCCTCTCAATAATACTTTTTGGGTTTTTTTTTGTTGTTGTTGTTGTTTTGTTTTTTTTGAGAGAGTTTCTCTGTATAGTCCTGGCTGCCCTGGAACTCCCTCTGTAGACCAGGCTGGCCTAAACTCACAGAGACCCGCCTGCCTCTGCCTCCCTAGTGCTGGAATTACAGGTGTGCACCACCACTGCCCAGCCCTCCTAGAACTTACTCTGTAGACCAGGCAGTCTCAAACTCAGAGATGTGTCTGTCCCTGCCTCCCAGGTGCTCTTAGTAATCCTTACAGATGAGGAAGATTCAGTGTCACTGATGACCTCAGGGAGAACCTATCCAACAGCAAAGCTCACCAAAATCAAAGTCTCCTGAGAAAAGTATGTTTGTATATTAAAAAAAGTAACTATAACAATGTGTGGTGGCGCCTTTAAGCCTAGCACTTGTGAGGCAGAGACAGGAGGATCTTGAGGCTATGTAGTAACTCTACATAATGAGTTCCAGGCCAGCCAGGGCTAAATGAGACCCTATCTTTCCAAAGAGGGGTGGGGGAGGAGGGTAGGCAGAGCGGAATTCCTATCAGTAATTTATAATCCCCACGAGAATGAAGAAAACTAACAATCAGTCCTCTCCCAAACAAATATAAAATGAAAATACAAACAACTCACCACACAAAGGACACATACATATGAAAACCATTTCTCTGCACACTAACAAAAATAAATAAATAAACGAAGGGCTAGCAAGATGGCTCAGTGAGTAAAAATGCTTGCTCCAAACATGACAACCTGAGTCAGACCCCAGGACCACGAGGGAGAAGGAAATCAACTCCTCTGACCTCCATATATGCGCCGTGGCACTTATATACCCACACATATACACACACAAAATAAAATAATACAAATTGTGACAAACAAGTCCCGTGACCTTCATGCAGGTTCATCACTTTTTCCTATTATCACTGGAAGGTCAGAAAAAGGTCAACCGTAAACTGCAGTGGTCTAGAGACCCAGGAAGCCACTCTGTAATTTACGAATGACAGTGCACCTTACTGACATAAGGAGAAAAAAAACATCACTCCTTTCTCCTTGGAAATGAAGAGGGGCATGTGGTATGTTTGGTCTGGCCTCTACTGCACTGATACCTCCAGTCTGAAGGGAGAAGCTAGCTGTGAGTGCAATCACTATAGCCAACAGTAGTAGGAAGAGCCCAGAGAAAACATTCTGTGGCACAGTAGCAAAGAAGAGAACCTCGAACGCATACCTTACTCCAGTGTCCTCCGTTACCAGATCACGGTCCTTTCCCTCGTCATAGCTCTCAGTGGATGTCTCAGCGTTTTCTAGCAGGGACTGCATATCACTTGCAAACAAGTTTGGCCGCTTTCTCTGTGACTTTGGGCCAAATGTGCTTTCAAAACTTTCAGTATCAAGAATGTGGACCTTTGCATTCTAAAGACAAAGACGAGCAGGTGAGACCTAGGAAAGGAAAACACTGAGCCAAAGCAAAAAGCAAAAAAACCACCTGGGACAAGGTGTCTGCGTTTACTTTTTCCGAAGCTCAAACCACACCAAAACCTACAAGAGCACAGACCCAATGTAGTTTCAAGTCTGCAATGCATGTTTAATTTGCACAAGGGCTGCTTCTTCTATCCTGAAATGCTATGAGCTTCGCGGCAGGAATCTAACACTAACACAGACAACAAGTAAGAACAGCCACGCGAGACTTGCCAAACTCTGGTTTCCCTCACCCATCATAGACTCCAGTCAAATGTAGTCAGTGCTACAATGATGAAAATTAACTTATCTTTTCTGACCCTTCCTTGGAGTTTTCAAACAAGTGCATAAAATTTGCCAGATTCACAGGTTTTGTCAAGGACAATCAGTCAAATTTGTGTATGTTTTTTTCTTTTTTAAACCAACTGTAAATGCCAACTTTTTCTTGGAAATTAATTTCTCTCATGGCTAAAAGGAATTGCTTGTTTTATAAGATGCATTTTAGTTTCAGATAACATTCTCCCTAATTTAGGTAACATTTTTATTAAATGCACATGGAAACTCTTCAGATGAAAAACATCTAGCAAAAGTCCAAAATAATAGGTTAGATGTGATAAAAGAAACCTGATCCTAACTAGAACTTGATGCGCCTGTAAAGAACTTACAGGCATAGGAATTCTTGAAGCAGGATAAAAGTCAAAGTTTGAGTTAGGATCTACCACGTAACAGAATATTAAAGGCTTCAGAGACTCTCCTTTAAAACAAAACAAAAACCACACCTTCTTCCTCCTAGCACAAAGCCCTGGGTAAGTACCAGCTAGGAAACTCAGGAGTGATGGAGCAGCCCCATGCCTTCCAAACGTCCACTGGTCCTCCAACTTCCTCAGGTCTTTAAGTGGCCATCATTTATTTGGACTCACTGACCTCTTAGCTTATTTTCCCTTGCTATCTTCTAAATAAGGGAACATCCACAAGGAAAACCATTTTCTGTGGCAATGGACTCTGAAGTGAGTTTGTATAAAGATTAGGTATGACTGGGCTGCAGAGATGCCTCAGTAGGTAGAGACCCAGGTTAATCCCCGAAAGCCATGTGAAAAGATACAGTGGTGTGAATTTGTAATGCCAAGGAGATGGTAGGTAGAGACAAGTGACAATTTCTCAATTTTTAAAACCAAGCATGAGCAAAACTTATCCTTGGAAATCTCGTAACTGGGCTGGAGAGACGGCTCAACAATTAAGAACACACATTGCTCTTACAGAGTTCAGTTTTCAGCATCCACATCACATGGCTCACAACTGCCTTTAACTCCAATACCAGGGGATCTGTTATCTCTAGCCTTCAAGGGCACTTTGTACTCACATGCAAATATACGTGACAAACACACACACAATTAAAAATCAAACCCTAAAAAAATCTCATAACCTATGATGCACATGGTTTTGAACCTGTAAGTTTACTATAATACTACACAATTAAAGTACACATGCAAAATTAGTTATTACAGAAATACATTTAACACGCAGAACTAAATGTGTGAAAGGTAATGCATATCTGATTTGACTCCCCTGTGCAGCACCATCTCAAAACTAGAGTCCATACCATGCCACAGCCACCAGATTAAAACAGAAAGGGTTTTCAAAGCCCACGCAGAAACCCCACCAATTACTGAGAATTTTCCTGCCTCAAAACACTAGCTGACTCCTGCAACTGAAGGTTTCTTCATTCTACACATCACATATCTGAGCAACGAACAACTGGAACAAGCAACAAAGCAATAAATCCACAATAGAACCTCTGTTCTTCCCAGAAATGGATTCAATAGTTGGTTAGAAGATGGCTTTAGAGAGGAGAGACAAAGAGAACAAGGGAAATGAGCAACTTGTCTGTGGTTCATGAATTACGCTCATATGGTTCCCTGAAAGAAAACAGTCACTCCACTAATAGGTGCCATTCTTCTAGTCCATCATAAAACAGAACATAATTGACAAAACCTGAGGCAATAGGCAGCTTTGCTTTTGATTTTTGTTCTGTAAGTAAACACTTTTCTTTGAACTGTTTAATCCTTGTATGCATGTCAATGTTTTCCTCCCCTCCCCAGACTGGCACTGAAGCATGTGCACTGGCTGTGTTTCTGGGAATTATTATTCCATGCAAGTTAAAAACGTGCAGGCAAACATTGGGCCACTTCTTTGTTCCGTGTGAACTCCTTCCACTCTGGCCAGACTCAGCCTTTAATGGACTATACAATTCCAGCAACCAACAATCTCAATAGTACCCTTTCCTGCAGCTGAAGGCTCCAATGAGTCCACAGAACACTGAAGGACTCCTTCCATCTCGGCCTTCACTGCACATCTCCCCAGAGACGAAGAACTATCACTGACAATGCCAGGGGCTCCCTAGCCAGTCTGGCCTACTTAGTAAATTCCAGGCCAGTGAGAGAACCTGCCTCAAAAGAGAGAGAGAGAAAGACAAAGGCAGACAGAGAGAGAAAAAAGTATGTAGGTAGTGCCTGAAGAATGATAGCCAAGGTTACCCTCTGACCTCCACATGCACATGTGAATACATGCATGTGCACACACATACAAATGACATACTAATAGTTATCATCTCGTTAGCCTTACTAGGCAGGGTGTTACACACTTATTAGATCAGGCATGTACAGGTGCTTCAGCTGTATCCAAACATGAGAAGAGGCAGGTTCTCTTTATGGCACGGAAGTTAAGGTTCATGGAGAAAGCTAAGGACAGCAGAGGGGATGGGTAAAGACAGAAATTCAGGTCTCACTGCAAAGCCTTGCTTGGATCCACACAGTGCTATACCTCCTGGGCAGAACTCAATTCATCCCAAGAGTGACAAAGAGAGCCCGAGTCACATAAAACTCTTACTGCTGCTCATGAAAGACAAAGTAAGGCAGTATTTGCCCAGAGCTGGTCCAAAACACTCCCGCTCCAGCAGGGCGCTGTGTCTTACATGAGGCTGGACTCGATCATGCAGAAGAGACATCGGCAACTTGCTTTGTTTCATGACAACTTTGTATGGATCCTTCATAACTTTCTCCATTTCCTCTTGAAATTTTTGTAATGATGCCTGCTTGATCACACGAGTGTTTCCTGTTTCACAGATACAGAACATTACCATTTAATAAGTTTGGTTTTCTTCTGCACTCACCATATGACAGGGGAAGACAAGATGCTAGGTCACTCTCAACCACCCAAGTGCCTGCACATCCACCCACTCCTTGGAACTTAGGAAAAGGGGGGGGGGGGGGCGAGTGCCTCTCTTGCACTCACACACTAGGAATTCTCCCACCAATTCACACATAATGGATTTCAACAGTTTTCCAACTTCCTGACTAGAAGAAACCAAAAAATAAACATCACTGAATGGACCTAAGAGTTGACAAATGTCTTAGTTCCTGCCAGTCCTGGCAAAAATAACCTGGAGCCAATCACAGCTGATCATTTCACCCAGACAGAGAGGGAACCCCCAAAACTCAGAGCTAAGAGGGCTTTAAAGGACTACTAAGGTATCCAGGACATGAACAAGAGGACAATAGCACATAGAGAATGCCAGGCCTCTGATGCTGAAGAAAGCATCAAGTCAACACAGCAGATACAGACACCAGAGTCAAGGACTCACTCACTCCTTGCCAGGTAGAGCAAGCACTTCACATGAATTTCTTTTTACCTATTCATGACAAGGCACCATAGCACCTACGTGGAGATCAGAGGACAACCTGCAGGAGTTGGCTAACCCCTTTCTGCCTTTTACCATGTGCATTCCAGAGACAGAATTTAGGTTGTCTGGCTTGTAACCATCTTTATCACTGAGTCATCTTACTGGCCCTTTTGTTGTTGTTTCTTTTGTGTGTTTTTCCTTTGAGACAAAGTTTCTTGAACTTCTGATTCTCCTGTCTCCAACTCCCAAGTACTAGGATTATAGGTGTGCCCCACCACAACCATCTCAAGACGGTACCATTATTATTCCCATTTCAGAGATCAGGAAATTAAGGGACAAAGACTTAATAACTTGCTTCTAGCCACCCACACAACTTGATTCCAAATTCAGATACTCTGGACCTGGAGTCCCAGGACCCAGCTCCATGGTAAACAAACCCTCCACAGTTTTCTCTGACATACACACATCAACATTTATTTCCTTCTGCACTGAGGGGCATAGACCCTAGCACTCTGTACATACTAGGCAAGCACTACCCGTGAGCTCCCCCGAGTCTGTCTTTGAACAGAATTCCGATTCTCTTTCTGTTTTAGTTCTTAGCAGGCAGCCCATCAAAAGGCATTAAATACAGTCTACCCGTGAGCTCCCCCGAATCTGTCTTTGAACAGAATTCTGATTCTCTTTCTGTTTTAGTTCTTAGCAGGCAGCCTATCAAAAGGCATTAAATACAGAGGCAGGCCAGGACCACCTGCACCGAGCAGAGGTCAGATGCCAGGCAAACAATGACTATCCACACATTACAGTGGAAAGCAGAGTTCCCAAAGAAGACCCAGTCCCCCTATGACTGGAGAAACTCTTCACTGTGAGGACCAATGAAGGACATCCACCCTACTGCAAGGGGGAGGGACCAAAGCACCTGCAAGCCACTTCTTGTACAGCCACCTCCTCAGGCAATGAGAAGAGATGAAAGCTCCGAGGTCTCCAGATGCTTTCATGAGGAAGGTCCTCTCTGCTTCTGTGGTCACGAGAGCTCCCTTCCAACTAAGACTGAGCTCCTTTCCCATCCAGGGGCTCTTTATTCTCTTTTCATAACCAGTGGCAGCCTCACTCACCAAAACCTTCTTTTGGACATTTCAACCTCTGAGTCTTTTCCAGTCAACATACATTTTATAGAGTGGAGATACAAGAGGATACTTACCAAACCATTTTATATTCGGCTCTACTCGTGCCACTGTGCCAGAAGCCACAGTTGACTGATACTGCAATGGCTTAATCACTTTACCACGATTGTTCCTAAATTGAGGAAATAACAGATTTGGGTTGACGACAGAAGAAAGGCAGCAAGAGCACCGTCTGGCTTACAGAGTATGCTTTCCATCAAAAGGACTTTGGGGGGGATTTAAAATGATCATGAAATACAGACTTCAGTAAACAAAAAGTCCTTCTATATTTGAAACAGATTGCTCAAAAGCTGTTTAACCTCTTGCAACAGAGCACGTAATGGTTTCTGCTAGATGAGTAACAATGCTGATGTTTAAAAATCCATTTACTGTTTGTTTGCTTAAAAAAAAATCACATACTTGAGTTTTTTGGTAATTATTTAAAGGCTGGTTTAAATGAATTTTAAGTAGAGGGTGATTTATCCTGGAACTCAAAATTCTAAAACAAACTGCAAAGTGGGCAACGAAGGGAGGTTAGGTTACTGACGTTTGTGTTTTACACACGACTTTTAGAAGAAACGAATCTAATTACTAAACAAATTAAGACCAGCTAGCAAAATGCCACTCTCAGCAGGTCTCTGGAGTGGAGGCTGCCTCAGCAGAACTCTGAGCTGTGAGGAGTGTCCTAGTGCCACAACGCTGTGATCTGAAGTCTGGCTCAAAAAGCCAAGTTTCCTGGCAGTTTTCGTAATTAGTCTTCTACACTTTGTACTTGTGGCTGATGGGTATTTAGCTAGGATTTGACACGACACTGCTGGAGATCAGTGTGTGAGGAACAGGACGGCCATTTGCCGGGAAGTGTCAGGAAACAATCACTGCTTCACCACGTCTTTAACAATGCTGACCGTATTACCACAGCAACACTCCTAGGAGATGGCACTTGAAAACACCCTACTCCTATTTGGAGAAAGTGGGGGTGGGAACAAAGGCTTAAGAGGTCTCAGTTTTAAATCCAGGCCATGAAGGAAAGGCTGGCTATGCTCAATGCTCACCTGCGCTCCTTTTGCCTGTACATATTCAGGCGCCGAATTGTGGCCCGGTCCCTCATGTTTTGGCCTCCAGCTCCCTGTACTCGATCTAGAAATGGACAAGAAACCTTTTGATATCCAACAATTGTTAAGTACAGTCCTTATCTAAAATGTGCCAAACTGTTAACTCAACCAGCCAAGCTAACCTTACCAAAGAATTGCCTATTCTCTCCATAAGCTGTTCCAATAAATGATTATGGGAATGTGGTATGACAAACTTCCAAAAAAAAAACAAAAAACAAACAAACAAAAAACTGTGAATGACAGCACGATGCTAGTATCAGTGGTTTTTATTCTGGCACCAGCACCATACTGTCCCCACTACCAGTTTCATCTCAAGCCACACAACAGTCATATAAGGAGATATGTTATACCATGCTACAGGCTAAGAAAATGAGACCCAGTGAGCAGTCACATTGGAGTCATATGGCTGCTAATAAGCAGTACCAGAGTTTTAACACAAGCATTCGATCAGGCTGTGCTCCCAACTACAAAGGACACCAATGTAGGTCTCATTTAATAAATACATAAAATAGAACCAGAAACAAACAAACAACCTCAAAAAGTAGGAGCTGGGGAGACGGCTCACTTGTAAGAGCACTGGCTGTTCTTACAGGACTAGGGTTCAATACAGCTGACAACTGTAACTCCAGTTCCAAGGAATCTAACGTCCTTGTCCTTTTCTTGCTTCTGCAGGCACCAAGCACATTCAGTGGTGTACATATATACATGCAGGCAAAACATAAATACACACAAAATAATAGTTTTCTAATCTTAAAAAATAGTTCCAAACGCTGGGCGCGGTGGAGCATGCTTGTAATCCCAGTACTTGGGGAGGCAGAGGGAGGTGGATCTCTGCGAGTTCGAGGCTAGCCTAGTCTACAAAGCAAGTCCAGGACAGTGAGTGCTATACAAAGAAATCCTGTCTCAAAAAACAAAACAAAAGAACAACAAAAAAGTTACAAAATTGGCAAAACTGAAAGAAGAGAGGAGGAAAACAAAACCATACAGAGTCAATCTTTAAAGAATCATCCTGAAGCTATCACACACTCTCTAGATCTTCTGTGTTTTTGATTGTGATATTTCAGACAGGGTCTCACTATGTAGCCTCAGCTGGCCTCAACCTCAAAGAGCTCAGCCTCTGCCTCTGCCTCTCGAGTACAGGAATTAAAATAGTGCACTACCAGACACACACACACACACCCAAGTTTCCTCTGTGTAGTCCTGGCTGTCCTGGAACTCACTCTGTAAAAGACTGGCCTCAAACTCAGAGATCCGCCTCCGGAGTGCTGGGATGAAAGGCGTGCGCCACCACACGCTACTTCGGACTCCTTCTTAAGTAAGGACTTACAGGACCATCCAGAGCAGCAAATTGACAGCCCCACAAGACAACTTGAGAGAACGCGCAGGCTCACTCATCTAGACAACTTCATAATTCAAGACTCTGCCACCTGGGAAGCTTATTCTTCCCGTTTAACTTGCCTTGCCCCAGAATGAAGAAAGGATCTGTGATAAAAAGGGACTTTGGAATATCAAATATCAAAACTCTCATTCAGCTTTAGATTTTTCTAGAATTCTGGTGTTTTTATTTCTCTAAAGAAAGGAATATGGAAGTGAAAAATATGAGGGAAGTTATGATGATAAGAAGTTTGAGAGCCACTTTGGGAGAAATTGATTGATTGGCCATTTGATTTTTGTTTTTAAAGACAGGGTCTCACAATGTAACTCTGACTGTCTTGGAACTCACAATACAGAACAAGCTAGCCTTGGACTCACAGAGATCTGCTTGCTTCTGCATTCTGAGTGCTGACATTAAAGGTGTGCACCACCAGGCCCGGGCGCCATTTTTAGTCCTCAATCACACTTGACATTGCTAACATGAAATCAGCACCCACCTTTAATAAGTTTGACAAAATGCTACTATGTCCACAATAATCACAAAACTTAATTGGTGGAACGCTTGCCCAGCACACACAATGCCCTTGGGTTTGACCCCTAGCACTGCATGAACCAGCCACTGTGGCATACAGAGCCTATAATTCCAGCACCAGAAAGGAGGATTACCAGTTAAAAGACATCCTTGGCATAGTGAGTCAGAGGTGACACACTGAGAGTCCAAGAGAGATGGTTCAGCAGTTAAGGGAACTCGCTATTCTCACACAGGACCTGAGTTTAGTTGCCAGCAAAGTGGCTCACAATCAATAAAGGTGTACAGACATGCAAAACTCATACATAAGGTAAAAAAAAATTTTTAAAACAAACAATTTGTATGCTTTTTTTGTTTTGGTTTGGATTTTTTGTTTTTGTTTTTTTGGGATGGGGTTTCTCTGTGTCCTGAAACTCACTCTGTAAACCAGGCTGGCCTCAAACTCAGAGATCCACCTGCCTCTGCCTCCCAGATACTGGGATGAAAGGCCTGCGCGGCCGCCACCACCCATCTACTTGTCTTAACTTTTAAGCGATGATGATACTTTCTAAAAGTTGGGCTAAATTCCACACAAATTATGGCTTATAGGACGATATCCACAATTTCTGAGTTTAGAAGCATTGTATCTAGAAACCTTTTATGTGAACGCATACCTCGTTCTCTTGTCCTAAATTTTTAATAATTCTATTTCTATTTTATGTATGTATTCTATTTCTATTTTATTATATGTACCACGTATCTGTGATAACAAATGCACAGTGTGTCATTGGGGGGCGGAAGGGGGTGTCAGATCCCTTGGAACTGGAGTTACAGATGGTGGTTGGCACCATGGGTGCTGGAAATCACACCAGGTCCTCTCCAAGATCAGCCAGCACTCTTAACCCCTGAGCCATCTCTCCAGCCCCTCCTACTCTAAATTTTAAGAGAAAACCAAAACTAAAACTAAGTCACTAGAGCTCTCTACTGAGAAGTACACACACACACCTGGCTCTGTATTCTTTTCCTGAAGATCTCTACTAATCCCCAAGGCTTCCATCTGTATTTTAAAAGTGTTAATAAACTTAATCTCTGCTTAAAAACATCAAACTACCAACCAATCCTAAATGTATTTTCCAAACGAATGGTATTATATGACTAAATACTGTTATGAAAGGTAGCAAAATAATGCAACGACTTTAAATTTGTGTATATTCTCATTTAGCATTGCTACAGTATGCTTGAGGGATTTAAAAAAAAAATAGTATAGGTATCTATGAGGGTAGATGCCAAGAGGCATCAGACTCCCCTCAGAGCTAGACTTACAGGTAGTTGAGAGATGATTAAACTAGGGGCTGGAAATTGAATTCTGTTCTAAACCATATTGAAACAGTTTTAGTAGCTGAATTCAAGTGGAAGGGGCTCCTCTAAGGCCTATTTTGCTCACCCTGTAGATGAGAATTTACTGTATCTCAAAAACACCTCTTGAAATCATATTTACCAGTAGGGGTGCCTATGATCGTCTGATTCCAAGGGCCAATGCTACCATTTATCACTTACATGGTCAAAGCTAAAGTGGCACAATTGTTATGGTCAAGGGCAAAAGGCCCCTGGGTCAACCTACTCCACTCTGTCTTCAGAATCTGTGGCCTCTAACTCGCGATCCTCCTCCTGCCTCTGCTTTCCGAGCGCTGGGAAGACAGGCGTGTACTCTAGGACTCTAGGATCCTAGTCCACTTTTCGTTTGCCTTTCTCTACCCTGAAAGGGCGCAGGGCTGCCAGAGGCTGGCCTGACTTGTCCTCCAACTTTCCAGCAGGTGCCTACACCCGGGGCCCGCCGCAGAGGCCGGGCCTTCCTCCCCAAGGGCTCCCGAGGCCTGGTCCCGCCCGGCCCGCCGTACCCGGGTTGGTGCTGGCCGCCGACCGGTTGATGGTGCTCCGTCCTTTGTATTTGGGCTTCACCATCTTGCCGACAGTTCAGACGCCGCTCTGCCACACGCCAGGTAAACCACTTGAGAATTTCCCAGCCGGGAAAGCGACCTCCGTGAAACACGTTGGACCCCGAACACGGGCGACGTCACTTCCGCTCGCTCCACGCGCGGCCCAGAGCGACTTCCTGGGAACGCTCGGAGCTTGCTTAGGGCTGGCCCGGCTCCGCCTCCGCCCTTCTTGGTCTAGCAACCGCCAAGCGTCCCCTCCGTAGCAACACCCCAATCAGAAGACAGCCCTGGGTTCCTACTGAGTCCCGCCCAAAAGAGAGAAGCCTCTTCTCCGACCAATGCTTGAGCTGATCGGAATTTACCCTCTGAACCCTTCCAAAAGTGGCCCTGCAACAGCAGGCAAATATCAGAACAGGTCATCCATCCATCCCCTTCCTTCAAATTTTAGACTGGAGTACAGCACTCATCTAGTACTCACCAGGCTCTGGGTTCAAGCACCAGCTTAAAAAAAAAAAAAAAAAAAAAAAAAAGACTTCTAATGGCTTATCATAAAGAGAGACAGATTCAAACTCCCTTCCATCCCTACGAAACTTGTGATCTGGCTCCGTTTCCGCTGACCTCATTTGTCCCTCCTTCTGACATTTATACTGAATGTTGTTCTGTCTGAATCACTCTTTCCCCGCATCTGAATAGCTGGTTCCTTCTGATCAGTTCCCTGCTCAGATATCAACTATCCATTCGATTGCAGGCGCTAGCAAATAAATTAGCATGGTGGCACACACCTGTAATACCAGAGCTCGAGAGGCAGAGGAAGGAAGATTGCTTTGAATTCCAGAAGAAAAAGAAAAAGAGGAAAGAGGAGGAGGAAGAAGATTATCAAGAAAAAATACAGGACACAGTGAAATCTGAATTTCAGAATAAAAATGAATAAACATACTTTCTAGCTTATATTCCAAACATTGTTTAAAGGATTGTTATCCTTTAAAAATCTAAGGAAGAATGATATGCTTGAGAGGGTAAGGCAGGAAGATTACCACAAGTTCAAATAGAGACCCTATATAATTTTTTTTTCTTTTTGTTTTTTTTCAAGACAGGGTTTCTCTCTGTAGCCTTGGCTGTCCTGGACTTGCTTTGTAGACCAGGCTGGCCTCAAACAGAGATCCACCTGCCTCTGCCTCCCTGAGTGCTGGAATTAAAGGCATGCACCACCATACCTAGCCAAAAAAAAAAAAAAGGATTTTTTCATTGTTCACTTGTTTTCAAATCGAACTACAAGCCCTTGGTTTATCTGGGAACTTATCCTATCGGTAAAAGTCTTTCCTGATTTATTGATTTAAATCAACCACTTTCGGGAGGGAGGGTGGGATTGGGAAGGAATGAGGGAGCGGGACACGGCTGGGATACAGAGTTAATAAAATGTAACTGATAAGAAAAAAAATAAAATTAAAAAAAAAGAAAGAAATAGCAATAAATAAATAAATAAACCACTTTCTTCTTGTTATTCTGTTCCATCGTACTTCACTGCACACACCACCAAGCTGAAATCGAACGAGAGTAATTGGCTGTTTTCCTAAATCTAGGCCATAAACTTCAGGAAAGTGGAAGTCTGGTACACGTTTATTCACTTTTGTGTCCTCGGAACTTAAAACAAAGCCGAGTGTGGTGGCATGAGCCCGTAACCTCAGCATTTGAGAGGCTGACGCAGAACAATTGCCTGCCCTGAGTTCAAGGCTAGTCTAGCCTGCACTGTCTAGGGAGGTACTTGACAAGCTATAGAATAAAACATTATCTTTTTATTTGTTTGTTTGTTGAGACAGGGTTGGGCTCTCTGTGTAGCTATGGTTGAACTCATTCTGTAGACCAAGGTGGCCTTCAACTCAGAGATCCACCTGCCTCTGCCTCAAAGAGGGCTGTGACCAGCCTGGTGGTGGGGCACCACCACAGCCCTTTGAGACAAAAAGAGCTAAAGGGTCACAACGGTGCTGTCAAGCATGTAATGGTCCCTGGGCTTAAAAACACTTTTAGCAAGCACCTGGCATAAAATAAGGCATCACTAAATCTTTCTTGAATGAGTAAGAAAGGAAGGAGAAAAACGTCTCTTGTCTAAAGATGAAGGAGCTCTATGAGATCCAGTGATTACTGTTTCCCAGCTTTCAACCAAGAGCCTTCCACCTGTTTGGGGACTTCAATTTATCTGGAAGTGCCTATCTGTGTGCCCTCAAGAAGGACCAGGAAAGTGCTGGTTAGGTGAGTGTGCCCCTTGAGAAGTGTGGATCCATGGGTTTGGGTTTGTTTTGTGAAAAGGAAGAACCTGTTGTACAATGTTCCAGTTGACAGAGGCACGGTTGAACGCTTCTCTGAGTCTAAAACAAACAAACCCCCACAATGCTCCTTCTAGAGCAAAAGCAGACCATGTCCCAGAGGAGATGTAAGTCCCTTCCCCTTCTTAAACTTTGCTTTTCTTGCCTCAAGGGCAAGTGTAAGGAGCCTCGGCTCTGCTAGGAAGACCCTGCTCCTGCCATGTGCCTAAGGGGACTCTGAGAACCAATCAAAGAAAAGTGCACATTCAGTGAGGGGCTGAAGATAGTCCCTCCTGCCATACTCTGTCCCTTTGATTCCCAAATGAGGGTACAAGAGCCTCCTCCCAAAGAGAAGATTAGATTAATGTGTTTCTGATGCCTCAACTTGGTGCAAACCAGAATAAACACGAATGGCAAAAATCAGCTCATGAGCTCATGCAGGCTTTGATCAGAAGCATAATTTCATTATGAAATTTTGAATCAGGCTGTTGTGAAGTCTTGCCAAAGAGTTTTATTTTCCCAGATGATATGGTGGGTTGTTTCTCTCCTACTCTCCTACCCTGCTTATGTTGACTGTACAAATTCCCCCATCTATGTTTACAGTCTGACCTATCAACCCTTCAAACAGTATTTTCCGAGCCTGACGGCCACCCTCACAGGGTTCTACCAGCAGCTGAGGAACCTGATAGAGGTGAGTTAAGCTCAAGTTACCCATTCATTTTGTATACCCTACTTCCCACAGATATAATGTAGTGACTGTTTCTTCACTCATTTTCCCTCCTAATGCATGACAACCAGAGGAGGCAAGATACCTCCAGGGGTACAGTTCCTCAGCTTCACCACAGACGGAATGATTTAACTACCCTGAAAGCTTGCAAGGTGATTCCATGGGTTATGGTACGCGATGCAGTTCATAGTGTGCAAATACAACGCTCTCTCTCTCTCTCTCTCTCTCTCTCTCTCTCTCTCTTTCTCCAGATCCAGGATTAGCACCTCATTTTCTGCAGTCCTGTTGCTCATAGCCATGGGTCTGTGTGCATGGGGAGAGTCCCTCAGAGACCAGCTAGAAATGCCAAGCCAGTGCTGTATGCTGAACTGATGTTTTCACAGGAAGCAGAGACTCCTGACCTCATTTTCATCTTGTCATTGGTGTCAGGTAGATAAACATCAGTTGCTTCTAAAGAAGAACTTTTTTTTTTTCAGTGTGGTCCAAGGACCATCAGCATCCAAATGGGTTAAAAATGCAGCCCCCCCCCCCCGGGCCTCTCCCCAGAGCTTCCCAGCTCCACTTGGTTAAAGATAGGGGCTCAAAAGCAGAATAGTATATCTTTGGCTGATTTTTTTCCCCTCCAACACTAGGGTCAAAGTAGGATCATCTGCATGCTAGGCAGATGCTCTACCACTGAGCTATGTGCTCAGGCCCTAGTTATCTCAGTAATTGCTTTAGTGGTACTGGGGACTGAATGTAAGGCCTCATCCACACTCAGTGAACATTCTACTGAGCTATACTCCCAGCTTCCCCGTGATTCTTGTATACAGAGAAGTTTTAGTCCTTCTGTTGTTATTGTTTTGTTGATACTGATCTCATATAGTCCAGGCTGGCCTCACACTTGGCATGTAGCTTAGGATTACCTGGAATTTTTGATTCTCCTGCTCCAAAGCTCTGGGATCAGAAGTGTACTGCATACCACATCCAGTTTATGCGGCCCTGGGATCAAACTCACAACTTTGTGCTGCCAGCCAAGTGCTCAGCCAGCACACTCACATCCCCAGGCCCTGCACAGAAGTTTTAGATCTGATAAGCAAACTCTTCCCGAAAAGTTACCCTGATGACCTGACCAGAAGCCAGCCCAGAAAGACCTGGTTTCCTTTCCACCAATCTTGCATCCTCTCATTTTCTCCCGCAGAGTCAAGGTGGAGAAGGCCGGAGTGGGCTCCCTTGCTTTCTGAAACTATGTTTTGGCTCTTCCCCAAGTGTCTGTATTTATGCTGCAGCCCCGGGTCCTTATCCTTTGGCAACGTTCCATTGTAAGGCCATTAGCTCTTAATTGGTGCCAGCTTGTTGGCTTATGCTTCCCAGTTGAACTGCCAGAGACTCCTCACTTGTTCTCTTTAGGACCTTCTCTGACAGCTGATTCCCATCTGCTGGGGCAGAAGTTGTACCCCGAGAGGACCTAGTCCACAGGCATACTCCTAGAAGGCTGAAGCAAGAAGATTGCTTTGAATTCGTAGCCAGCCTGAGCTACATAGGGACCTTATTTTAAAAGAGAACTGGAGACACAGCTCAGGCAGTAGAGGGTTTGCTCAGCATGTGCAAAGCCCCAGGTTCCACTCCCAGCACTACACAAAACCTGGCAAGGTACTATTTGCCTGTGATCTCCCACTCAGGAAGTGGAGACAGGAGAATCAGGGTCATTCTTAGTTGCATGTTCAATTTGAGGCCAGCCTGGCATACATAAAACTCTGCTAAAAAAAAAAAAAAAAAAAAAGAGCTGAACCCTGGAGTGACTGTCAGTCCATGTGAAACAGTCCAAATGCCAAAGCTGGAGGTGCTAAACAGAGAAGGATTCTTCATACAGTTTCAGGGGTTTTGTTTCATCTGTAGAAAACAATAAAACAAAAGTCCATAGTAAACAATCTGAACAGTTAAAAATACAAGGACAGGTTGTGTTAAGTTAGGGGTTCACTGGTCAAATCATCCTCTATTTGTTTCTTTTTCTTTTTGTTTTTTTCCTTTTGTTTTGTGTTTTTTGTTGTTGTTGTTGTTTTTTTCCTTAGGGTTCAGACTTTATTGGTTTTGCCAGGAATAGCAAAGGCAGCATAACTATTATTCCAGGGGTGTCATCCACAGACGTGAAAGCCACCTTTCGAAAGCTTGTTTTGTGTTTTCAAGGCAGGGTTTCTCTGTGTAGCCTTGGCTCTCCTGGAACCCACTTTGTAGACCAGGCTGGCCTCGAACTCACAGAGATCCACCTGTCTCTGCCTCCAAAATCCTGGGATTAAAGGCGTGCATCATCCCTACCTGGCTTCTTTTTCTTTTTTTAAAAAGGAATTTATTTATTTTATTTTTGTGTGCCAGTGTCTAGCTGCATTGCTATCATGTGCATGCAGTGCCCACGGGGAACGGAAGAGAGCATCAGATCCTCTGGAACTACAGTTACAGATGGTTGAGACCTGCCTGGTGTGGCTGCCGGAAACCAATCCCTAGTCCTCTGCCAGAGCACCAAGTGTTCTTATCCAAGTGCTGAGCCACCTCTCCAGCCCCAAATCTCCATTTTCAATTTAGAATACCCAGGGAGTTTTTAGATACCGACACCACAAGCTGGCAGGCTGGCTCCCTGTGCCAAGTAGTGGAGAGACTTCTCTATTGGTACCATTGCTCAAATTTCAGGGTAAGGTCTTCAAGAAACATCCAGAGGCCCCAACCACTGCTCTGAGCACCACTACAATGAGCAAGTATGAAGTGGAGGGATGGGAGAGAAAGAGAAGGGGAGAAGTTTGTGCAGTCTGAAGAGGGGTGGATGTGGAGAGGGAACAGCAGTGAGGAACAGCCCAAAGTGAGAGGCCATAGTGATGTCCCGGCCTCCAAAGGCCATGCAGACGTCTGTGGTGTGAGCTGCCTCCTGAGACCATGCTGATGGCCAAGGGCAGTGCTGAGCTGGCGCTGCCTGCTGCCTCTCACCGGGGCAGGGAGGGAGATATCTGGTGACATGGGTGCGGAAGAGCTGGTGGGCTGACCAATTTAGCTACCACCCAGACCCAGATACAGGGCTTTGAGCTGGCCCACCCCAACATCTATCCCACCTATGAGGTGCTGGAGCCCCTGAACAGGCCGGTCTTGCAGGAATAAAGACGCAGGATCTCCGTGACTCAGGACATCAGGACTCCGAGAGGAGCCCTGGGGAGGATCCCGATAGTGTAGCATTTGCCAGTAAAGCTGTTTGGGCAAAACGGTGTACTGTGTGATAAACTGTGACATACCGCAGCTCCCATGGGGAGGTGGTTTGTTTGTTTATTTACTTATTCATTTGTTTATTTATTTATTCTTTTTTTTTACTTTCTTTTTTGGGGGGCTACTGGGGTAGAAGGACTGGGAAACGAGTGGGATTTGGGGTGCGTGATGTGAAAGTCACAAAGAATTAATTTAAAAAAATTACAAAGTAACGGTCTTCAAAAAAAGTCCCTACATTAAGCTTTGGACTAACAAACAGACCTTTTGTTCCTTGCTATTGCTGGGTCCCTGCAGTCCCTAGCTGTTTGCGAACAATCGGAGAAGCAGCTTTTTGGGATGCTGTTAACAGCCTTTCATTTTCAGCCTGGTTTAGATAACCCTAAGTTGCTGGCTGCAAACTCAGAAGTACATCTAGGATGCTCAGTGATGTGGGAATTGGAGGTCCAGTTCCAAATTGTAGACAACCGTTAAGCTCCAAGGAATCTGGAGGCCCATGTTAAGCCATCTCTGCAAGATCCGTGTGTTTCTTATTATATTTGATATCTATCTGCCCAGTGATCCTTTTGATTTTTAAGCTGTTAGACTAAATCTTCGTGTAATTCTTCTCCTCCTCTGCCTACTTCCCCATTTTTCCCTAGGAAAACACTTTTTAAAAAATTTCAGCAGGTCCCTTGGCTTGTTTCTAGAAAAACACTGTGACACTGACGAGTCTGAGAAATCAGTTCTTAAAACCATTGTGTCCCCCACAGGCGTCCAGTCTAACCCTTAGCACAACTTCTCCTCAAGAAGGTACAGAGATTTTCCATGGCCTCCTCCATCCTTCTTGCTCCCATGTCTGTTTTGGTCTAAACTGGGGGCAAACCATTCACTACAAAGTAGAGAGTTATGCCGTTATGTAGAAGAAAAGTTAAGGTGAATAACTTCTCAAGCAGCCAATGAAAAAGTGGTCCAGTCCTTATTTGTGTAGGTTTTCGTTTATTTCCATGTATGTGTATGGTGTGGGAATGGGGCAGGATGTAGGGGTCTGTGCTTGTGCACACATTCAAACGTGCGTGTGTACATGCATGGTGGTGAGCATTATCTGTTAGGTCTCAGAAATCTGGGAGAAATGGCTAACTGGGGCACCAATTAACACATCAAAGACAGCACTTCCAATCTTACTTAGTGCCTGTGGCTCCTCCCAGAACTTCTCACCCTACCTCTTACCCTAAACCTCCTCCTTCCAGGGGCTGGGTTTCCCTTTCCCTGGCCCCAGCCTGACCCCTCTATAACTCAACCATTTTGACTACATCGGGTCTCTGGCCTCTTGGCCTAGGCCACCTTGCTTGTTCTCCCTCCCCTCTCTCTTCTCATGGTCTGGTTTGGTCTGCCAGCCATGTTCAGTCTGGATTCTTCCTTCTGCCTGTTTTCTCCTTTACTTCTACAATTTAAAACAAACAAACAAACAAACAAACAAAAAAACCCTCTCCACACTTTAGGAGTAAGTCTTATCCTCTTTTTGTGTCATTTTTTCCCCAGTCATTATTTGTCTTACATTTTGAGTCACGGTTTCTCAACTGAACCCAGAGCCCAACAAAATGATGAAGCTAGCCAGCTTGTTCAAGAGATGAATGCTGGATTACAGACAGGCTACCATGCCTGCCTGGCTTTTAGTGGGTGCTGGGGATTTAAGCTGTGACCTCACCATTGCAATGAAGGCTATATCTCCGAGCCATCCCCCAGCCCTTGTGTGAGCCTTTTGTTTTTGACAGGACTCACTATATAACTCTTGCTGCCCTAGAAGGCCTATGTAGATCATGCTGGCCTTGAACTCATAGAGATCTGCCTGCCTCTAACTCCTGAGTGTTGGAACTAAAGTTGTGCGCTACCACATCTGGCCCATGTGTAACTTTTAAGAGCCCTGGTTAGAAAATGATCACTTTTTCATCTCTGGAAAACAAACAAACAAAAAAAATTTTAAAAACCCAAACAAAAAAAACTATCCTTCTAACACATCCTACAAAACAGGTTGATGAACTCTCTGGTTACTTTTAACAGGTTTGAAGGACTGAGCTTTGTCTGTGATCCTAGGATGCCTCTCATCTTTGTCAAGGACCCGGTACTCGGATTTCCACCAAGATTCTCCCCTCCCACACCATCAGTGCCCATGCTAAAAAACATGAACCAAATCCGTTAGCTTATTTCCCAGCACAGGGATAAGCAGACTCACCACCCACTGGCCAAATCCCACCCGCCGCCTATTTGTATGTGGCCCTAAAGCTAAGAATGGGTTTTAGTTTCTTAAATGGTCGAAAAAGTCAAAATAAAAATAACGTTTTATGACGCATGAAAGTGATATGAAATTCAAATTTCAGGGTTCATAAATAAAGTTTTACTGGAACACAGCCACACCATTTGTTTACATATGGCCTTTGGCTGCTTTGCACTACAAGGGAGAGAAGCTTTACTGCAACAGACAACATATGGTCTACAGAGCCTAAAAATACTTTTACTCCCTGGCCCTTTACAAGCTCCCTTGCCCACATCCCTAGCCGAGGACACTGCTGTGTGTTCCCTGAGTTGACTGGGCTTGTAAAAGACAGATGATGCACTGCCATTGTTCTGTGAGGGCGCTCCCCATTCCAATACGGAACACCTCCCCAGACCCAGGCCCAGACCCCTGTCCCCTCCCCCCACTGCAGGCGCTCTAAATTCAAACCAGGCACCCCCTGAACAAGTGAGTGTAGCTGATGCTTCTGTGGGCCAGCAGAGGGCTCTCTGCACAGGTTCAGAGGCTGTCTGGAAGCCAAACAGGGTCTTTCCTGTGTGTATGTAGGAACCTGGAGGCAGGAACTGAAGCAAAGGCTATGGAGGAATGTTGCTTATTGCCTTGGTCTCCATGGCTTGTTTAGCTTACTTTCTTATATACCCTAAGACCACCTGCCCAGGGATGGCATCACCCACAGTGGACTGGACCCTTGCCCCATATCAGTCATTAACCAAGGCTCATGCAGGCCTGCCCATGGACCAGTCTGATGGAGACATTTTCTCAGTGGAAGTTCCTGTTCCTGGATAATTCTAGCTTCTGTCAGTCAAGTTGACAAAAAAAAAAAAAAAAGTAACCAGTACAGTCCCTTTGTACTGGGCATGTGAGATAATAAAGCTGGAGATGGGAGCAGCAGGCAGTACCCCTGGAGAGCTGGGGTCTTTTACCCCTGCCTTGTCAGAACTAGTACTGGCCAAAGACAGAGAGCTGGAAGGTCAGGTTGCTTTAGGCCTAGGGTTGCAATGATCCTCAGTACTGACTCTGCCTTCCTTCCCCACTTTACTCCTAGAAGGGAAAAAGAGTCAGAACCATCAGCAATTATCATCTACAAACAAACAAACAAACAAACAAGCAAACAAACCATTCTGTCCCAGAGAGGCAGCTCAGTCAATAAAGCAATTGCCTTGCAAACACAAGAACCTCAGTTCAATCCCCAGAACCTACACAAACAATCTGGGTGTGGTGGCACATGCTCATAGCCCCAGCAGCTGGGAATGCTGGGACAGGTAAGTAGCTGGGGGGGGGGGGCTCACCAGCCAGCCGGCCGAGCTTAACTAGCAAGTGCCAAGCCAATGAGAGACCATGTCTCTAAAAACATGTGGATGGTCCCCGAGGAGTGACACCCAAGGTTGACCTCCACATTCTATGTGCATATGTGTGCACACCCGTAGACACTATGTACATAAGAAAAAAAATCAAATGGAACTTTATCATTAATTCCCTTTTGTCCATTCATCCACTATCTAGGCTGTGATAACAGATGTCACTGGTCAAATATCCAGGAGACATATCGACAAGGTAAGTCATGACCATAGTACCCTGAAGAACTTTCAAGCGCATGTTAAAAAAAAAAAAATCATAAGGTAGAATAAGGCCTTCTGTCTGTGCCCAGGATAGAAGAGCAGAGGAGCCCAACTCAGCCAGCCTGGAGAGGGCCCAGAAGGATCAGAGGATAAGGCACATTTGAAAAACGAAAAAGAAATGGTGGAAACAGGAGAAGGGTAAGCCATGGGAATCAGCGAGAATGTGTTTGTGAGAAATGGAGACTCAGTGTCTGTGGACACTTTGTTGGTTTGGTGGCAAGGAAAGAATTGTAAATATGCGTGGTAGGCAAATACCTCGTACAATAAAATATCTTGGGAGAATGAATGTGAGGGCAGGAGAGAAATCAGGCACAGTCTATCGGCAACGATCCTGCCCTTGGGAGAGAGGCCAAGTGTATATTCAAGGCAGTCGTTGCCAGAGTCTCTGAGCCTCGGGGGCATAGCAGAGGTCTGAGCTAGATTTGCTGTGTGTATTTCAACCTGGCACAAGCAGCTTTTATCAGGCGGGGAGGCATGGACACGCTCCTCTACTAGGAACACAGCTCTCAAGCTGGTGGAGTGAGCTGGGACCCCACTCCAGTACCCAGAAAGAATGGCTCCATCTTTACCTGGTTCCAGTGTCCCTGCTTGGGACTTCTGAGTGTTACAGTTTACCAGTCCAGTGCCCTTCAGGAAGAGCAGTCAGATGTGGGCCCTGGCACAGTCAGGAACCCTGATCCTTGTGTAGGGCCCTCAGAGACGAATCTAGTAAGGAGAGATATTCAGACTCAAATGTCAGGTCCTGGACTGGGGAGATAGCTGGGTCAGTAAAAAGTTTACCTTGCAAGGATGAGGACCGGAGTTTGGTCACTAGAACCCACTCTAAAATTCTGGGCATGGAGGCATGCACTTGTAATTCCAGACCTGGGGAGGCCGAGACAGGCAGATCTCGGAGCTTTCAGGCTGGCCTGCCTAACCTATGGAGTGAGCTCCAGGCCGGAAAGAAACTGTCTGTAAAAACAAGGTGGATAGCTCCTGAGGAATGGCACGACGGTTGTTCTGTGGCCCTTCTCCACGCTTAAACATATACCAGTGCACATACATCTATGTACACCTACCTGACAAGTACACAAACACCAGATTTTGTAACCATCATGAGGCTGCTCTGCCCTTGGCCTTGATACCACATTATTCCCTGTTCCAACACTCAAGATGAGCTGGCAGCACAACACCGTCACCTGCCCAAATGTCTATCCTGGTGCATACCCCATCCTTCAGGCAGGCCTGAGGACCGCTGGGCCGCAACTCACTGTCCCTCACTCCAGCCTCCTCCTTTCCCTCTGCTTTGCCTCAGCCCCCAATCCTTAAAATAATACTTTGCTGCTCTCTGGGGATTTGACACCCTTGTCATCACCACTTTTGCCAAGTTTGCCTTCCAGGGCCAGTGTCAGAAAGTGCCCCTGCTGTCCCTTGAGCCACCACGTCCCTTGCCAGACTTGGATCTGGCGTGGCTATGCCAGCATTACCTATCCTCTCTTCTGTGCCCAGTCTCTGGTCGTCCTTCTCCTGTCTCCATGCCCTGGGGCTGCTGGCTTTTTCTTTTTGGAGATGAATTCATTGTTGACTTTAACTCACTTCGATGTTTCCCAGGGAAGCATCCTGGCAGGAGGCCCACCCAGCTCCTTGAAGAAGACAGCCAGGCCAGGGCCAAGACTGGGAGCCAGAGGCAATGGAACTGCCAAATGCTTCCCATTTTATGGATAGGCCTGGCTCAACCTGAAGACATTCCAAATAGTCAGTCAACAGCCAAGGTCCATATGAGGTTGGGGAGGGAGCCCCTAGAATCCATCCCTCTGAGGGCACAAAACTCAGCTTGATGAAGCAGCTGGCTTTGTCATACGGGCCAGGTTCAAGAGAGGGGGAAAGTGCTCCGCACCATCAATAATCAATAATCAAAGGCTGGCAGCCTGCTGGGAGCTGGCCCTTGCTCTCTTTCCCACACAGGAGTGGGCCCAGCCAGGAATCCATCTCACCCACCTCCCTGCACCAAGCCCCGGGGAGGGCAGGCGAGGGAGGAACCATTTTTCACATACTTTCTCTTTCAAAACGCAGCCCTGTTTCGCAATTTCCTACTTAAGTTCTGGAAGGCTCTGGGGCATTAACCCAAGCTACCTTCTCCAGCCACAGGCCGGAGTCCCTTATCAGCAGGCACCAACCTGGTAGGCAATCCTGCTGGAGGTAGGCAGGGACTCACAGCATTAGTTCTCCCACACCCACCCATGCCAGCTCATTCCAGACAGAGCCCGTTGAGGGGTTCTATGACCACTCCCTTCCCAGGGTTTGTTCTCCCCTCTCTTGGTTCTTTCTCGGGGAGAGCAGGGAGGTACAGCACACCAAAGCAGGTGCACCCAGCCCTGGTCCCCTTGCAGCCCATCATCCCCCAAGGCCCTCAACCTTCAGATCTCCTCCTTCTCCCTCTTAGAATAAGGCTTTTGTTCTTGATCATTTCTACCTGTGGCACACACCACGCTCCTACCCTTTCCCAATGAATCCATTTAGTCTTGCCAGATAGAACCTGTTCTCAAAGCCTGTTTCCCCCTTCCCTACCACCAAGAAAGTTCCCACCATGCATCAGACTCATAGCTGGAGGTATCTGAGGCAAAAAGCCAGTACCTGGGGGCCTGGCCCTGTGTCGGAGATATGGAGCAGGTCTTTAGAGCTGGCCCTGGCCCTGAATTCTCTCCCAGTTTTCTTAAACCAAACCAAACAAACCAGAGAAGAGGAGGGAAAATCCCCACTTTGAAAACTCCAGAAAACATATCACCCCAAACAATGGGATGGGAAACAGCAGAGTTGGAGGTGGGAAAGATGGCCAGAAATGTGTTGGTCTGGTTAAGTGCATGACCCCATAGAGAAGAGAGCTAAATTTCCAAACCATGCAAGCAAATAAACACAGAGAACTATGTGCTTTCACCATCTAAACCTGGAGCAGGGAGAGGAATCTTGACACAAGAGAGATGGCCCCCTCCAGAACTTGCTCGTCCTCCAAAGCACCAAGAACCATTTTAGAACCGTCCATGGTTGTTGGCAGGTACCCTAGGGTACCAGCCTCAGGTGGATGTTTTAGGACTGTGAGCAGATGACCATTCCTCACTTTTTAACCTACATCACCCAGCTTAGAAACAGACAAGGATAGGCCCAGGGCCCATTATATTCACAATGTGTTAGGGTCGCATCCAGAAGTCCACGAGGTACCAGGGTGAGAATGTCCCCTGACCAGTCGTCCTGCAGATGTGGAAGCATCTGTACCCCCAGGACTTCCTGGAGCCACAGACTCCTTCCCTGAGCTGCTCAGATTCCAGGGGCAGCTTCTAGGAGGGTGTGTGTGTGTGTGTGTGTGTGTGTGTGTGTGTGTGTGTGTGTGTAGGAAGTGATAAGCTGAGCCACCCCCGTAGCATCACCAGGGTGATACAGGCACTCAGGAGACCCCTTTCCCTCTTATTCTGAGTTTTGTTCAGATGTGGTTTTAGAAGAGAACTCATGTCAGTGTAGCATATGAGCTTGAATTCTCCAGGCTGTCTTGTTATAACGAAGATCTAAGTTCTTTGTATCTACATATGGTCTGAGATTCTGTGTTTTTAGCAAGTTCTCAGAGTGAGACGATGATTGCAGGCTAATGGCCACACTTGGAACCAACTAAGGATCTGGGAGATTGGATGAATCAGCCAAGACACACAAAGACTGAGGATTGATCTAGAAGAGAACTAGACCAAGGGAAACTGAGTCAGAGACTAGGACAGGAGCAGAGAAAGTCAGGGTAACAACAACAAAAAGGACCTAAGGAGACAGTTGAGAGAAACAGTGAGACAAAAACATATATGAAAAACTGACCAGTACAGAAAGGCTGACAAAGACAGGGAAAGGAGGCAAGACATGGTGAAGGGAAAAGCTATAGCTTGCTATGGACAGCCTGGGACCAGCCATGCCAACACAGTCTCCCAGTCTCAACCAGCAGTAAGGGATGGCAGGTCTGGGTGGAATGAGACCTTTGGGGTAGCAGGGGCACAGACTTCCTTGTTTGCAAGCTTCCCCATTCCTGCCCCTCGCCTCCCAGTCCTAGAAGAACATATGTCTCTCCCAAACCTATTACCCATTCCCTCCTTTCTCTATATATTCAATCATTCCCTTCCCGTCCCTGGACTCTTACAGATTTTAAATATGTTCTAGTCTTGTCCATTTTTTTTAAAGACAATGGATGGTGGCACACCTTTAATCCCAGCACTCAGATCTTGAAAACAACAACAAAAATATTTATTTTTTTATTTGTTTGTTTGTGTGTGTGTGTGTACTTGTATTTATGTGCCTGAAGAGGTTGGAAAAGTGTGTTGGCTGCCCCTAGAGAGGGAGTTCCATGCAGTTGTGGGCCACAAGACTTAGGTACTAGGACCCAGACTCAGGTTCTCTATTAGAGTAGCATGGGTGAACTCATCACCCCAGCCCCTAGCTTGCTTTGTATATGGTTGGTTGGTTGGCTGGTTGGTTGGCTTTTTGAGACAAGCTCAACCTGGCCTCATTCTCACCATGTTGTTGAGGGTGACCTTGAACTCTGTCCTCCTGCCTCTGACTCCCAAGGATTCTAAGTGTGAGCACCACGACGGGTTCTGCTTAGACTTGTTTACTTGTCTTTTTTTTTTTTTTTTTTTGTGGTTCTAAGAATTACTTTTGTGGTCTTAGCAAGTGATCCACTATTGACCTGCAGCCCCAGGTTGCTGGCTTCATAACTAAATCTTTTTTCTGTCTTCCTTATTCTTACAGACTTTAAGCCTTAAAAAATGTCATTTTAAAAAATAACATAATTTGAAGCCAGCCACAGTGGCACACATCTGTGATCCCAGCACTTGAGGCAGAGGCAGGCAGATATTCTGTGAGTTTGAGGCCAGCCTGGTCTACAAAGTGAGTCCAGGACAGCCAGGGCTACACAGAGAAACCCTGTCTCAACCCCTCCCCACAAAGACATTATTTATTTACTCATTGTGTGTGTGTCCATGTCTCCACATACACATGGAGTTCAGAGGACAACTTTCAAGATAGTCACTTCTCTCCTTCTGCCTTCTGAGTGTCAGATCCCAAGCAGGTCATCTGACTTGGTAGCAAGCACCTTCATTGGTTGAGCCCTCTTGCTGGCCCAAGACATTAATCTTTATCTTAAATCCTTCTACAAATTGTTCAGAGGTGATCTCAAATCTTCCCTGTTCTGAGAAGCCACTCTGGAATAAAGTCTTTGCTTTTTGTTCATCTCTTTTTCTTTTTTCTTTCACTTGCTTTTACAAGCTCCATGTATATAGCAGAATCTGCCTGCCCTTGACGCCCTCTGTTTGTACTTGGGGTCTTGCTTGCACCTTCATTTGATGAACATCTGCCTCTCCCATCATGCTCTAAGCTTTGTGAGAGCAGGCTGAGTCTGGCTCTCTGTGGAAAACAACCACCTAGTCCAGAGCCTGGCCTGCACAGATGCCAGCAGATGCCAGAATGTCACACAAAGTCATTCCACCCACTGCTGCACCTGTGGCCGGGACAGTTCCCAGTGGTCTGACAGTGGACATTCTGATAATGGTCAGAGAGCCTGCTCTCTCCCTCCCCTTTTGGTACACAGACCCTGACCTCCCAGATGGAAGTCCTTTCACAGGGCTGGCCTGGACTTCTTCGGAGGAATGGTGGGAGTGCTTCTTGATTAGGGCATGTATGCCCACCACCTGGAGCCTGGCTCACGCGCATGCTGTGGCACACTAGGTCTGGGATGGCACCTGAGTCTCATTCCCAGCAAGCTGCTTGCCAACAAGGTCACAGCTGGCCCACAGACCACACTATGACTGACAGGAAGGCAGATGGGGCTGGAGAGATGACCCAGTGATTAACAGCACTTGCTGCTTTTGCTGGGGACCTGGGTTGAGTTCCCATCTCCAACCTCAGCAGGCCGTAACCTCCTGTAAGTGTGGCTTCTGGGAGGACCTGCATTCACGAGGTGCACATAAAGTCACACAGGCACGCGTGCAATCATAGAAGTGTTTTTTTAAATCTCTTTTTAAAAACATGCAGGGAACCTAGTGACTACTCACCAGGTTTCCCTTAAGTTTTCCTCCTGCCAGAGGTTATCAGGGAGCTCTTGAAATTGGGTCCTGCCCCTCCCTGCTCCCACATGTACCCACCAAACCTCACACCCTGAAAATGAATAGAGTTTTTCTCTCGCTTTCTCTCTCTTTTTAATTTGAAATAAACCTTTAAGCAGTTTCAAAGTCAGGTCGGCCCTGACACGTACCACGGATGTGTAATGACTCTCATCTCCAACAATCAAGTCACCCAGTTGGGAATGCCACCCATGACAGGGGAAAACAGTCTCCCCATTGGCAGCTGGTCCAGCTTTGGCTCTAATCTGCCATCTGTCTGGCAGATGCTGTCCCAGAAGTTCCTCCAGAAGGTTCCACTCCTTGAAGTTTAGGTTCAGATGCTGGGAAAGGTTCTCTCTTCCAAGAGCATCACAAACTGAATATCCAGCTGGGCCACAGAATCACAGAATGGAAGTCTCTTCGGTAACCTCAAGAGTGTGTGTGTGTTTGTGTGTGTGTGTGTGTGTGTGTGTGTGTGGTCATTTTCAGATGGCCGTGTGTGCATGAATGTGCACAGATGGATGAATGGATGGATGGATGGATGGATGGGTAGGTAGGTGGAGTATGGGTGGACTTGCTGTCCTAGACGCTCCAGTACTAGAAAGTTCCCGTTATGCAGTACAGCACTGGACTCTTCCACATGGATCTGGAGATGGGCCGCTGTGCCTAGGTGGGTCCTACTGATGTGAGTGGCCCTGCTGTCCCTGGCTGTGGTGGCTGCTGCTGCCCTTTGTGTCTCCGAGAGTTGGAGCCTGGCTCCTTGCTGTTCTTCCTGGCCGGATGCCTATTGGCATTCTCCCTCCGGCCCTGGCCCCCCTTCCTCCTCTTCTGCCCTGCAGTTGGATAGTGGAGGGAAAATCAACATAGGATATACAGACACTCTGGGTGTCCAATGGTCCTCAGAAAGCCACGGCAAGGAAGCAGGATGGAAAGTCACCCCAAAGCCTCCCCAGACTTCAGCTTCTTCAGGGGATCTTATTACATAAGTACAAGAATGACAGCCCCAAGAGCCTTCCCCAGTGCACACCAGACACTCTCCTTCTCTTCAGTCCTTGTAACCCAAAGACCTAGAGCACTTCGTGGCTGTTCAGTGAGGCCATCAGGACAGTCCCCATTCCCTGCCACCCACCAGCCACCTCTGAGACCAGGCAGGGGGGACTTGTTGCCAACTGCCAGCTCTGGGGCCTTCTAAATAGGTCCAAGTCTCTGGGGCTTAGCCCATCCCCAAACCCCTCTGCTCTCTGAGGGCTCTACTAAAATGAACATCTTGAAGAAATGGGACAGCTACAGGGATCATGCCTTTAGAAGTTACTAATTCCTGCCACACCGCATCCCAGGGCACTGTCCTCAGCCAGGAGACGCCCTCCCTCACCCCCCCACTGTTTGCACAGCATGGGAGACTCTGGCAGCACACAGATGTAACTGGCCTCCAGATGGCAAGAGCTGCAGCTCACCCTCAGGACACGGCGTCCTGCGCACTGTACACTTCCGGGTCTCTTTGGTGTCGGAGCAGGTGGTGTGGTCTCCCCCAGGAGCGTGGAGCACCCTGCGTGTCCGCTCTTCCGATCCCTTCCGGAAACCGCACAGCTTCCTCTTCTTGGAGCAGGGGCCCCACGGGGACCACTCACTCATTTCACATTGTGCTGACAGGAGGTAAGGTAGGAGAAGGGAAGCAAGAGGCAGAGGGGCCGCCCCTCCCGTGGCCCTGAGTGCCTTAGGGAATCCTCCCTCACCCACCATGCACCCTCAGCCCAGACCTCAGGGCTAAGATCTTTGGCCCAGAGGCAGAAGGCCACAGAGAAAGAGCCCCCAAAAAGGTGGTTGCAGAAGATGAGCTTTCTTTTGCGCCCCCCCCCGCCCCTTCGAACTGTGGCCAGACTCCCATCAACCCCTTGGCTCTGGCCTCTGCCTCCCACCTTACCAGGACTGCCGCACTCCATGGTGCTGTTGGCTGCTGTGGAGCCCTCGGGACAGGCTGGATAGCAGCGGCCTTTGTGCAAGTACAAGCCCCCCTGACACTTGGTGCAGAAGTTGTGGCTGAAGCAGGCCTCACAGTGCTCGATCTTGCATTCTGAGGACAGGAGCAGGATGGTGTCTATCCCCGGCCGGGATGGGCACATCCTTTTATTCCCAGCCCCCAAACCCACCACTCACATCCAGTCAGAGAGGTCAGGATCTTGGTCTAGGGTTCGGATTCCTGCGGAGGAATCTTTCAAAGGGTGTAGGCAAGGAGAGGACACTCAAGCATCCACTCCTGAGTACTGACTGGGAACTTGCCAGCAATAGCCAACCAGACCCCAAATGAAGTCTTAGATCCTGGAATTCAACATGAGACCCAAGGGTTTCAGGGGACAATGGGGCCTTCCGGGCTTGATGGAGACAGACAGACTGTCTCTGCATTCTGTAGCGTCCCAGAGCAGCCCTCTGAAAACAGTGGGACTGAACGGGAAAATGAACCCCTTTCCCACATTGCTGGGCACCACTGGCACCTCGGCACTGGGTCTCCGCCTGCCCAGAGCAGAAAGAATCTGCTTAGAGGAGTGGGAGCAATCTCAGGGCAAATTCCTCTCCCTCTGCAAATCCAAGTTCCAGAAACCCCTGGGTTGGACTCCTGGGGCCCTCCCTACCTCCTCTTGCCAGCTCCCTCCTTTGCAGGAGGTGGGCAGAAAAGGGCTTGGCTGGGAACAGACAGGCCTTCCACCACCTCCCCTTTCCAGACTGGGTGGTACTGGCTTCCCCCCAGTCTCTGGCACCTGAAGCCCTAGCTGCCAGTCTATCAGACTCTGGCACATCCAGGGACCCCCTCATCCCTCAATGTCCTGAAGACCAAGAGGGCAGCTCCCAGGGCCCACCTCACCTTACCAAGCAATTGATCTGCCTCCTTCTGTACCTTGGTTTCGGTGGCTTAATTTCAACTTCGCCTCCCTTCCTCCTCTTTCCCCTCTGCCCCCTCCCTCCCCTTCCAGATGCCTAATTCCTAGGTTTGGTTGCCAGTACAATAAGACCCAAAATAACAACAGCAGCTCCCATTTACTGAGTGCCAGACACCAAGAGGTTTATAGGTGTGTCTCACAACAACCCAAGGGGAAAAAAGAAACCAGCACTCCTGGCTTACGGATGAGCTGTGGGGGGAGGGGGGTGGCTGAGATGCACTCAAAGCCATACAATGAGCTAGTAGCCAAGCTGAGATTTGGAAGGCTAAGCTGGCACCAGGCATTCTCCCTCCACACCTCTAAGTTATCAGCTTTAGAAAGTAGTGATGGCCCCTTCTGCCCAGCCTCCCTCCACAGACTTTGGTGAGGCTTGGTGATCTGAGATCTAGAAATGACCTCTACAGCTCCAGGTGCTGAACTGAGGGAGGAAACACTGGTGTGGCTCACTGGCTGTCCCCCAGAATGTTACGGGGATGGGATGAAGACAGGACAGCACGTGCCTTGTAACCCATGGAACCCATGACCCCATGGCTGGGGTGAAAAAGCAGAGCCAGAAGCCGAGGGGAGTCATAAAAGAGCAGAATGGCCAGACGGGGGCTTCCCTGAAGCCAGGGTAGAGCTGACGGGGGAGGCTAACACAGGGACCTGTGCCAGGTTATGGGTCTCAGGAGCATTGGTGGCTGCAGTGTAGAGGGTGGGCTGGAAGCCAGATGAACAGGCTGTGGAAATGGGGGAGGAGACAGCTGTTGGGAGCCTCCATAGGATGATGGGAAGGAGGGAAACAGCCGCTGGGATGTGGTTAATGAGTGGGTTGAACAGCACACAGAGAGACTAGCTTTTGGGTCTATGGCTTGACAGATAAGTCAGGACCCTGAGAGTGACCTGTGGTGCAGATATGGAGAGAGAAGAAAGCGTTCTGGATTGCACACAGTGGGATTACGGGTGGAGCATCTAGGAAGATGTCTGCCTGGCAGCTGTATAGCTAAATCAAGTCTCCTCTTCCCTCTGCCCCCTCAACACTTCTCACTGGCCATTACTAACTAGTTCAAAGCACAGTCCTCCAGGGTCCAGGGCCTCTCCAGCCCCCCCCCCCACACACACACACACTCACTGATGCATTTGTTCATGTCGGGGTTTCGGGCATCAAAGTATCCAGGCGGGCAGGACGGCAGGCAGACGCCCACCTGGCGGATGTCGTTCCTCTCCAGCAGAATGAACAGCTTGGGTGAGCACTTGAGGCAACCGTTGACTTCCGAACAGAGCTCACAGCCCTTGGCACAAGCTTGGCTCCCCTCAGCACTGACTGCAGGGTAGAGTAAGGAGGAGAAGATGGCTGGAGAGAAGACCCATATTTCCAGGCCCCCCTCAAAGGACATGATCCTTTGAGGGCTTCGTTGCACAATAGGAATGTGTGTCTCAGAAGGCAGGGCTAGGCGGGCAGCTCTCGAGCCCCTAACTAGATCATTAGTGTTGATGTCTAGGTCTATACCACTAACTTCCTGGCTCCAGCACACCCTGAGTCTATAGACTTGTTCTTTATCCCCAGAGATGAAAATCTCTACCTTTCTGGAACTTACCCTGACTCTGCAAAAGGAGGAAACCTCAGCCTCAGGGACTCAAGGTAGCTTGTCTTTTACTTTTTCTTTTCTTTCTCTTTTGTCTGTTTTGTTTTGTTTTTCAAGACAGCATTTCTCTGTGTAGCCTTGGATGTCCTGGACTCGCTTTGTAGACCAGGCTGGCCTCGAACTCACAGAGATCTGCCTGACCCTGTCTCCCTGAGTGCACCACTGTGTCCGGCTTCAAGGTAGCTTTTCAATTGCTGGTAAAGTTTTAAGGTCAAGAGGGATCTTGAATTAAATGATCCAAGGTGAAAGACTAAAAAACAACTAGAATAACCTATTCCTAAAGCAGTGATTTCAACTTGGGAGATTTTGCTTTCTAGGAAAGATTGATCAACCTTTAAAAAAAAAATTAAAAAAAAAAATGACTGGGTCTCTTGTCGTCAGGAGATGACCTTGAATCTCTGTCCTCCTGCCTCCATCTCCTGAGTGCTGGGATCCCAAGGAGATAAACCACACCTGGTTTATGTGGTACTGGGGACCAAACCCAGGGCCTTGCTCATTTGAGGTAAGCACTCTATGGAGTTTAATTCCCAACCTTAGGGACTTTAAAAAAAAAAAAACAAACTTTATTTTGACTTTATGTGTTTAAGTGTTTTACCTGCGTTTACATGTGTGCACCATGTGTGTCTGATGCCCTCAGAGATCAGAGAAGGGCCTCGGACTGTTGGGAGGCATCGTGTGGGCGCTGGGAACTGAATGCAGGTCCTCTGCATGAGCAACAAGTGCTCTTAACTGCTGAGCCATCTCTCAAGCCCCAGGGACTTTTTTGATCATTATGACCAGAGAAGTGAGTTGCTACTGGCATCAAGGGAGTACAGAAAAGAGAAGCCTTTGATAGCTGGGTAGTGGAGGCATATGGCTTTAATCCCAGCACCCAGGAGAGGCAGAAGCAGGAGGATTTCTGAGTCTGAGGCCAGTCAGACCTACAAATCAAGTTTCAGGACAGCCAGGACTATACAGAGAAACCCTGTCTTGAAAAAAACAAAACAAACAAAAAATTAGAGAAGCCCCTAATGTCCTCCAGTGTGCCGACTGACCTCAGACAAAATGAATCATATGGTCCAAAATGCCTGTAATGCTGAGGTTGAAACATCCTGGTTTAGGGCTCTCCTTGGAGACAGCAAGACCTCCTACAGCATCACTGAGTCTCAGCTTTCATTCTGTTCCTTCATTAACTGTTCAGCTCATATCACCCATCACTTTCCATGTGCCATATGGAGGATGAGTTCAGGGGTCAGGCATCAATTAAACTCAGCCTCTGTGCAGAGGGACAGGCCTTCAGTGGAGAAGACACCCATCCATATGTGAGTGCTGCTGGCCCAAGCCAGCAACACTGGACTCCAGGGTCCGGGAAAGGCCATCATGATGGTTCATGCATGAAATCCCAGCATTCTGGTAGCTGAGGCAAAAGGATTATGAGTTTGAGGCCAGACTAGGACAATATAGCAAGAGACTGTCAAAAAGAAAAAAAGGAAGGAAGGAAGGAAGGAAGGAAGGAAGGAAGGAAGGAAGGAAG
>NW_026591598.1:4045982-4071645 GCF_907164565.1 Psammomys obesus | reverse complement strand
AAGGAAGGAAGGAAGGAAGGAAGGAAGGAAGGAAGGAAGGAAGGAAGGAAGGAAGGGAAGAGGAGAAGAAATGGAAGGAGGAGGAAGAAGAGAAGAGAGAAGAGGAAGGACTCTAAAGGGAGGTGCCATGGGACCCTTTCTTGAAGGATCAATAGAAATTTGTCCTTTAGAGAGTAGAATTAAGGGTTCTGGAAGGAACAGGACCAGAGAGGGGCAGGGGGACATGCAGATAATTTGGAGAGGGAATGGTGAAAGATAAGGTGTCTTCTTTCCCAGGGACTTCAATCCTGTGAGCAGCGTTTCCCCTAGAGAGACTTTTGCACCAGTTCTTGTAGATATTAACAGGAGGACATGGGAGGAAAGCTTGCTGCAGCGGGCGAGAGCAGGAACCAGTGTGCAGTGAATCCTGACAGGATTGCTGGTCTATTTGTCTTAAATGTGGTGTGGCATGTACATTCGAGAGCGCAGGTGTACATCGCTGTGGAGGCCAGACAAGGACACTTGAGTTTCTTCCTCCATCACTCCCTGCTCCCCGGCCCTGAGACAGGGTCTCTCACTTGCCCTGAAGCTGGACTTTTGGCTAGGTTCCCTGACCAGCGAGTGCTCACGATCTGTCTGTCTCTGACCCACAATGCTAGGGTGTGCACAACCCAGGCCTGATTTTTTTTTTTTTAATGTGGTGCTGTGGACTCTGGTCCTCATGCTTCCAGAGCAAGTGGTCTTAGCACTGAGACACTCTGTCTCTCTGCCTCTCTGTCTCTGTCTCTCTCTCTCTCTCACACACACACACACACACACACACACACAAATCCATTTGGACTTTCAGCTTTATGACTGAGTAGCATTAGTAGAAGTGGGTGGGTGGGGTATGGATAGGATAAGAGAGGGGTGGGTCTGCATATGTATGCCACCACACTTGTGTGGAGGTCAGAGGACAACTTTTGGTTCTTTCCTTCTACCATGTGGGTCTCAAGGATCAAATTATGGTCACCAGGCTTGGCTGTGTCATCTTGCCGGCTCTGCTCTTTTTTTTTTTTTTTTTTTTTCTATTTTTTAAATTTTATTTTTTAAAGTCTTTCTTTTGGGGGGAGGAGTTGTTTTGTTTTTGTTTGTTTGTTTTTGAGGCAGGGTTTCTCTGTGTAGCCCTGGCTGCCCTGGAACTTGCTCTGTAGACCAGGCTGGCTTCCAACTCAATGATCCACCCGCCTTTGTCTCTGGAGTGCTAAGATTAACCCTGCTCTTGTTTTTGTCTCTTTGAGACAGGGTCCTCCATACTATGAATCCTGACTGTCCCAGGACTTGCTATGTAGAACAGACTGGCCTTGAACTCACAGAGATCCATCTTCCTCTGCTTCCCAAGTGCTAGAATTAAAAGTGTGCTTTCACCATGCCTAGCATCTTGCTTGTATTTTGAGAAAAGGTCCACTATGTAGTGCAGGCTGGCCCCGAATTCATGCTCGTCTGTCCTCAGGCTTCGGCAGCCTGGGATGGCAGACATTGCCACTTGAACAGAATCCTTTCCAGCAGGGCCTTTTGCAACCCTGATCACAGACCTGTGCAGGGACTCTCTGGGAGGGGACAGAGAAAAGAAAGATGCACTTCTCAGATATTTTAGCCAAAGACCGACCACTCGGCTTTGTTTACTTTCAAAACATTTACTCATGTAGCCGAAGCTATCCTCAAACTCCCTCTGTAGCCAAGGCCTGACTTGAACTCCAGCTCCTTCTACTTCCTGAGTGCTGGGATGACAGGTGTCAGCCATCATGCCCACCCCATTAGTATTATCCATCTTCCTTTTGACAAGGGGATGAAGAGGTTAAATTACTGGCCCATGATGCCTCATCCAGTATGTGTTCCAGGCACAGGGACCACAGCATATGAAAGGCAGATGGAGGCTGTTTGAGGGAGTGTGGGAACTGAGAGCGCAGTGTGATGACTTCTTTGATATGAAATTTGTGTGCGTGGAGTCAGAGGCACTGAGTTGGTAAAATCAAACCTTGCTTTCCTTTTGCCTGGTCTGCTCACTGCAGGGGCAGATACGCTGAAATGCTGTGCTGCAACTCTATGGAGCCTCTGGGGCTTTGCTCAGCTGTTCGCCAAGCCCCTGGGTCACTGCAGGGTTTAGGGACTACTTCCACCTCATGAAAGTTTCTTAGAGTCACTGACTTGACTCAGCTTGTTTCAGAAATGAATGCTTTGTTTTTTGTTTTTGTTTTTGTTTTGCCTTAGCTTCAATGGCTGAGATGGTCCAGCTGTACCCCTGGCAGTCCTTATAGCTTTGTCCGGTTTTATTCCCATTTTTCTTTTGTTTATGTTTTCAGCAATGGGGACGGATGCAAGGCCTTCAAGGGCGAGGAAAACACTTTGCCACTGAGCCACATCCCCAACTTTTTTACTTTGAGATAGGAGCTCACCGAATCATTTAAGTTAGCCTTGAGCCTGCTTTATATGCTGGACTAGCCTTGTACTTTTCAAGCCTCCTGCCTCAACCTTCCAAGCACTAGGACTCTGGGCCTGTACAGTGTGTCTCAGTTCTCAGTAGCAAGATTTCAATATTCATCCTCTCTTCTTAGCTTCTCAGTTAAGAACAGATTTGTAGGGACCAAACCTTTAATCCCAGTACTCAGGAGGCAGAAGCAGGCAGATCTCTTGATTTGGAGGCCAGCCTGGTCTACAGAGTAAGTTCCAGGACAGCCATGGCCACACAGAGAAATTGTGTCTCAAAACAAACAAAAGAAGAGGTTTTACATAGGCCTCCTCATAGCCCCATTGTTGACTGTCTGCTCAACCAGTCACACTGCGTTTTTTTTTTTTTTTTTTCCAGTTGACAGTGGTATTGGTTAAGAAAGTATGGCGCCCCCAGGGTCAGCGTAAAAGGAACCTAGCAAGAATGATAACATGGGAAGCTAAAAGAGAAGCAAAGTCAGACCAGGAAGAACCTCATATTTATGGAAGGCAAAGATACTAGGCCAAAGGTGGCAAGGGAGGCTGGCAGAAGCCATGGTCAGAATGTCACTTTAGAAGGCTCCCTCAGTACAGCAGACAATGGGCTGGAGAGGTGGCACCAGCGGAAGCAGGAAGACACCAGGCTAAAACTCTCAAGCAGGGAAGGCAGAGTTCTCACATACCTGCATTCCTCTCTGGAAGCCAAGGCAGGATGATTTCCAGCCTTGAGGCTGGCATAGGATACTTAATGAGACTCAGCTTCAAAAAGGGGTCAGCTGGGGTAGGACTAAGAGCCAGGAAAAAGGCAAACAGACCTGAGATATGCAGATCCTCCAAGGCCAGGAGCTGGGTTGAATATGGTATGAAGGACAAAATACAAATTAAGGTGACTTTGAGACACTGAACTTGTGTAACAGTTCACTGAATCTCCAAAAGGTCAGAAATCCCAGGTTTGGACGGGAAGATGAGAAGGGGCTTAGTCATGCTGAGTGACCAGTTCCAGGGGGACACTCAGAAAAGGTGGGCATCAGACAATGGGGCCCGTGGGTCTGGAGTCCAGGAGATGCAGTTTATTAGTAGATCTACAGTGGAAACAGCCATCCAAGCCACATGGGACAGCAGACATGGCGGTGTAGAACTACAGTCCCTGCATTTAGGAGGTAGAGGCAGGAGGATCTGAAGCTGAAGGCCAGTGTTTGGCGACAAAGCAAGTTCTAAGCTAGCCTCAGCTAGGCTACATGAGACCCTGCCTCAAACAAACCAACAACAACAAAAAAAAAAAAACCAAAAGCCCAAATAAAACACAATAACCCACTCCCACATGTATGCAAAAAGACAAGCATGTCCGTGAGCTGGCAGATGGGCCTACAGCAGTGGCTCTCACCCTGTGGATCGTGACCAGCTCTTGGGGTTGGTCACATATCAGATTACCTGCACATCAGATATTCACATTACAATTCATAACAGAACCACAGTGATGAAGGAGCAATGAAATAATGTTATGGTTGGGGGTCACCACAACATAAGGAAACTATATTAAAGGGTCACAGCATTAGGAAGGTTGGGAACCACTGGGCTGGACAGTGGCAAGAGAACCGGACACGGAAGAGAAAGGCAGAAAAGGAAGAGATTAGCCTTGACGAACCCAACTGAGCGAGGGGGGGAGGATTCTGCGAAGCATCCTGCATCAAGGAGCCATGAGAAGCAATCATCAGAAGTAGTCATCAGAAGGGGAGGGACCAGGAGCCAAATGCTTGAGTGAAGTGCAGAACCAGAGCCTTTAGGGCTGGTAACCTTACCCCTCCCCCCTGGGGGGGGTGGCTTCAATCCGGGAGGTGCAGAGGGCACAGAGTGGAGATTAAAAGGAAGGAAGGGATGTAAAGAGGAAGTGACACCATCGATTTCAAGAAGAGTGACTGTGGAGTGGTGAGCTGTGGTCAGTGGCAGTTACATCTTCAGGAGCATGAGGTAAAAGGATGAAGCTAGCTGCTGTGCTCCACAGAGAAGCAGAGAGGCTTGCCAAGAGGTAGAAGAGGAATCCTGGGGAGGCGGGGCCTGACAGAGTGGGAGAGAAACCATGCTAAAAGGGGGGAAATCCTAAAGGACAGGGCAGCCTTGAAACATACCTACAAGGCTGGACCATTAGTGGTCACTGACAGCGTGACCTTGAGAAGGAATAAACAGCAAGCTCCAGTGAGCTGGGGAGTGAGTTAGTGGAAGAGAAGGCTTCCAGAACAAAATAGAACAAAGTGAGAGGATGAGAGCAATCGGCACTCAGGAGACCAAAGCAGGAAGACAGCCATGAGCTGCCCCTGGACCTTGGGGTAAAGAGTGAGACCCTGTCTCAAAGAGATGGGGGAGGGAAGAAGAGGAAGACAAGGAGGAAAGGGGAAGAGAGGGAGAAGAGGGAGAGATACCAAAACTCAAATTGATGGAGTGAAGAGTTAAAGAGATGGGAGAGTCAGGCAGTGGGATTGGCCGGATTAAAGAAGGACTCAGAAGCTGGCGTGAGGGCTCTGAAACCCATGAGGGTTTGGAAGCTCAGAGGTGTGAGGACCCAGGGATGGGCAGGGGGTCAGCTTGGTGAAACAAGAACTGTTTTCCAGGGTGGAACAGGAGACCCAGACACATTAGCGAGACTCCAGAGTGTCAGGGAGAGCAGGAACGGCCGTGGGAGCGGTCTCCCTGCAAGCTGGACTCGTGCTTCCAAAGTCACGTGGGAACGTGACTCTGAATGGAGGACCCAAAAGAGAAGATGCATGCTTGGGAGCTACATGGAGGATACAAAAGGGGTGGGGTCGGGTCTGTAGCTCAGCGGGTAGGATGCTTGCCTAGCTTGCCTGAAGCCTGAGTACCAACCATCTCCAGCATTACATCAATGAGGTACAGTCCCAACACTTAGGAGGTGGAGGCAGCGGGATCAGAAGTTTAAGATCTTTCTCCTCCGCCTAGGATATTTGAGACTGTCTCAACAACAACAGCAAGCAAATGGGAAGCAGAGGCTCCTTCATTCCCCCGGCATTCTCTACACACTTAAGAGGCTCCCAGGACTGCCTGGAGCTGAATGCTAGGGTACAGTGACAAAGGTCTAGCCAGCAGTAGGGAAGCAGGACTGGCACCTCGACTGCTGCATAGGAATGGTACCTGGCACTCTCTGTGAGTCAGCTCGCTAGGGGAGAGACACATGCCTTGCAAGACAGCCTGGGCAAAGGCCCTAAGGTGATGAGTGCCCTGGAATGCCCCCAGAGGGCTTCTGTCCCATTGGTGGGGAAGGGACCAGGTAGACCTTCCTCATCTGCTTTCTGTGGTGATTGGGCCCGGGGTTGGCAGCCTTGCTGGGGAGGCTTCTCTGGCTCAGGATGGGAAAGGGGCTTAGAGAGGACACCAGCCTTCCCACTTGACCCTCTACTGCCTCTACTCTGGAACCCTTTGCTTCCCAGGCACATCTAAAACCAAAATCATGCCTGCATGTACATCTGTGTACCATGTGTGGTCCTGGAGGAGGCCAGAAGTGGGTATTGGGTCTCCTGGAACTTGAGTTGCAGATGGTTGTGAACTGACATATGGGTGCTAGGAATCCAACCCAGGTCCTCTGCAAGGGCAGCCAGTGCTCTTAACCGCTAAGCCATCTCTCTAGATCCTCAAGCCCCCCCCCTTTTTTTCTGGTCAAACAGGCAAGGTTGTGCCTCTCTCATGCTGCTCCTTCCTCCGGCCTCTGTCAACCCTGTTGAAAACCCATTGAGTCTCTAGCTGCAGGCTGAAGGTGTGGCTCAGGCTTGCCTCGAATGGGTGAGACCTAGGTTCAGTGCTCAGGACAGCGATGAAGGGGGCTGTTGCTGTCATGATAGCTTTGCCCAGTGGCTCAGCCAGCCCCTCTGTGAAACACAGCTTCCTGCTCATAGGCCCTCCTCCCCAGCTCACTTCCCTCAACTCCCAACAGCCTCATCGCAAGGCATCCATCTACAACCAAACATCTGGAGACCTCCTACCCCTTCCTGAAATACTGTATCACTTCTAAAAGTAAGATCTACAACCCAGTGTGCCAGGTTCCCTGAGCTAATTCCACTCACCTACTTCCTCGGCACAAGCTTGAGCAGTAACTATTTCTTAAAACACACACTCTTTGATCTTCTATGCCTTCTTCTAAATTAGCCCTTTAGCCTAGAACACTCTGCAGCCTCCAAAGCCTCAGAACTACGTTTTCTCCTCCAGGAAGTTCACCCTGATCACCTCCCTGCAAGTCTGGATGGGGTCTTTTCTTGTGGTCACCTCCCCCCCAGCATTTGAATCCTTCTTGGTTGATAAATCTCTTGTTGCCTTCTGCTGAGATGTCTCCTCCTCCTCCCACTAGAAGGGCAGAGTTGCTCTTGTTTCTGAATGAGAGCCCAGGGGAAGGTTGAGGCTCATACAAGGTGGAGGTCTCCGGTGCAGGGCTGAGGGTAGTGGGTGTTGGGGAGTCTCAAGGAGGTTGTGGTGAGGACACTGGCTTCGATGGGCATCCACTGAGAGTGGGGAGAAGGGCTGGGCAGAAGTGGGAACGCAGGTGGGCTAGGTCAATGAGGGAGACTGTGGGACTGAGGACAGTGTTTGTGGCGTGAACTCCAGCTTTGGAACAGCTAGATTCAGTAAGAGAGATGTGGGGGTGTTGGTGGGTAGAAGACAATGAAGAGGGATGATGGGTAGATAATGAGGGGGATGGTAGAAAGAGGACAAGGACAATGGTGGGTAGAGGATGGAGCCTGGAGAAGAAAAGCAGGAAAAGGCAACATGGGTTCTTCTTGGGAATGGGGTCTGATCCTGGATTCTCTAGACCAGAGACTGTCTGGTCATGCTCACGGAGCCCAGAGGGTTAAGAGTCTAACTCAACAGGAAGACCCTCACTGATTCTCCCAAAGGCTAGCTTCCCCTCAACACGCTCCCTCCCTGCCTTCCTGAGGCTGGCCCACATCTCCTCTGGAGGTCCCGTGGTGGCCTCTGCCTCCTTATCCTGGCAGGGAGAAAGAGCATGGCCAGCAGGCCTCCATTCTCCCCTGCAGCAGGGACTCCCTAGCTTGGGTGCAGCTGTAGGAACCAGGTACAGGGACTGCATGCCAATGGTGGGGGGCTTCATACCAGCGAGTGGGGGTTCCAGTGTGATGGGTTCCTATGGGGCAGAGCCCAGCATGGTGTTGGGGGCGTGCCCTGTACTCTCTGAAATTTTTGGGTAACCAGCTACCTTCTGGCTGCATCTACTTCTAGAGCAGACATTCAGGTCCTCCCCAGCTCCTGGGGCTCTCTCAGCTGCTGTGCTCTCTAGTTTCATGACAGACAGACACGGGGTTGCCTGGTCTCTTCCCCATCCCATGTCCTTTTCGAGACCCATCTGCCAGAGTCAGGAAGCTCTCTCTTCCTCCTTTTTAGATAGGGTTTCACTCTTTAGTCCAGGTTACGCACACTATGTAGCTCAGGCTAGCCTTAAACTCACGACAATCAAAAATAATCCCGCTTCAACTTCCCAAGAGCTAGGATTACAGACCTGCCCCGCCACAACTGTATCCATTGGTTTTCAGTGTTGTTTCTAAAGAGTGAGAAGGAGCTGAATGAGGGGAGAGGAACAGAATGCAAGCACCAGAGTGGGAGCACTGAGAAGGGGTAGGAAGCAGCACTTCCCTTGACCAGAGCAGGACTGAGTAGAGAGTCCTGGGATCAGATGGGAAAAGGAACTGAGGGAAGGTATGCTGGGTTTGTAAGGGCTGGGGGTGAAAGAAGGATTAGTGAGATCCAGGGAACAGAAAGCAGGTGAAGCAAGACAGAGGGAAGGAAAGGGTCCTCAGTGAGTGGGAGGAGGGCTTCCTGGGGCTTCACAACCCAGGCCAATTGGAGGCTCCTACTTGACTCTCCCACTCCATGCTGGGAGACCATCTCTCAGACCTCAAGATCAGACACACCCAGGTTCAAAACACCAAAGGATCAGTTCTCACAAGTGGCTGTTGGTGACTGACAGATGCAAAAGGGATAAAAGGCAGGCAAGAGCCAGAGGCTCCTCTGCGCATCAAGCCTACCTCCTCAACTGGCCACGAACCAAGGCCCTCCCACACAGGACCCAGCCTTCCCTTTTCCCTCCGCCCCCCATGCCCAGAAACCATGGCACAAAATGGAACTTTATGCTATATAAAGGTTGCTTTTAAAAAAAGAAAGAAAGAAAGAAAGAAACAGGCTGGGGAGGTGGCTCATCAGACAAAAGCACTCGCCACACAAACTCCATCCCCTGAATTTGGATTTCCCAGAATCCATGTGAAAGCTGGACCCCGTATCAAAGGCATCCCTAGTCCCAGCATATCTGGGTAGAAAATGGGAGAAGACACTCCTGATGTTCCCAGGCCAGCTAGCCTGACTCGGACCAGCGAAGAGATCCTGTCTCAGACAAGGAGGAAAGCTGGGGACTGACATCTGAAGGTTGTCCTCTGAATTCCACACTCGGGCTGTGTCGTAAGAACCCTCCGCCCATGAGCATGCACACACGCACACATGCATTATTCTCAACTATATGAATACATAAAACATTCACGTGTATATCTGAGGTCCGGGCGTGCATGCCTGAGGCCCTGGTCTGACCCCCAGCAGCAAAAACAAGCCAGCAAGCAGTGCACCTGTGTCTCTATCCCCCAGACTGTCATCAGGAACATCACAGCCTCACAGGGGGTGTTTCAAGATGACCAAGTCCCAACTGAAAGCACACACCCTCATGCCTGATGACCTCAGAGCTGAGTCCTCCCCTTCCCTGCCCCTGACATCAGTCAGCAATACAAGCTGTGCACATGCTGCCGAGGTACCAGCCGTGGCTGGGTCAAAATCAAGCAGATCGAAATTGCTCTGTTTGACAGCCACGGCGAGAGGCTGACTCTGCCAAATCCCACTTCAGTGCTTGTGTGTCAGTTCCCCTGACTTGAACCTGGGTCTGATGGCCACCTGTATCAGCGGGCATGTGACCCTCTGTGGGTGAGCAGGATCGCTGTGCCTGTCACATGACTGAGGCTGGACCTTCTCTCTGTCTCACTGTCTGGCTGTCTCTCTTCCGACTTCGGGGGGAAAAAGGGCTACTGATTCTAAACCACTAAACCAACTCTGGCCTATGGAGTCCAAAACACTGGCCACAACAGAGGCGTGGGGAGGGGTATGAAGGCTTTGCTGCTGCTGCTGCTGCTGCTGCCTCCGGGAACCTCACCATCCCTAATTGTTTGTTAAGCTGGGGGTTCTCCCCCCCCTCCAACAATTCCCTGAGCCTCCCTCCCCCCAGCTGAGTCCTTCTGTGGACAGCCTTGGCCCTCAGCCTTCTCTGGCCTGCAGGCATTAGTCCCAGGAGAAAAGTGAAGCAAGAGGGAATTGTTGGGCGAGACTTCGGAAAGACTTCCTGACTTCATGGCAGCCCTCGATGGGGGATGTCGAAAGAGGGACGAGGCCTTGGGAGCAAGAGGCCCCCACCCAGCTCTCTGGCAGGATCACTGGCGTAGGCTGGCCACTCCCAGCACATGATGCCCCTGTCACCGAAGCTGTGGCGCAGAGGGTGAGGGATGCCTGGGTCAGGCCACGGAGCTGACAAGTTAACTTTGAACTTCAGAGAACTATTTTAAAGGACCCCAGGCGCTCATTGGGCTCCACAGTGAAGAACTGCAAACCTAGCATTAGGGAGACTGAGGCAGGAGGATGGATGCAAATTGGAGGCCCACACAGAGAGTTTTGGGCCAACCAAGGCTACATAGCAAGATCGTGTCTCAAATGAAGGAAAGGGGAGGAGGAAAGAAAAGAAAATCGGATTTGCCGTTCTTTCCTTTCTTTTGCAGAATATTTAGTTTTAATTAAGCGCATGCATTTTGAATCATGGGCATAGGTATGTGCACATGAGTGCAGGTAAAACTCAGAGGCGTCACATCCCTTGGGGCTGGAGTTACAGGTGCTTATGAGCTACCCATCATGGGTGCTGGGACCCTGAACCCCAGGGCCCCCTGCAAGAGTGCTACCCACCCTTAACCCCTGAGACATCTCTCCTTCCTGTTCTTTCTTTTCTAGTTGTGAGTTTTAAAACAGTCTCTCACTGTAGTCAGTGGCAGTCCTGTGGCCGCCTCCCGCTGGGACGACAGGCTTTTCTTAGGCTCAGAACTCTTGCAGGAGTGCCTTACAAGGTAAGGTCACTGCCAACTCAGGGAGCCCTAAAGCGGCCCCCTGAAAGGCGTGCTGGGTTCAGCTCTGGGAATCCCACAGAGCCTGGTTATCGGAAAGACACCTATCCTTCTCTACCGTGCTGTTCCTGTCTGTCATCTAGCAAGGAAAGCAGGGTGCCTACTGCCCAGATGTGCAGAGCTGCTGTCCAAACGTTTGCCGTTCACAGAGGTGCCCCGAATTCCTGAGCCAGGGATGGGGGAGTGGGGCATGCAGGGTACGGTCTCTCTTCACTCTTGGAAGCATCACCATGGAGACCCTACAAAATCGGTATTGGGTCAAAGGGCCTCCTAGAGAGGCGTTGAGCCAGAAAGCAGTCTAAAAGAGGAAGGAAGGTCAATAGTGAGAGGGTTACAGACCAGTACATCTCAACAAATGAAACGGCCCACCGGATAATCCATGGTCCTCACAAAGCCCGGACAAGCCAAACAGCCATCACAGAAGAAAGCCACCATAGGTTCCCCCAGTCCCGCCCACACCAAGGCCCTCAGTGGCTCAGCCAGAAGGTACTCACTCCGCCTCTGCCTCTTGCCCTTGATCCCCCGGCTGCCCATAGCGAGGTGTGTCCAGCTCAGAACCAGGGCCACCACACACAGCCCAAGCCGCATAGTCACTGGCCAGCCCTGGGCCCCTGGCAGGAGGGGTGGTCTCTTGCTAAAGGCTCTGAGGCTGAGTCAGTGGCAGGAGGCCCAGGCCCGGGCTGCAGCCCAAATCCACCATAATGTCAGCTGGGATCTGAGGGGGTATGGAGACAGGTTCTCCATCTGCCCAAAGGGAGGTCCTGTCCTGCTGGAGGCCACCACAGAGGCTCACATCAGAGGTCTTCTCAACCCCAAGATAGACCTGTGGGTAAGGAGAAAGAAGGGTTAAGTCCAAGGTGCCTTGGAGCCCCTAAATTACATTTTCTTCCTTCCCCTGGGTTTCCCTGCCCTGGACTTTGTAGAACCCAGGAGGTCTGGACGCTGCATGTTCCCTACCAGGCACCCCTGAAGAAGAACTCTTCTTCTGTCTCCAAGCATCCTGTATCCTAACCCTGGGGCCAACTACCTAACTGGAATACAACAGATACCCAAATCAAACCTGTGCATTCCTGGTGATCTTACAGTAACAGGAACCAGCTGGCCCCATAGTCCTGACTAAAACTGGCTAGTTCTAAGTGGAAGTCCATCTTTAAGTCTACCCTCCAGACCTCGTGCTGCTAGAATATCCTGATATCTAAAAAGGGGCTCTCTGTCCTCCTAGGAGTCCTCAGCTTTCTCTGCCCAGTGCTGAGTCACCCATGTGCCTTTCACCTGTCCCAGAAGTTAGAAGTTAGAGCCTCTGGCAAGCAGGCAGACTCTGCTCGGCCCTCTGGGATTGGAGGGAGAAAAGGAAGTGAGGGCACACCCCCCCACCCCGCCAGCCACAGAAACTCTGACACAGCAGGCCCGGCGGGCCTGGCTTTTGTGAGGGGATAAAAACAGCAGCAATGCCCGCCCTGGCCAGAGACACAGAGAATGGGGATAATCCCCCCAGCCCCGGAGAGAGCCAGGGCTCTGGACCCAGTGGCCAGGGTGATGGGGGCAGGGGCACCCGTCCATGCAGTGTATCTGAGAAGCTGGGCATCAGGGTTAAGGAGGAGCAACGTCGCGGAAGAGCCTCAGACCCACTCACGGGGTTACACACCCACAAGAGAAGCTCACTCACGCACCGCCTAGAAAGTGCAAAGGCATAACCACTTGGGCTCCCTGGGTGGGCATTTGACCCAGTCTCCCAGGAGGCTCCATCCACCAGGCTAGCTGTCTTTGGCCCAGTCGCTTTGCCTCCTTGAACCTCAGGCTCTTCATCTATGAAATGGGGATTGGTTCTAAACTGTTTTGGCTTACTAATGAGAAATTTGAGACACTAGCGTAGAGCCTCTGGCCCCCTTTCCTTTCTCCTTCTGCTCCTCTGTGCCCAGTCCACCCCCCCAGCCCCCCAGCCCCGCCTCCCAGAGAGGCCCCAGCAGAGCCCACCTGCACTGGAGATAAATCATTACCCCCTGAGGGAGTTCGGTACCTCCCTCCTCCCTCCTCAGCCTCTCCCCCTGGCTTTGAAGGCCAGACACACTCAAGTGGTTAAACTGCCTGTGAGAAGTGTTTACATGAGCCTGATAGATCCCACCTGGTGCTGGAGCTGGAGCCAGCAGAGATGCCCCCTTACCCCCCGTGCCAGGTCAGCTGCCACTGCCTGAGCGCCGCCCTCCGGACTCATGCCAAAGCTTTCCAGCCCCTATGTCACACCCCAGCCGGGACAGCACTGATATCCAACCAAGTTTACCAAACTGGAGTCCTCCGCTCCAGCACAGTCTCAGGGGCTGGCTATGGACCCTGGCGGCACTGGAGACACACTTCAGAGTCCGCCTGGCTTGCAAGGCCAGCCCCGTTGGGGAGTTAGCTGTGCGACACTGGATTACTGGCCTAGAACCTCTGAGCCTATTTACCAACCTGCGAGAGTCTGGTTTAGGTATAGATCTGGTGCATGCCTCCATGATGTGCTCAGAACAGGATGGGCAATGGTGGGGTTTCGGTTAATGTGGCTCTAGTCTTTGTGAATGAGGTTTCATTGTGTGTCTGTGTCCCTGTGGCCCCGAGTAAAGGAATCCGACATCCCCCGGATTACCCGGGCAGCATGCTGAAGGCAGCAGAGCACTGGCATGCGACTGACTACCACATCTGCATCCGTGGTGGCCCTGGCCCTGAAGCTGCCACCGCTCAGGGGAGCCTGTGTCAGATAGGGTGTTAAGACAGGGCAGCTGTGACCCCCAGCTCTTGGGCCTGCAAACACTGGCCCAAACAAGTCTGGTGTCAAGACTTCGGCTTCCTTGTGTGGGGTCCGCCAGTCAGGAAAGCTCTCCTGGCTGCCTCTGTACCTTTGGTACTTACCTCAAGGCTCAACAGCCCAGCCGATGGCAACTCCTTCCTGGCCTGTCTTAACTCCTCACTCCTTCTCCATCCTTCCCCTCTGGCCTGACCTTGACACATTCACCATGTCCCTGCCTGTGAGAACTTCTTCCCAGCCCCCACCAGGATCTCCAGAAACCCGGTCTTTGCTTGGCATGTGTGTGAGGGGAGGGAGGGGGGCAGATGTGAGGTTCATTGGCATAGGGGGCGCTGGCTTTCCCCCTGGAGCGTAAAGAATTTCAAATACTTTGGGGCACTGTGTATCTTTATCTCGAACCAGGCAAACGAGCTAATAGCTCATCCATACCAGGGAGTACAAGCAACAGACAGGAGCAAAGCAGTGTGGGTAAAGGAGCAGGGCACCCATCCCTGTGTGAAGGTGCATAGGCTGCAGCTGAGCTGATCTCAGACTGCAAACAATGGCCCAGTATTGCCAGGCTGACATTTTGCTGGGAGTGGCTATTAAACACAGGACAGGTCTTAGATCAGAGACTGTGGTACCAAGCCGGGGGTGGGGGGTGAGGAGGCAAGGCAGATTGCTGCCTCTGAGGTTCCCTTTCCCTCCAGCTACTCTGGGTCCCACCTGGTTACTCAAGGCCACAGGCATTGGTGTGAGTGGGAACAACCTTGCTGGCTGGGGCAGAATACTATTTACTGTCCATCTCCTCCCACCTGTCAGGGGCTAGATCATCATTTCCTCCACCACAAATGGAGGAGAGAGGTTGGATTTCCAGGGAGAAATGGCCCTGTGGAGTTAGGGACAGGAGATTTTGAAACTAATTTGCTGCTGGGTACTGGGTGTCCTGGAAACTGGCCTTTGCAGAGGGCTAAGGAGTCTGGGCCATCTAGGGATGAGCCAGCGAAGGTCTGGGGGCCAGAGGCTGGACTGGCCTGAGACCACAAACTGAGGTCACATGGGTCAGGGAGGGGAAGGACCTGCAGGGAGGGTCAACTCTGGGGAAGGGGGTTCAGCGGGTAGAGCTGAGGGCCGGTTAGGCCGGAATAACTTTCGCCTCCTTGCCTGCAACAACACTGTGAGGATAAATCGGTATTCCGTCAGATGTCGGATACAGACCCAAAAAATGTAAACCATGTCGATGGCTTCTCATTAGCCAACGCTCCCAGCCCTAGGATCCGGCCACCGGCCGAGGAACCCGGCTGCCAGGAAGAAGCCGGAGTATTTGGGAGTGGGGGCGGGACTGAGTGCCTGAGTGTGGGGCCTGTGGGCATCTCAAAGCCGTGCCAAGCGCGGGGACGGCTCCCACTCCGTGGCCCCCAAACCCAGAGCGCGGAAAAAGGCTCCGTGCAAAAGGCTCCGCGTGTCTGCAGCGCTCATTGTCCATTCATTCTCCCTCCTCTGTCTCTGCCTGTCTCTGTCTCTCTGTCTCTCTGTCTCTCTCTCTCTAACAGGTGTCTGGGGAGCTGTCCCCCTCTCCGCCTTGTCCCCCGCAGCCCCCACGATCCTGCAAGGACCGCAGGGTCCGGTCTCCTGAGCCCGGTCCCCCCTGACGTCCCTGGGTGGCCACAGCACACCTCTCTCCGACAGGCCACGGTGCAAGCCCACCGGCCTTCCACCACGTCGGGCTGGAGGAAGGGAGCCGGTTAACGCGAACCGGACTGGGTCCCAGCTGCGTCGCAGCTAGGGTGCGTGGGTCGTGGCTGGGTGGCGTAGGTCGGGACTGGGGACCCCAGCTGGGGCTGGGTAGCAGCTGGGGTGCGTGGGCATGGCTGGGGCGAGTGGGTTGGGGCTGGGCACTCGTGGGTCAGGGTTGGGTCCCGTGGGTGAGGGTTGGGTCACAGCTGGGTTGCGTGGGGGCATGACTGGGGCGAGAAGGTTGCGGCTGGACACTGGGGCCCCGGGCTGATGTGCGGCGGCGGGACGACGGGATGGGGATCAGACTCTGCGCTGCCTCCCCGACAGGGACCCGGGACCTCGGGGCGGACGGCGCGGGCCGCGGGACTCACCTGGCGCAGCGGCCGTGGCGGGGCAGCCCGGAGGGGCGAGGGCGCGGTCACTGGGTCCCGCGCTGCCGTCGGCCCTGCGCTCCGCCCGCCGCCCAGTTGCTCAATGCCCTCTCGGCCGCCAGCGCCCCGCCCGGCGCATCGGTGCTGGGGCGGCCCGCGCGGGCCCCGCAGTCCGCCGCCCGGGCTCTGCGCCCCGCGCCCGGAGAGGGGCCGGTCCCCGGCTCGCACGAGGGAGGGAATCCCCCGGCACCACCCCTGGCCGGCCCCCCTGCCCGATCCGCAAGAAAAAACGGACTGGAGCTCCGGGCCCGGGACTCCGTAGCCCCCTCCCGCACACCCGGGCTAGGCACGCGCCGTCTGCACCTTGGCGAACGAACGAACGAACGAACGAACGAAGGCTGCGAGCTCAGGTCGCCTCCCCCTTCCCGCACCCGCTCTCTCGTGTTAGGAGCAGGGTCCCAGGACGCTTGCCCAGGCCCGAGTCCCCCATCAGAATCTTGGAAAGGGGGCAGGTATAGAACTGCAAGGCTTGGTGGCCGGCCACACCCTTCTTCCCTTCAGGGTCAAACCTTCAGAGCATCTGACCTGTTCAGAAGACCCCCGGGGGTGGGGTAGGGGTAAGGACGTTTCCTATCGGCTTGCCGCACTGGAATCGGTGTGGGCCATCCCACAATGCAGTCTCCGGTCCAGCCCATACTCCCCCATCCATCGCCTGTGTGGCCGGGACTAAATCACTTAACTTCTCTGAGCCTCCCGGTTCTCATCTGTTTTGAGGATCGCGTGAAATAAAGGATTCCGATACCCAAATCCCCGGCAGGAGCACGGAGAATGTTTGTGAGATGACAAAGTAGAAAAGGGAGGGTTGCAGGCACCTGCGATGACCTAGAGAAGGTTGAGGGCAAACTGGGAGGGGAGGAGGGAGCCACACGCCTGAGGGCGGCAAACAGCTGTGCTTCGCCCTCGCTTCGGACTGGATGGAGAGAAACTCAAACTGCGCTTGCAGTGTTCAGTTCCAGCGGAGAGGATGGGCTGGCTAAGGGGTGGGGGTGAGTCATGAAGACAAGCTGTGGAATCTTCTTCGTGGAGGAGGGAGGTCGCTGGTGGTGGCCAGGGGTAGTGCTGATGGCAAGGATGGAAGGGCCCCTGGGCTGTTCCCGATGGCCAGGGGGCAGCAGCAAGGTGGCTGGCCGGAAGAAGTGGAGGTACTGGCTTTCCAATGACCAGTGTCTGGGCTCAAGCTCAGAAACCTCCCCAAGTCCCTGGAAGCTGGTCCAGGGCCCTCCAGCCCCCTCCAGAGGCCCTCCCCGTTCGGCTGCCCCAGCCTCCTGTGTCCGATCAGCCCTTGGCCACGCTCTGCACCTAATCAAACAGCCCCAAATGCCGAAAACGCAATGTTTATTTTATTTTATTTTTTTACACACTTGCATAACTCCCTGACCAGCCACGCCAGGCGTTGGGCTTTTGTTTGGTTTTATTATGTTGCAAAGAGAGGGAGAGAGAGAGAGAGAGAGAGAGAGAGAGAGAGAGAGAGAGAGAGAGAAACATGTAGCTCTAGAAGGCTAAACTCTGTGCTGGGCATGAGCTCAGGTTTCTCGCCTGAGGAAGTCTCTAGGAGTTGAGCTGCCTGGCCGTGTGGCTCAGGAAGGGATGAGAAAGGGAGGAAGGCCCCTGGGTGGGAGGAGATAGGGGGTTAGAGCATGTGATCATTGGAAGCATAGGGAACAGCTTTTTCTGTGCGTTTAATATATTTCACAGACTGATTTGCAGACGTTCAGTCTATGGTCTGATTTCCCCGCCACGGACTTTCTCTTTCCCTTTTCCTCCCTCTGCCCCTTTCTTTTACACTTCTTTATTTAGTGTGTGGAGTGGTGCACACAGGCCTATGGTGGTCAGACTTCATGCAGGTCCTGAGAATAGAACTCAGGTGGTCAGGCTTGGCAGCGAGATGCTGCGCCATCTCGATGTCTCCTTCTGCCCCTTGCTTATCCACATAGAACGCAGAGCCTCAGAGCTGTCAGGTGAACTGCTCAGAGATGCACGACCTATAAAGCCACTGGCCTGCAAAAGAATCAGAGTTTCCCAATAAGGTTGTGCTGCATCAACGTTGGCACCTGTGGATTCTTCTAGAAGCGTCTTCTTCCCTTACACTTCGCAGCTTCAAAATGTCAGCCACATCTGAGGAACATCGCTCATCCTGGCCTGCCCTTGGCTGTGCCCGAGCTCCAAAGAGACAGGACCTGCTTGTCACTCATCCCTCAGATCCCAGCCCCCCAGAGGGGCTTGGTGGCTATGGATGGCCCAAGTTGTCATGGCAGCCAGGATGGTCCATGTCTCTGTGGTTCTGCAAGCTTAGTCAGGTGGTGCTCGGGTTGTATGGCTCCGTCTCCAAACCCAAGTCATCATTTTATCAGAAAACCAAGTCCGTGGAACTTTGCACGTTAGCAAATGTCCCCCTGCTTCAAAATGTCACTTTCTTCCTAGCAGGGACTGCACCTGCTCAAGACAGCTTAGGGATAGAGAGGTTTCTCATCTCTCCTGTCAAGAAGAGTTCTTGTATGAATGGTGGAGAAGCTCAGCAACCCTGTCTTCCCTTTTCTCTCTCCTTCAGCTTCCCCTAGAGGTCCCATGCCTCCATACACACCTCTCCTCAGAGTCTGCACCTTTGCCCGAAGAAGCCGGAGAACCTATTCACCGTCCTGCCCCTGGGTGGATCTCAGTTCTCTTTCCCTCTTCCCTCTCTTTGGTGATATTCCTGCACTGTCTTGCATCCCCTGCCAGGCTCAGGGATCATAGGGATACCTGTTTGAAAGGCCTTTTTGTGTCAGGCTCAAATATCTTCTTCATGACCCACCCTCAGCTGTCTACCCTCTGGCTCTTCTGGGATGTTCTAGACAATGTGGAAATACCTGACCTCTCCACTTCTGCCTCCCTCCTTGTGGCTATGGCCACCCCTCTTGGCCTCACTCAAATGGTTCCTTCCCTGAACTCACAGACTAAGGCCCCCAGTCTCCTCCTCTATTCCTAGTTCTTCACGCTGTCCTTGATTGATTGCTCTCTACCTTAGTTTTTGGAAGTTGGCCTCTCAAGGAACTTAGAACCCAGCAGTTGGCTACACTGGACCTGCTGTCTCTGCTTTCCCAGAGCTGGGGTTACAGGCACCTGCTGTCCCACCACCCAGCTTTTTAATGGATGATGGTGAACCAACCTGAGGTCATCATACTTATGGAGCAGCCACATTACCCACGGGACTATCTTCCAGGCCCTCTTTTGGTTTCTTTTTGAGGCAGAGATTCACTTTTTATCTCAGGCTGGCCTTGAACTCATGGCTATCCTTCTGCCATGCCATGCCACAGCTTCCCAAGTGCTGTGATGACAGAATCGCTCCTTTACACCTGCCTGATTCTCCCCACTATGGTTGCTGACTTACCTCGGCCTCTCAGCAGTCTGCAGCCCCCACCCCCCAGCCAGCCTGAGCATACCCACTGTGCTGAGGGCTGAAGGGCTGACTACAGGCTTCTCCTCTCCAGCCTCTCAACACTCAGGGCTCCTCGAAACAACAGAGACAGGTCAGAGGCTCAGGGGCTGACACCATTAGGGAAGGGTTCTACCACCAAGCTACTGTCCGTCTACCATCCAAACCAGTGATTTTTTTTTTCCATCCTACTTGAAACCCTCCTGTCTCAGTCTCCAGAGTCCTGGCACATGCCACCTCACCCAACCTGGGCAGATCTGTTTTCCGGCCGCTTGGTGCTCACTAGAGGCTGCCTCCATTCCTTGGCTTGTGGTCCCTTCCTTGCATCACTTCTGCCCTTACTCCTGTCATCACAGCTCTGACTTGGACTGTCGAGCCTTGATTTTATAAGAACCCATGCGATGACATGGGGCCCACCTGAATGATCTAAGACAAACTTCTCATCAGCAAGATCCTTAACAGCAGCTGTGAGATCCTTGCCACGTGAAGGAGCATGCTTGCAGGCTTTGGGGATTTGGACAGAGACAGCTGTGCAGCCTTGCCTCCCACAGCATACTCAGATCCTCAGATCCTTCCATCAGATCAGGCCTCAATTGAAATTGAAGCCAGGCTTCCCACCTGACTCAGAAACCCTCTGGGGCCTGGCCCTGCTTGCCCACCTTGTTCTCCCTGGCTATCCCTTGATCACCCCAGAGCCAAAGGTAGCTGATGGAAGTTCTCCTCCTCCTCTTCCTCTTCTTCCTCCCCTTCTCTTCCTTTTCCTCCTCCTTATCCTCCCCCTCTTTCTGCTTCTCCTCTTTCTCTTCCTCTTCTCCCTTTTCCTTTAAGAGGTAGCCCAGCTGGGCACAGTGGTGCACATCCATAATCCCAGCATTCAGGGAGGCACAGGCAGGTGTATCTCTGTGAGTTCGAGGCCAGCCTGGTCTACAAAGCGAGTCCAGGACAGCCAAGGCTACTCAGAGAAACCCTGTCTCAGAAAAAAACAAAAACAAAAACAAAAACCAGATGTAGACCAGGGTGACCTGGAATTCTACGAAGCCAACGGTAACCTTGAACTTCTTTTTATTACCATTATCATGATGTGCATTGGTGTTTTGCCCGCATGTATGTCTGTGTGAGGGTGTCAGACCTTGAAGTTACAGAAAGTTGTGAGCTGCCATATGGGTGCTGGGAGTTGAACTGGCTCTGGAGGAGCAGTCAGTGCTCTTAACCACCAAACCAAGTCTCCACCCTTGAGTTTCTGATCCCCCTGCCTCCACCTCCCAAGAGCCTGGCTTCTTGGTGCTGAGAATGGACATCCATTCGTGTATGCTCAGCAACCGCTCTACCAGCTCACTCCCATTTTCAGCCATTAAAGACTTTCTTCTACTTTGATTTTTCATCCCGGTTTGCACATAGCCCACTGCTTGACATTTGGGTCTTGCGGTACCCATCACCTCCTCAGAGGCTCTTCCCTTCCATCTCTAGGAACCCTAGAGGATAGTTTTGTGTTCCTTTCTGGAAAGCGCTTCATCTTGGCCTGATATTTTCTTGCATTTTGTTTGGTTTGGCAGCGTTGGAGACCCCAGAGCTTTGATACATGTTAAGCAAATGCTTAGCCAGTGATGGACAGCTCTAGCATTCTCCTTAGGTTTGTTCATTGTCTGGCTCCCCTTGAAGAATGTGGGCATTTTTTCACAGTGGAGTTGGCCTGAGACTCGAGCCCTGGAACTCAGGGTGTGCTCTATACGTCAATGCAGCAATGAGCCTCAGTTTCCCCCTTGTTCAGTGGTTATAATGATAGCCTCTGTTTCATAAGGTTACTTTGAGAATGAGATAACGATGGCTACAATTATTACCTGCAAAAGAGAAGTCCATTACTGTACCAGGAATTTTATCTTTAAGGCATATTGCTAGTGTTTTGGTTCAAGGTCATTGGGTGACAAGGGACCTTATCACCAGTGCTCTGAAGCTGAGTCCAGGTGAAGGGGGTCTGTTCAAAGATTATGGTGGGTAAAGCACTCAAGGGGCGATGGAATATGGGATGGACCTCTGCTTTCCTGAATCATAAAGTTGCTCACACTTCCTCTCTCCCTAGTTTCACTTCTCTCCTTGTGCCTGGTCTTTCTCTATGAAGACTGGTCACTTCTGTTTGCACATGGCTGCTCAGAGCCCTAAATAGCTTTGAACCTCTATGTTGACTGGCAGGGATACCCAAGATCTACTGTCACAGAGCGTCCTGAAGCCCATTCCAAAAGGGGGAGGTTCAAGGACCTGGATGACCTGTCTTGTTCATCTCTGATAAAAATCATAGGGAGGCAGGGTAGTGAACTCATAGTGTGTGGGTGTGGGTGCTACCTGGGTACATGCCCTCAGAAGAGATAGTAGATGGAGACAGTTCCAGAGGGATGGGGCTGACAGTTCACCTGAGCACATTCTCTGTTTGTTCTCCCTAGGACTTAAATGTGCATGTGCTTGAGACTCTCTCTGGTATGTTTCCTTATGTTTCTGAGACACAATCTCACTGCCTAGCTCTTGCTGGCCTGCAACTCGCTGTGTAGACCATGCTAGCCCTGGACTCAGAGATCTGCCTGCCTCTGCCTCTTGAGTGCTGAAACTAAAGGTGTGTGCCACCATGCCCAGTTCCAGGGTGGTTCTTATCTTCACACCAGTCAGAACCTCAGCTTGTGTGCACGAATTTCTAAATGTGCATCTGGCATCTTTACAGTTCAGCGAAGGAGAACGGATCAGCTGGGTGTGGGGCATTGCTTTAGGATGGACACAGAGTATGCAAAGCACGCATCGACATATTTTCCTCTATGATCAACCTCTATGGCTGATTAGGCCTCAGCAGTGTTCTAGGAAAATAGGGAGCGTAAGACTCAGCTCCTGGTTTTAAGAACCCAAGTTTCCTTGACAGGCTTGGGTCGCCCATTACAACAGCCTTTCAGATAAATTAATAAATGCTGCCAGGACTGGAGAGATGGCTCAGTGGGTAAGAACACTTGCCATGCAAGCACAAGGACCTGAATTTGGATCTCCGCACCCACTTAAGAAGCTAGACGGGGCTGTACAGCTGTAATCCTGGTCTTGTGATGGTGGAGACGGCGAGGTTCGCCGGCACCCGTCTGCTGAAAAAATGGTGAGATCCAGATTGAGAGACGCAAGGGTATAAGGAAGGGATAGTGAGAGAGCAGGACACTTCACATCCGTCTTTGGCCTCCACAGGCCCACGGGTGCAGGCACCTGCACACTCTTGCATGTATCCCACACACGCGCACGCATTATACACATATATGGACATATGTGCACATAACATTAGTAACTACTTGCTGAATGAATTTTCTGAGGACTTCCTTCTTTCCTTCCTTTCTTTCCTTCTTGGTTTTGAGACAGGGTCTTACTATGTAGCCCTAGCTGGCCTGTAACTTGGCTTCTGGAATGGGCTGGCCTCAAACTCATAGATTCACCTGCCTCTGCCTCCTGAGCGCTGGGATTAAAAGTGTGTGCCATCACCCCCAGCTCAGAGGAGTCTACTTCTATTCACTCCAAAGAGAGGACAATGACTAACCAAAGAAAATTCCATCTAACTCCAGCGTGGTGAACCAGTGAGCTTCTTTGGGGTCACTTATGGGAGCAGGGGGGACTCAGGCAGCTGAATCCCTGGAACCCTCTGCACAGCTTGTAGGCACATCCACCAAAGAGGCATCCTCTCCTTCCACAGTGGTTTACCGCTGCAGATCCTGGGTGGAGGCCCTTCTAGGCCTCCTAGCCATGTCCGCTTCTAATGAGTTCCATGAACCTCCCATGTCTCCTTCTCCATGACAAATGTCACACTCTCAAGGAAACAGCGAGGCGACAATATTTTGATTGTACATTTATGGGAGCCAATGTAATTGTTTGATACACATATAAAATATGTTATGATCTCAATAACTTAAAAAAAAAATTTCTTGCCTGGTAACTCCCCTCTGGCAGGACATAATTATAATTAGTGGTTAATTATATCTTGTAACATTAATTAAATATGACTATACATTTTATACAATTATGTAATTACATGCAACTAGTTTCCAATTGCAAGAACAATTTATGAGTCTTTAGCAAACACTCTGGGGGCGGGGATTAGAATCCTCTTTAACCCCTTCCTGTGGAAGAATCATCTCTCCTAGGCAGGCTGCTTGGCCCCAACTGTCACACGTTTGGAGCAGTCTGCCTCAAACGCTTTTTTACAAGTGTTCAGCTAGGCCATTTCACATCCTTGGTTTGCTTTTCTTTCTCTGGGAGAGGTACTGGGAGGTGACCTTGTTGACATTTTTTATCCCCAGGTTCCCCATTGCTAGAGGTGCCAGTGGCTCCCCACCCCCCCATTGCTAGAGGAGAACATGGTTATTCAGAACAGGTTGTTCTGAGTGCCTGCTGCAGCCCTGGCCTTTTACACTTGCCCGTTCCCTTCTGTTCATGCAGACATCGTGGCCTGGATGTTGTTCTTCTTTTGCAGGCAAAAAGACCCAGAGGATCCCCTGTCACCAGTCACAGGCCCTGGGGACTTCCTGCATTGCTGTCACGTTTTTTAAGGCTCCTGGACTATCTCAGATCTTGAGGACAGCGAGGGGTATACCACAAGTGCCTGGTTGGGAGAGCTGGACGGATGAAGAAGAGCGGCAAGGTTGCCGTTTTCTCTCTATCACCCACCCGGGGTATTCTCATTAGAGAGAAATAGAAATACTTTGCTCACTAGATTGGCAGAGCTGTGGTCTTGGCTTTAATTTACGTGTCCCTGATTTTAGAGCAGACACTGCACCATTTGATAAATGCCTGATGCTACCCAGTCATTTTTTCTTGCCTGTGGATTTTGTAATTAACCTACTGGGCCTGTGTGGCTGCCCCAACCACTACCCCTAACTTAAGTTGAGCACCGGTGTTAGAGGGAAAGGGTGTTAAGTATTTGTTGGTCGTATTCATTTCTAATCTCTCCCCGGCCTGTTATTCTCTTTGTATCTCAGACCACATCATTTGGTGCACCAGGCGCTTGCATGTGTATCCACTGCCCTGGGTAACTGTGGGTCTCAGGGCAAGCAACATCCAAATCAGACTGTTGCTGTCCTGCCGATCCCTGACAGGGGCCTGCGAGCATGTAGCTTTCCAGTTAATGTCTTCAGGCTCACACGACAGACAATCTGCTTCGCATGTACTTCAGTTATCATTACTGCAAATGTGTGTGCGTGCAGGTGCCACGATGTCAGAAAATAGTTTTGTGGAGTTGGTGCTCCCCTACTCTGATGTGGGTTTGTGGTTTTGAACTCAGGCGGCAGGCTTGCCCAGCAAGTTACCTGCTGAGCCATCTTATCCAGTTCTGCATCTGGTATTTTCTCAATCCAGCAGCGCAGGAAAGCTCTGTCAGGAACTCTTGCTCACTGAGTTGGTCTCACAAACATGGCTGAACTTTTCTTTTTTCCTAGTGTCTGGGGAAAGAGAGAGACAGAGACAGACACACAGACACAGAGAGAGACAGAATGTCATGGTGGTGGGATGATAAAACAAGAAATGGGGGGGGGGCGCGGGGCTGACTGCACTACAGAAGGCCTTGAACATCAAGCCAGAGAGCTAGACTCCATTCTGCAAAATGCACAAAGTTCAGCTTTCCGCACTGAACCTTTGCATCTTCCATAAACTAAGAACCAGCTCCTGTCGTCTGTAAGGCTTACGACGAGGATGCCAAGGCTGTGGACACAGGACATAGCCAAGGTACAAGGGCCTCGAGGAGTTCCCCAATCAGCTCTTGTTCACCTCACAGAGAAAAGGAACAGGCCATAAGGCAAGTTGAGTTTCCCACAGCTATATGCATCACAGAGCTTCAAAGCCAGCATCAGGCCAAGTGTGGTGGTGCACTCCTCTCGTCCCAGCATTTGAGGGATAGGAGTAGGGAGGATCAGGAGTTCAAGGTCATCCTCAGCTACACAGCAAAGTTGGATACCAGCCTGGGCTACATGGAGTTGTCTCAAAAAAAGAGAAACAATGCCAAAAAAAACAAAACAATAAAAAAAAATATAATCCAAGCTCGTTTCCTCCCTCCTAACTTTGTCTGATTGTGTTTCATTTACTAATTTGTCCAATTCATGTTTCCTAAGTGATTGCCATGCTGTTGGCCCTTGTCATGAATTCTGTCCGTCCATGGATTAAACAAGTCACAGATTGAAAATGCTGAGAAAGGCCTGCATCTGTACTCATTCTGTATGTGCTTTTTCCTTCTTCTAGTGCCTAAAAAATAGAATATGCTCCCACATACATTATGTTAGGTATTATAAATAATCTGAAGGGTGGTGGCTGCTTCTTCCTCCCCTCCCCCTCCTCCCTCTCCTCTTTGTCCTCTTCCTCTTCACTCTTAATTTTTTTTTTTATACAAAGCCTTAGGTACCCCAGGTTGACTTTAGCCTGCTGTGTATCAGAGGATGGCCCTAAATCCCTAACTCTGAGTTTGAGGCCAGCCTGGTCTACAGAGTGAGTTCCAGGACAGCCAAGGCTAAACAGAGAAATCCTGTCTCAAAAAGCAAAAAGAAGGAGGAGGAGGAAGAGGAGGACGAAAGCAAGGGAAAGAAGACTCCCAATGTAGTCACCATCCTCTGGATGGCCCAACACACACACACACACACACACACACACACACACACACACACACACACAC
>NW_026591598.1:3941228-4045972 GCF_907164565.1 Psammomys obesus | reverse complement strand
CACACACACACACACACACACACACACACACACACACACACACACACTACACCTACCTAATGGCAGAATTGGTTTCTGTCCTGGTGGCCCCCAGGGAAGAAAGGTAAGCAATTGACAGCTGGAACTGTGGCCAGAGGATGCACCCTTGCAGAGGAATTGGAGTCTATAAGAGCCTCAGCTGAGGAGGAGTTATCAATATTTCCAGGGAAGTGACTGACAGCTGGGATGAAACATCACAAGGGGCCAGGGCAAGTGAGAGAAAAGGCCCATGTTGGGAACAAAAGCAGTCGGAAGTCCTGGGAGGACGGTACCTCATCTTTGGAGACCCTAGAACAGAGTTTTTCAACCTGAGGGGGTCAAAAGACCCTCTTAGGGGGACAAATGGCCCTTTCACAAGGGTCCATATCAGATATCCTGCATATCAGATATTTACATTATGATTCATAACAGTAGCAAAATTACAGTTATTAAGTAGCAATGAAAATAATTTTGTGGTTGGGGATCAACATGAGGAACTGTATCAAAGGCTTGCAGTGTTAGGAAGGTTGAGAACCGCTGAACTAGAAGGAGGAGAAAGAGTAGGAGAAGGTGGTGGGGGTGGCAGGTGGGTGGGGGTGGGGCTTCAGGGTGAGAAAGGGAAGGAGCAGGAGGAGGAAGAGGGGGAAGAGGAAGTAGAGGAGAAAGAGGAGGAGATGATGGAGTCTACACTGAGGCAGAGGGAGACAGCAATAAACAATACCAGGAAAGAAGAGTGGTCCTGGGGTTTCCAATCCAGCAGTGGGAATGTTGCATGGATGGATCTCTCTGAGAGGCATGTCACCCTCTCTCTAGAAGACATGGGGTAGCATGCAGGCCAGGGGACAAGTGAGACACAGGTGCCAGGAGGAGGGACATGGCCCGGTCTTCTGGAGACAGCAGTTAGAGATGGTCTGACCTGGGGTGGCTGAACGGGAGACCCTGAGCTCTCACTCCAGCCCCTCCTCCTGTCAGCCTGCTTCAGATGAGAGTTACTCTGGGGCAGGCTGGCCAGTTAATGAGGTTCAGGTGCTTCTAGCCCTTCACTGGGGGGTGGGGAGAGAGGGACCAGCGAAAATGTACCCCACCCCCACCCAGTGGAGCAAACGCTGTGGCTGTTGAGGTCAGTCTTCTCCAGGGCAGTTCAGGAAGGGAGCACAGGTTCAAAGACAGGGGCGTGGGGGAGGGCCAGGATGGACTGTGGAGGTAGGCCTCGGGTGGGGCTCCAAGAGGAGACTCAACAGTCTGGCCTCATACATGAGTCTGTGTTTACCGCTATCCATAAGAGAGTCTGTGTTGGCATGTATGTTTATACATGTGCCTGTGCGTGTGGTGCTTACTTCATCGGTGTGTGTGCACATGCATGTTTTCTGAAAGAGTCTATCTTCTCACTTAACCCTAAATGTGCTGCATCCCTCCTGGGTTAGGATTTCTGACTGACCTCTAAGACCGCACTTAACTCTAATCCACTCCCGGGCTCACCCAGCTTGATCCCATCCCCACCTCACCGCCCCCACTGCCCCTCCACACCATGCTGAAAGCTGACCTCTTCCAGCTGCTTTGCCCAGCCTTGTTTGTGAAGAGGCAGACCAGGGTCCCGGAAGCAGCAGCAACTGAGGTTCACATGCATACATACATGCATTGAACACATGCACTAGCTAAGATGTATGCACACCAGGCAGGAGCATAAACACGCACACACGCTCACGCTCCTGAGCACTGGCCTGAGAGCTATAGAAAGACCCAACGAGGGCACTGTGTAGCCCCCAAACACCGTGTGCTTGTCCTGTGACCTGCACACTGTAGCCCATATCCAGTCCATCTTTGAGACTGTCAGGATAAATAAATTTTGGGTCTGCTAGAGAGGCAGGTTTTCATATGAAGCGTGCACACACGGGAGCCCTCACGGATAACACCGAGGCACAAGAACACGGTAGGCTATTTATGTGTGACCATGAGCCATTGTATGAACTTCCATGGCAAGTTCATCTCTCTCTCTCTCACAGGCAGCATCCACACATGATATGGTAATGTTGGTCTGCTCAGAAGCACAGTGGACAAAGAGGTCTACTGAGGAAGGTCTAGCTCGGGCTTTGTGACCTTGCACAAACCATGTAACTTTTCTGAGCCTCATAAATGTAGACCAGAATGTAGACCAGGCTAGCCTCAAATGTAGACCAAGCTGGCCTCGAACTCACACAAGTCTGCCTGCCTCTGCACCCTGAGTGCTGGGATGAAAGGTGCACACCATTATGCTCCACAGGTTCCAGCAGTGGACCAAACAGAAAGACCTCTGCCCTCGTGGGGTTTGCATTTTACACTTAATTGTTGTGTGGCTCTGTGCCACGCAGAGGTGGCAATCAGAGGACGACTTGTAGGAGCCAGTTCTCTCTCTGCACTGCGGGGGTTCTGTATAGCAAACAAGCTGCCAGATACGGCTCTAGCACCTTTACCTGCTGAGCTATATTGCTGGCCCACGAGTCTGCCTTCTAATATGCGCACACAGGAGGAGCTCAGTAAAAGCTTACTGCTTACCCCTCCTTCCTAGGTGAGAAGCCAGGAAGAAGTCTCTCCTCTCCCTTCCCCTCAAGGCCCTGGCTGTGGCCCCAGTGCCTCACAGAACTCTCAGGTGCATCTCTTCTGGGCGTGGCAGGAAGTGAGAAGGTACAAGCACTGCAGATGTGGTAACAGCAAGAAGTTCAACAGTAGGAAGAGCTGCCCCTGGCCTTGGGGAGGAAGAGGAGAGAGGTCTGTGTCCTGAACACCACCTTTGCAATCTGGGAGGCACCGGGCCGACAGCGCTGGCTGAGCTGGCAGATTCTTCAGGTCCAGCCTGCCCTGGAATGGGGACAGATCAACGGCTCTCCTCACTGCTTTAGGTTCTGGGTTGGGGAGCTGGGACTCCCAGCCAGAGGAGGAGAAGCAGAGAAGGTCAGAGAACTCCTCTCCTTGCCCTCCAATCCTCAGAACTTGGCATCACAGCTGTCACTTTGATCATCACCCTTCTGGGGCCCGGGGGACCCAGTGGAGGAGTTAGCTGAGCCCAGCCAGAGCACCTCAAGCTGCAGAAGTCCTAATGTGGGCTGGCTGAACCATTGTGGAAACACCTGCTCATGGTGGGAGCCAGGGAGGTGGGAAGGCCATAAAACTAATGCTCTTCCTTCCAGTCTGGGCTCAGATCTGACTGCTGGGATTGGTAGACAAGAGATGTCAGTCTATAAATTGTCTGAACAAGAGTCGTCCCTCTACTCCTCCTAAAGCTTCCCCTTTGCTCCGGGGCTTTTGCTTGGAGCCAGTTTCTTCAGATAGAGGGTGACAATAATAGACATGGCCAGGTACTTCAAACACCTGCAGCAAAGCACTCAGCTTGCCTGGAAGCTGTGGATCCTTGGCTCCCAAACACAGGCTTTGGAGTCTGCATCTCAGGGCTCCTACGCCTCTCCCGGCTTCAGCCAGGTCTTCCAGTGTGAAGGTGTAGGTAAGCAGACGAATGAGCACCAGTGTGCAGGTGTGAGCACGAGGGTGTGTGCGCGCCAGAGAGTGCGTGTGTGCTTCTGAGCACATGACATCATGTGGCTGTGTCCCTGTGCTGTGTATGAGGGTGAAGAATCACAGGAGATCAATGTCCCCAGGGAGCCTGGAGCCTCTCCAGTCCCCTCTGTGGGGGCAGATTTGTGCAATGGCATGCATCTGTGCAAAGGAGAAGGTGGACATGCCACGGGATCAACTCTCCTTCCCAGGCCTGGCGCCGACGCGCAGGCCTCAAATGATACAGCAGCTCCATGAAGCAGGAGAGGTGATGACCTTCCTGGTTGTACTGTCTAGGCTGGGCCTAGAGCTCCATGCAGCATCCTCGGGCACTGTGACCCCACACTGTGACCCAGAGGGCCAGGGAGGGGACAGGTGTAGGGACACATGGGCCTAGAGTGTGGGCAAGCTGACTATGGGTTAGATGCCCTAGGGTGGTGGGCTCAACAGGAGCAGGGAAGATGGGTGTGTGGACTGGAACCTGAGGGCATGGGCCCCTACAGTCCATGGGAGAGGGGGGAGGGGATGTCGGAGTCAGTGCATGTGAGGAAGGCTGTGTGAAGCCCAGAGACTTTTTCCTTGTTTCTTTCTTTTTTGACTTCAACCAGGAACAGATGTGCGAGGGGGCTGACGAATTGGAAACATCTGTAACAACTGTCCGAGCTGAAGTGTAATAAATAGGCCTTTCATCACATTCCCTGTAAGGGGGTGGCTAGGGACAGGCTTAGAGGAGCACTGAAAGGGTTTGGCAGTGGATAGTGGCCTGAGGATGGGTGAGTAGAAGGACAGACAGACTGGCCTCCGAAAGTAAGAAGACAGAGCTCCTCCTAGCCTCTCCCAGCAGACACAGTCTCAGTTTTCCTGACTGTGCAGTGGGTTTGGCTTTCACCTGAGGTCTGAGACTGGAAAACAAGGGGGAGGCAGCTTTCATCTGACATAGGCTGATAGTTGACCAGACCATGGGACTCAGAATAAACCATAGCCCTTCCCTTGACCATGCCTCTTCCTGAGCCAGGCCTCAGCATTCCCTGTGATGTCTCCAGAGGTCTTAGTCCCTGGAGCTTACATGAATCAAGTTTTCTGAAGAAAGGCACACTGTCCTTGTAGCTAGGATGTTGGGTAGGTAGGAGCTGGTAGGAACCGGGAGACCTGAGTTCACCAGTGTGGACATGAGTATTCTGGGAGCCTTCATCGCTGCCCTCCCCAGACCCACAGCAGCTGCTAACACACCAACCAAATACCTCCTTGGAGAGTGAGGGTCCAGAGAGCTGGCAGCAGTCTGATACAGCACCCAGGAGCCCAAAGGGGAAGATGTGGAGCAGTGACCCCTGTGAGCTGGGTCTTCCATGACAGGCTCTCCCTAAGCCAGATGTGAGAGGTAGCCAGCCCCTCCTCCACAAGGTGCAGTAGGGTCAGGGGTCTTCCAAAAGTTTGGGATGCAGAGATTTTTACCTCCCAGTTCTGAGAAGCTGCACCTCAAAGGGGAGGAGCTCAAGGGTCTGTCCCAACCTGGTGGCTTTGCCTCTGTCTTTTTCTCAGCGCAGCGAAGACACATTCTCCTGAGACCCCTGAAGCCGGAGAAGGGACAAAGATTCTTGTTTGCCACTGACCAATAGCTGCATGACCTGGGTCACCTAAGCAAGCTGCAATGGCTCAGCTGCTCTGAGAAGTGGGTGCAGGTTCCCCCTACCTCACAGCATTGCTGTAAAGATGCAGAGAGAGAGAAAGAGAGAGAGCGAGAGCATATAGCTATCATGAAAGTACCTACCATGCAAGCATGACGACCTGAGTTTGTAGTTCCAAAACTCCCATAAAAGCCAGGGTCAGCCCGGCCTCGATGGCACACGCCTTTAATTTCAGCACTCGGGAGGCAGAGGCAGGGGGATCTCTGGGAGTTCGAGGCCAGCCTGGTCTATAAATCGAGTCCAGAACAGCCAGAGCTACACAGACAAACCCTGTCTTGAAACAAACAAACAAAACAACCAACAAAAAGAGCCAGGGTCAGTGGCCCAGAACTAGAACCCAGTGGTGGGAGGGCAGAGATGGAGGATCCCTGGAAGCTGACGGTCAGCAAGTCTAGCCAAAATGGTAATTAACTCCAGATTCAATATGGGGACCCTGACTCAAAAACTAAGAGATAGCAACTGAGGAAGACAATTCAATGTCAACCTCCTGATGCACATTCACTTACATGCACACATTCATGTACACACGAACACACTCACACACACGCACACACAGAGATGATGCCATGCCTGGGAATTCAAGCTGAGCCACAGAGACTAGTAAGTAAACAACACTGGATTCTACAGATGCACCTAAGACCTCAGCCAGCCCCATCTGGGCCTGAGTTCATCGCAGGGGCCCCCAGGCCTTTGTGCTTGCTGTCTCTCTGTCTGAGATGCCCCCTTCCTCACCTTTCCCTGGCTGTTCCTGCGTACTCTCTGCTTCCTGTCTTCTGAGGACCTGTGCCAAGCCACTGCCCAGGCTAAGATGCCCTGCTTGTGCTCCCTTAGACACCCCAAACCCCATCTTTTCCCCTCACGAAGGCCATCACGTGCTTTGGCGGGCACTCCATCATGGATAACACCCACTCCGTTGAATGCCTCCAAGACTTTGAATTCACTGAGGGCAGACGCACCGTCTTCCTCTTCTCTGGTGATGGCTGCCATTCACACCTGTGTGTGTCTGCTGTGGGGCTCTTCCTCTTTTTAAGCTAACATGTGGCATTTGTTTGTGCAAGGTGTGTTCTGTGAGCTTTACGCTTCATAACTCAATCAGCCCTAGCCACCATTCAGGGAAGAGCCTGTCAGCCATATTTGAAAAAAGATAAATAATGGCTGAGTGAATGGATGGATGAATGAATGAATCTCTCTGCCTAGTGAAGGTGACGACAAGTCGTTGTTACTATAGAGACATGCAGCAGCCCAGCAGCCTCAGGAGCCTGGAGAAAGCTCTGCCTTGGAAAGAATGAACGGCAGGTTAATCCCACCCTTGGAACATAACACCAGGCCTCAGACTCCTGTACAGGCAAGGGCCTTTCTGTTCATTAGTTGATTGCTCTGGACTACTGGTTTTGGATCAGGGCCTTGGGATGGAGCCTCTCTCCTGCCTCCTATTTCTTGCTTCTTCCCTCTTCTACCATTCAAATCCCAAACAGGCCCCATGCAAATTCCATTCTAGCCTAGAGGCTCAGATCAGCCTTTCTGGGGTTTGCTTGGACCCTTCTTTCTGCTGAGGGCATCATGGGGACAAAGCACTTGGGCCCCTCGCCCCGCCTTCTGTTGTTTAAGCAAACAAACAGAACAAATGTTCCCAGCTTGGGCTGGGTGAGGTGTCCTCCCTAATCCAAACCAATGTGTCTCTTTGGCAAGAACCCCCAGCGGATCTCCTGACTCTCTCTCTACTCTCCATAGGCCTTCTCATTGACAGCCTCAGGCTCCAGCGCCTGTGGTTTGGAGTCATCAGTGGTGATGCCCAAAGATCAGACCAACAAGGTTCACCTGATGGAGCCAGATGTCATGATGATTCACAGAATGGAGAGCAGGTCCAGATTCTACTCATCCTGGGTGACAGATGGGTGATGCTCACAGCAGCTGGGGAAAGGGGAGCAGGACGGGATGGGACAGAAGGTGAAATTTTAAGGTCTCTTTCAGGGAGTGAACTCCAATGTTCTCCACACGATGGAAGGAGAAGACACCTAAGACTGTCTGCATCAGTGTGGCTGGCCACTCCGAGCAGTGTCCATGTGTAGGAGTAGACATATTCACCTTAGTGCCTGCATGTGTAGTACCTATGTGATTATCAGGAATACAGATGTCTGCATGTCTGGGGGAGTTTTGTTTGCTTGTTTGTTTGTTTGTTTGTTTGTTTGTTTAGAGGCAAGGGGTCATGTGACCCATGCTGGCCTTGCACTACTGATCCACCTTATTCCATACCCTGAGTGCAGGGATTACAGACTTGTACCACTGTACTCAGCTCAAGGGGAGTACATTTGTGAGTGTGTGTGTGTGTGTGTGTGTGTGTGTGTGTGTGTGTGTGTATGTGAGTATCTGATGAAAAGGGCTCATGTGGGCCTCTGTGTGGTGCATGGCTCTAGCTGGCGTGCCTGTAGGAAGTAGGAAGAGATGGGCTGCTCCCAAGACTTGACATTCACACCCTGACCAGCCTGGGCCCCCTCTACCTCACGAGGGCCTGGCCGAGACTCTCAGAGAGGATTTGAGAAAGGCGGCATCCCAGCCCTTCTCAGTCACCCAGACAGACCCACTGGGTGGGGAAGAAACTGGAGCCTTCAGAGGCTCCTGTGGGCCTAACTCAGTTACATGCTCATTATGCAGATTTTCTGTCGTGAGCCTGTGGCTGCTGGGATGGGCGGGATACAGTTTGTGCCCCCCAACCCCAGGCCCTCGGTGCCTGTGGTTTCCTCCTGTTGGGTGTGTCCCATCCCGAGGCTCTCCAATCCCTAGGAGTGAGCAAGTCTCACCCTGCCTTCAGGGAGACCTGAGCAGACAGAAGCCTACGAATAGGTAGTTGGTCTGTCCCAGGAAGCAGATAAAGACAGCAGGGACCGTGGCGGCCTGCCCTACCCTTTCCTCTGCCAAAGTGTTTCTGGAAGCCTGCTCCTTAAAGCTCCACTTCAGGCTGGCAGTGGGTGAAGGCTGGGGCCCAGCTGCCCGCAGTGTGCCAAGAGCTACCCTGGGGAGGAGGGGCTGACTGATCTCCCCCAACTTGAGATGTGCAGTTACCCACTCCCCCTTCCAAGCTTCACAATTAGACCTGCGGTTTGCAAAATCCAACGCCAGCTTAATGAGAAGCATATTGTCTCCCAGGAGAAGCTGGAGGGGAGCAGAGGGCACCACGCCTCCCTAGGGAGGGCCTCTTAGCCCACTGGAGCCTGGGGAAGAAGGCCATCGGCCCCTCTGCCCTCCCCACCCCCAGCCTCCCAACTCCCTTCCCTACAACAGGGTCCCCAGGCTTTGCCTTCCCTCCTGGGGGGGGGGGTCATTTGGGAGCCAGATGTGGAACTCCAGCCTCTGGAAGGGAGGGGAGCTGAGGCAGAAGAGGAAGAGTGGCCTTTGGAATTCAACAGATGGAGACACAGGAATTCGGGCTCTACCACTTGCACATCGAACTCTGTGATCTTGGGCAAGTTGCTGAACCTTTCTGGGTCTTCCTGGCATCACCCAAATACCCGAGGGTTCCCAGAGAAATTTAATGGGGCATTCATGCCCACCCTGTACATAAAAACTACTCCACACAACGAGACTCTGCAGATGTCATGGACTGGAAAAAAAGCACTAGAGTTTCTGAGCTAATGTCAAGGCTGGACAGCAGATGCAGCATGTCCTATAGCCCGAACCGGAGCTGCTCCTGGATGAAGGACGTCCGTGGGACCCTCAGTTCCCCCCTCACGCTCCCTAAACGTCAGGACAGGCCACTGTTAAAATCACGCCCTTCCCTCCTGCTCTGAGTGGAGAACATTAGGGAAGCTGCAGAGCTGAGGCCACGTTTTGGGCTTCCCTCCCACCCCACATTCACTGGGTGTGAGTTCCGTGATCCAGGCCGCTTGCATGCTCTGCTCGTTCCCTTCACGGGATCCGCACGGAAGATAACGCTGCCCCCTCTCCAGAGTTGCGCTGCGAGCCACCTACGGCTGCAAAAAGTACTTCCAACTCTGCCAGGCACCTGTGTGCCCACAAAGAAGTGCTGTCTCCTAAATCTGTTGAGGGTGATCTGGTACCCACTAATCTTATCTCTTTCGCTTTGTATCATATTTGACCCTGCTATTTTCTTTCTCAATGAGAAGAGCCGAACTCAGGATCTCGTGCATCCTCGACAGGAGCTCCACCACCGAGCCACACCCTGTGCCCCTATTTAAACTCTAAAGCATCCTGAGACCAACCTAAAGATCCACCAATTGGTGCAGAAGCACCAAATGATGCAGCAATCAAGTGGAGCAAGACTGCAACGCAAGGATATGAGCTGTGTTGACCCTCAGACATCAGGCTTGAGGAGGGAAACCAGACCCAGAGTGAGGGGCAGCTATCTGGGATCAGGCTAGAGATAGAGACTGATGGCCAATGGATGAAGGACATACTTTGGCATTGACAGAAATATTTCGAATCATACCATGATAATGGTTGCATCCCTCCGTGGTTCACCAAAAATCACTGACTCATACACTTTGAGAGGTTTCATGAATGAATTTTATTCCTTAAAAAAGTTATTCAAGCCAGGCATGGTTTACACACCTTTATACTCGGCAATAGTGAGGCAAAGGCAGGTGGATCTCTGTGAGTTTGACGCTAGCCTGGTCTCATGGTAGGACTACGTAATGAGACTCTGATTCAAAAAGTGGGGGGTGGGGTGGAGAAATGGCTTGGCAGCTAGGAGTAGTTGCTGCTCTTTCTGAGGACCTGAGGACCTGGGTTTGGTTCTCATCATCCATATGGTGGCTCACAACTATGCAAAACTCTAGCTCTCAAGAATGCTATGCCCTCTTTTGGCCTTTGTGGGTATCGTGCCCATATTGTGGTGCATAGACACACATGGAGGCAAAACACTCAGACACACAAAATAAAAATAAATCTTTTTTTTAAAGTTATTCAAGATGAAACAAAAACTAAGACAAACTATATCAGCCCCTTTTGCCCTTAGAAAATTCACAGCAATTTTGGTGCCAGGTTGGTTTGCCTCCTAAAGTACATGCTCAAGTTCTCCAGTGTAAAATACAGAAATAGGCTGATGGAGACTTAGTGAGTCCCAGGCCAACCAGGTCTACGTGGTAAGACCCTTCCTCAAAATAAATAAGTTTGAGGCTAGTCTGGTCTATAGTGAGCTCCAGAACAGCCAGAGCTACATCATAAAGAGATCCTGACTCAAAAACAAATGACTAAACTAACAGAATTTAGGTAGCCTGGAGCAACAACAGGTTAGACCTGAGCACTAGCGCTGAGTTAAGGTATATATTCCCCACAGTCTCACAACAATCTGTATGTGTGTGTGTGTGTTGTTTTGTTTTGTTTTGTTTTGTTTTGTAGAACTCAAGGTGATTCTCCTGCCTCAGCATCTCAAGTGCTAAGATTACAGGCATAAGGCACCGTCATGCCCTGACCATCCATACTTTAAAGATAAGAGACTAGAGTACAAAGACTTCCACGAAAATGGTCTCTCTATGGCTTGTTGGATTTTGTTTGTTTGTTTGTTTGTTTGTTTCTTACTCAAGTTGTCAAGAAGTGGTCCACAAAAGTGAGGTGAGGAAGCAAGGAAGAGGAAGAGCTGGGCTCTGGAAATAGTCATTCCATGAGACAGGGCCCTGACACCTTGTCCTGCTTCTGTTCACGGCAAGCAGGCGTCGTCAGAGACCCCAGGTTCTCTTGCCCACCAGGTTCCCTCCTCTCTGTGACCCTCAGGTATGGAACGTGGATGTGTTTTGCATGTAATGTAAACAAAGCCAAGTCTTTAGCTGATGCTATGTCCAATGTTACCAACTGCTGTGCTTCACTCACAGTGATACTACATAAAAAGTCACCGAGATTCTATTCGGTAGGTAGCTGATGCCACACGGAGGATGTGGGTTGCCCAAGGCCATCCTCCTTACCAGGTATGGCTTTCAAGGCAGCTGCAAGTTTCAAAGCCCCGGCCCTACCTCGAGGTCCTCTGTTTCCTCTATGTCTCCATATCTGCCTCCCTTGCCCCCTTCTTCCAAGCTCCTTCTTCTGTCTTTCTTTGTAGCCTTGCTTGCCTCTCTCTCTCTCCCTTGGTCTCTTTCCCCATGTCTCTGTCTCTCTCATTTATTTTTAATAACCACAATAATGAGAAAAGCTCCTTCCAGACCCTCCTGGGGCGGGAGACAAAAGGAGGGGCGCTCGGGGACAAGGGGGAGGGCTAACCCCCCCTCTAGCTCCTGAGAAATTTAATAAAGGGCCTGAGAAAGCGCTGGGCTCCAAGGCAGGCCAGTACCCTGGGAAAGGGGGCGGCCCCCTCCCCCACCACAGACAGGGCTCTGTGTGGGCCTAAGGTCAGGGGAGGGAATGTCTCCATGTTGGGCCCCCTTCTCCAGCTCCCAGCCTTTATCTCTCCCCTCCCTGCTGGTGGGAGCAGTTCCCCTGGCTAATCCGACCCTGAATATGGGCCCTGCAGACCCCTCCCCTTACCCAGACCTGAGGCTTTCCCAGGAGAGCGACTAGGAGGGGAGAATCAATCACAGAACTGAAGCCTCTGGACTCACAAGAGGTCAGGCAGCACCGCCCCCTGCCTCGCTGTGTGTCCAACCAAGTCCCCCAGGAGGCCATCCATGGAGGAGGCTAGGCCGTCATCTACTACCCCCACCCTGGCCCTGAAAGCACCTGTTGCTCCGTTGGTCTCTAGAAGAGAGAACCCAGATCGCACACAGAGCCTGAGTGTCTCTGACACTGGCCCTTGAAGCTAGCATTGGCAAGATGGAAAGCAAATTGCACAGGCTCTCTCTCTCTGTCTCTTTCTCTGTGTCTCTCTTTCTGTGTGTGTCTCTGTTTCTCTCTCTGTTTTTTCGAGACAGGGTTTCTCTGTGTAGCCTTAGCTGTCCTGGAACTACTCTGTAGACCTGCTTGCCTTTGCCTCCCAAGTGCTGGGAATAAAGGCGTGAGCCCCCACAGCCCCCAGCTGCCCAGCCTCTCTTGGGAGTCTCCAGTCTCAGCCTTCAAAGGTGGCTCCCTCAGAGAGTGAAGTAGGTCAGAATGGACGACTCCCCCGGTTCAACCACCAATGTGACTTTTGGGGGAACCAAGAAGAGGAGAGCCAGTAGTGATAGGTAAGAGATGAGGGCTCTCCCAGGGTCAGGGCAAGGAAGTCCAGCTGCTGTAGAAGAGCAGAAGTGGCAGCCTGGAAAAGATGCCTCTAACCCATCATGCAGAAACTCAAGGCAAGTATACCCACAGTGCAGACAGTCAAGACCAGCTCCTAATCCAGGAATGGGCTCTAGGCTCTTGTCTGCCCAGGGAGGCTGTGGGACCCAAGGCTTCCCAGGTACTGGCATCCATTGCACCTAGAAACTATACTCTAGAAGAGACCAACCGCTATCCCACCTGTTGAGGAGCAGAAGTGGAGACTGAGAAGCTGAGGCCAGGACCAAACATGCAGACACATGTTCTTGGGCCCTTGGTTCAGAGTTCAAAGGACTGAGGGAGAGTAATTGTTTGCAAAGCTTACAAAGTGCCAAATCCTGTGTTAATGTGTTACCTGCTAAAGCCTCAGGACAATAGGATGTGCTTTCAACACTTTTAAAGCTGTGAAACCCAGAGGTCCAGAGACGTGAGGCCACTTGTCTGAGGTCGCACAGCTAATCTGTAAGATACTGTAGTTCAGTGGTATTGGGTCGTGTACCACTGATCCCATGGGTCAGGGAGACACTCATGGATTAGACACATGAAGGCAGGCAGAGGGCTTAGGAAGAGGGCAGGAAGAAAAATGGGAGCTAAGAACCAAGGGTCTCAGTGACGGCCTGAGGTAGGGCTCAACCCTCCTTCGTGAGCAATGGGAAAGCAGAGGGTGACCTCCAAGGGTGACCTCATAGGCAGGCTGATTGACTCCAGCATTGCCCAGGCTCTACTCAAACTAACAGAAAGGCCTACCTACCTGCCCACCCAAGTCACTGCTGCCCGCTGAGCGTTTGGAAACGTCCCCCACTCTACGTACCTGGATTCACCCTCCCTTGGGTCCCCTGTGTCTAGGGCTACAGGCAGAAAAAGAAAGAGAAGACCAAACAATGGGACAGGGAGGCAAACCCCTTCCCAGCTCCCTACCCGATTCTGCTAGATGCCAGGGTCTACAGTAGACACCAGTGCACTCCACAGCCAGACAGCACATCACCTTGAGGAGTCAATGGGCTGGCATCTAGGACCTCCTCAGACAGCAGTGACTAAATGAAGAGGAAAGCACTGTTCCTAGAGGAGAGGCAGGCTGGCCCCTTGTGGCTATAGAACAGCGCAGTGGGGGAAAGCCTAGCTGCTGCTTTCTCTAGCTCTCAGGACAGATGAATACAGAAGCCATCAAAGTGAGGCCCCCATCTCCTCACCCCACTGGCAAAATACCTTGAACCATTAAAGATCCTTTCTTGTTCCCCTAGATTATTTCAATCCTCTAAATCCTTCAAGAAATGAATTATAATGTCCTTTTAATTTCAATTTTTATTATAGAAGCACGTGAGGCTCAGGGCGGCAAAGGACTTTAGCCGGACGACACAGCCAGGCAGGAACAGCACAAAGAAGCCAGCTTCTTGGATAGCATGTGGAGTCCCCTGGACCCTGCTATGGTGGGCAAAGGTTGAGGGCCTGAGCTGGTTCTGAGCCCTCCTCCCACCAGCGGGCAGCTGCAAATGGATAGACCACTCTTCCTTTGAGTACAGCCCAGCCCCGCAGTGATAAGAGGCGGCTCTTTCAGGACACGTGTTTCCACTTTCATTGGAGCTGAGCACTAATAGCAGAAAAACCTGTGAAGCTGCTAATGGGATAATGGAGAAAGTATTTATTTATTTTTCAAAGGCGGCCTGTGAGGATGTGGGGGAGATGGGAGGTCAGCCTGCTGTTAACAGGGATTAAGCACCACGGTGGAATGAGGGGGTTTCCGGAGCAGAGGCTAGAGGCCAGGCTGGCCTGGTGTGGAACACCCCACGCTCCTCCCCGCCCCATGGGGAAAGCAAGGCTGGGCTTGGGGTTTTGAGGCACCTTCAAGGAAGGGGCTTCCTTCTGGGAGCCTCCCTCCACACTTTACATCGATAGCCCAAGGGACAGGTCCCTCCCGGCAGCCTCCCCCCTAAGGCAACAGATGCAGCCCAAGGCAGCCTTCCTAGGGAGCTGGTTCCATGTGAGAAATGACTTGTCCCTGAGCAAGGTGTTCTGGGCCTGCCCGTTGAGATCTCTACCACCAAACAAGTCCCCAGTACAACACCCTGGTGACAGCAATGTTCTTGAATCTTCCAGTTCATGGCTACCTGGGGACCCTTTTGTTTATCAAGGGCAAGAAGTCCCTTAGAAGCCATGCAAGCTGGCGTCCAGGCTCACTCTCGTGTGTGTGTGTGTGTGTGTGTGTGTGTGTGTGTGTGTGTGTGTGTGTAGGGGTTGCTCAGAGGCATAGGTGAGTATGCCTCTTCCAGAGTAGCTCTGCCTTTTCATTTTTTTTTTGGGGGGGGGTTACATATTGACCTTCGATCTCAGGCTTCGCTTTAAAATGTCCAAAATACAAGGTATTTAACAAGTAATAAATAAATTAATAATGAAATAATAATAATAATAATAATAATAATAATAATAATAATAAAGTGGGGGCTGGGTAATGTCGCTCCGTCAACAGAGTGCTTGCCTATGTGGAAGCACTGAGGTTAATGCCCCAGTGCCACCTAAGCTGGCACATTCTTGTAATCCGAGGACTCAGGAGGTAGAGGCAGGAAGATCAGAAGCTCAAGGTCAACCTTATCTACATAATTTTGGCTACACAGGAGTTGGAGGCCAGCAAGGGGTACATGAGATTATGCCTCCATACAACAGTATAATAAGCGTTAAAATTTCCGCTGTGACGGCAACTTAACTCAGGATTCAGAAAGGACTTTTCCACAGTCACATGAGGCTAGAATTTGACTTCAGTCTTCCATCACCTGGCAGAGCAACCAGAGGGTCCAGAGGGGCTCTCTAAGGGGCCGGGAGGTGAGGAGAAGGATTGGACTGGTGTCCTCTGGTAGCCTGGGAGTTGTCCTATCTTTTGGGGACCAGTATGAGAGTCACATGGAGGAAGTAAGTGGCCCTAGATTGAGGTAGGAGAGTGGTGAGAGACGTAGGTCATCTGCAATTGGTCTTGACCGGGACAGCCCTGCTTTCTGCCCTACCCAGGGACCAGCCCTAGCCCACGCTCCAGGATCAAGTCTGTCAAGCTGGCCAGAGTGTGTCCTCTCCAGACCAGAAGGACACCTGCCCTGACTGCTGCTTCCACTCTGCCCAGCAGATACCCCAGGATTCTGGAAGGCTTGAACCTGCACCTGACAGCTGCCACAGTGGGGACGCCTGGCTGCCTGTGGCTGGAGCACATCATGATTCGGGTCAGATGTAGATCCGACTTGCCAAGTCGGGCTCACCACAACGACATTCCATTTCCTGAGGATCATAAGCTTGACATTCACCAGTTCCGTTCCCACTTCACCATCTGGGCTCCCCTGTCCTGCTCCCTCACACAGTCAAAGCTAGCTATCCTCACACACACACACACACACACACACACACACACACACACACACACCCCTCCTGTTCCATTGTCTGCACCATTGGTCAGAAAGTTCTTCTCCATGGGGTGAGGTCCAAGGAGGAATTAGGCACTTTTTTAGAGCCCCAGTAAGGGCCTGGCCACAGACCCAAAATCCATGTTTCACCTCTTTGAGACATAGCTATAGGGCATCTAACGTGTGCCCAGTGTCCTATAGGTGCTGCAGGAGGGCAGGGAGCCATATGGACCCGGGGTTCCTCCATTCGTAGTCGTGAACAAGGAAGCCTAAACTGCACGGCTCTAAGAAGAATCCCATCGGGACCCCTGAGCCAGACTAGAAGGGAGTTGTTGAAGACGTCCTAAATGAAGAACCCTGTCAGCTGACCTTGGAAAACTCGAGGAGATGGCGACCAAAGGAAGATCTGGACTCCGAGGTCTAGTTAGAAGCTATCACAGGATTTGCACCCTGTCTATGTACATCCAGAAGCTCAACTAGGTGGCTTTTTTTTTTTTTTTTTGACACAGGCTCTCTCTACTGTGCAGCCCTGGCTGTCCTGAAACTTCCTATGAAGACCAAACAGGCCTTGAAACTCATGGGGATCCACCTGCCTCTGCCTTCCAAATGCTGGGATTAAAGGCATGAACCACCATGTCTGGACATCGGCAAATTCTTAAAACAAAAGGGGTAGGCCAGCTAGGCATGGCAGTATGTACCACTCATCCCAGCCACTCCTGGGGCTAGAACAGGAAGATGGCAAGTTCAAGGCCAGCCTGAGTAACTTAATTAGACCTTTCATCAAATTTTTGAGTTTATTTATTTTTTAATTACTGGGTCTATAGGTTATTACCTAACATGCCCAAGGCTTTAGTTCAATTCCCAGAAAAAAAAACACACACACACACACACACACACACACACACACACACACACACGACGACGACGACGGTCCAATAAAAAGAAAAATAAAGCCAGCAGGCACATGAGTGACCAGGAACCTAACTGGTATCCCTAACAGCTCTACCGTTTTAGCCTACTGCCCAGCACATAGTAGGACCACCGCATTTTGTTGCATGAGCCGAGAAATGGAGGTCGCTTTCAGCTCACAAGTGTTCCCAGAGTGGCGGCCTGTGCTCCTACAACCGTGCCACTCTGCTTAGTCTCCCCAACGGCCACGTGAGATGGGCGCAGCCCTGATCTCATTCGGCAGAAATAGAAGTTTGAGCAGAGAGAAGCTGGGTCCCCCGCCCAAGGGTGCGCAGCTCTCTGCGGCGGGTGGGGAGAAGTGCCTTCTGTGTACCTGTGGGGTGTTAAGCGGTCCGTACAACCAGCAGAAGCAGAAGCAGGTACCACTTGTCTCTCATATGTGAGAAGATCCACTGTTCAGAGCAAAGGCACTTGCCCGGCCTAGAAGCTAGACCCCTGCACTTTATCTCCGAATACTCTGTTCTCGTCCCCACACCCCATCAGTTCCCTGAAACCTTTCCCCGAACTGCCCCCCCCCCCGCCCCCAGCAAGCTTTGGGAAGGAAGCAGTTCCAGGAGGAGAAGAGCTGGCCCAGTGACTCGGCAGCAGGATTTATGTCCTGTCCAGGGCAGACAGTTTGGCTGCTGTTATGAAAGGCTGAGCAGGGTGCGAGGATGGAACTTATTCCCTGAAAATGACTTCAAATGTCAGGCAGCACAGCCCTGAGCTCTTTGCGCACGCACCCAGCTGCTGGAGGCCAAGCCTCCATAGAGAGCATGCCCGCTGACCTCATGGCTCCTCCAAATGCCATCAGAGCTCACTAGGAGACAGAAGGTTCCAGCGAGAAGCTAGAGCAATATGCTCTGCAGGGGGCTCGGGGCCCCTCCCCTCCGAGAGATGGCACGGGGACAGAGGATGTTTTTCTGATCTGAATAAGATCCGCTCCAGTGCAGATGGAGCAAGAAATTACCTGCAGATGTGACTAGGCATCACCACTGTGACTCGCAGGGCTGTCACGAAGGCCATGGAGCCAGGGGCCTCTGGGAGAGGGTTTCATTCCACAAACCTCCAGGCAGCGTACACTTATGCCAGCCTGGGCCAAAGGGTGATAGTGCCTGGCTTGCTCAGAGAACCAACTAATTAAGGAGTCTACAGGGGTTCTGGCTCCTGGCCTCAGGAAGGGCTTCTCCAGGGGTACCCGGGAAGCAAGCCGTCAGTGGTCCTCTGGGCACATGCCACACAGGGGAAGTCCTCCAGGAGCGCCTCAGAGCCTTCCTTTCTGGGCACATCATGGGCTTTATAAAGCAAGACAGCATGCTCTTTTAAGTAGACAGCTACAGTGCAGTGGTTCACACATTGCAAATAAGGGACCAGGCTAGAGAGATGGCTCAGAGCTTAAAAACGCTGGCTCTTCTAGAGGACCCAGGTTCAATTCCCAGCACCCACATGGTAACTCATGGTCAACTGTAACTCTAGTACCAGGGAACTGAACACTCTCTTCTGGCCTCTGAAAAGCATCAGGGATGAAGGCAGTACATAGATGTACAGACAGGCAAAACACATAAAATAATTTTTAAAAATGGACTTTTGTGAATAATGATGGAGGAATTGATGCTGGATGGATGGATGGATGGATGGATGGATGGATGGATGGGTCGACAGGTTGATTTATTAGTCTCATTAATTATTATTCATTAATTAGTCCAATCTAGTATCTAAAAGGCTCCTAACTCTGTTTCTGGCAGAAGATCAGGATCCTGTCCCGAAGAAGTGTACATCAGGGAAAGACGTGGATATACAGGTGGCCAGCTCCCACAAATTGGCTGTTATACTGGGGTACATGGTAGAAGGGAAAGCAACGGCGGCAATGACTTTGTCTTGAGTGGTCACTGAAGACAGCATGGAGAAGGTGATAAAGAAACTGACCCGTGAATGGTGAGCAGAGGGTCGGGGGAATGCCTCAGTCTGCAAAGTTCTTTCTTGCTTGTAAGCGTGAGGACCCGGGTTGGATTCCCAGAACTCACATAAAAAGCTGAGGGCATGTCGGCATACATTCACAGGGAAAACGAAGACAGGTGGATCTTTGGGGCTTGGTCATCAGCCTCTCGGCCTAACTCGTTTGGTGGGCTCCCAACCAGCGATCAATCCTGTCTCCAAAAAACAAGGTGGATGGCGTCCTGAGGAACCGAACCCGAAGTTCACCTCTTGTTTCCACATGAATGTTCACCCCCCCACACCTCACCTCACTCCCACACTAACCACAACTTCCCGGGGCATCTTACAGACACCCTGGCAGATGTCCTCTGAGACAAAGGTGTAGGGGGAGTGGAGGGAATTTTGTGCCTGTCTAGAGAGGACCTGGGACATGTGAAGAGATGAAGGGAAAGTGGAGGACCTGGGAGGGGCCTGGAACACGACGCCAAGGACTTTTTTTTTTTTTTTTTTTTTTTTTTTTTTGCAGGCCCTGGGACCTTAGGGAGACCTCAGAAATAAGAGCACTGTTGGACTCTTTCAGTAGAGCCATCTTCCTGGCCAAGACAGAGACTGGAGCCAGAGGCCAGCAGCTGCCAGATAGCAAGTGTGGAGTACAAGGTCGCACTGGAGAGGCTTGGAAGTACTGTCCCCTAGGGGACTAGTGTGTTTGGGAGGTGAAACTGCAGAACAGGCAGAATCAGAGACAACAAGCCTTGGTTGAGTGTGAGAGAGAAAGGGACAGATTCCTTAGGGATGGCCACCCAGGGGTCAGTCTTGGTTTTGGCTGCCTTAGGAAAGTTTCAGAGTCATGTCTCAGCCTCTGCTTCCCCACATGAAGGCGCTGTGCATCCTCCCACTACGAGGAAGACGGCCAAGAACACTGGGGGTGGGGAGGAGGGCTCTTGAGGGGAAACACTGTTGAAGCTGGTGCATTTAGTGTTTTCTGAATTCATAATGGAGAGAGGATAGAGCAGCCCCAAGCCCAGGCTTCCTGATAGCACCCCCATTATCCCACTTGACTTTCTGCCTCTTGTCATTTAAGCCACTATGTCACTCCAAGCCTCTATGATGTCCTGGTCTCTCTGAGCAATGGCCTTGCCTCTAACCTGTCCTCCCCCGAACTTGCTGTAGCTCTGTCTGTCCTGCCTTCCTCTCTTCCTGTGCTCTGCACGTCAGTGCCACCAACCATCATTTCTCATACCAGAATTCTCCAGCACCTCTGCCTCCAGAACATGTTCCTGCCTCCTCCATCCTGAAATGCCACCTGCGCCTGCCCCCCCCCCTCGCCCCGTCACCTTCTCTTTGCTCTCAATGGCTTTCCACACTCATTACTTTTACTTCTTCATCTCCATCCACCCTCAGCCCACTCCAAATGAGCTTGTACTTCCCTGTGGAGATCAGACCAGGACTCCAGAACCTCACCTCCTTCCTGAAACCCTCTCCTTCCCTGGATCTCCACTGCCTTCTGCTTCCCCAGGCTCCTCTCCCTAATCCTGGACCACATCAGAAAGATCAGGCACCCCCACCAAGCTCCATGGCTGTTTTCTCTGTGTGCATAATCTCTCTCCAAGTTCACTCTCACTCTAGCCATGCCTTCTCTTGTGACCTTTAACCCCATGCATTCAGAAGCCAGCTGGATGTTCTCCACCTGGGACATGGTCATGACTCATACTCACTCCATCTCCTTCTACCTACCATAAAGTTCATTATCTTCTGCGCCTCCGACCTTGACCATAGACCCAGAGCCATATTTTTCTACCTACCCTGCATCCACTGTCTCACTGGGTCCCTCTGAAGAGTCAGCTTCACAGATTCCTTACTGTCCTCATCCTGGTTTGTCGCGTCTCATAGGCTGTCCAGCTATGAGCTCAGTCTCTTCCTCCCTCTTATCCTTTCCCTAAGTGATCTGATCCCATTACTACTCTTGTATGTTTTTGCTATTGTTTGAGATAGCCTTCCTATGTAGCCCAGGCTAACCTGGAACTCTGAATCCTCCTGCCTCAGTCTCTCTAGTGCTATGATTAAAGATGTGTGTCATCCATGACCAGCTGCTGTTTTTTTGTTGTTTATTTTGGGGTTTTGGTTTTGGTGTTTTGATGTGTGTATGTGTGTGTGCTCATTGAGCTGGTTCTTGCCTTCCCTTCATTGAGACAAGGTCTCTCTTGTTTCTGTCATGCTTCCTACTCCTGGCTAGTTGGCTCACAAGCTTCTGGGCAATTTTTTGTCTCTACCTCCTATTCTGCCATCGGCACATTGGAACTACAGATTGGTATAGTGCACCCATATTTTTGTGGACTCCATGGAACTGAACTCAGTTTATCAGGCCGGCACGATCATCACTTTTACACGCTAAACCATCTCTCTGGTTCATGTCTGTGTTCTTTCTTGAAAGTTTATTTTATGTGCATGACTATTTCACTCGTATGTGTGTGCACCACCTTCATGCCTGGTGCCTGTGGAGGTCAGAAGAGAGTGTCAGGTCCCCTAGAACTGGAGTTATGGGTAGTTATGAACCAGCAGGTGGGTGCTGGGAACTGAGCGTAGGTCCTCTGCAGGAGCAACAAATTCTCTTAACCACTGAGCCATCTCTCTGGCCCCTACTTGTGTGTTCTTTATCAAACTTATTACCCTCTGAAATACCCTCCCACCCACACCTGCCTTTTTGCTCATTTTATCTCTCCTCACTAGAACACAGGAGGTCCCTGTGCTGGACACAGTCCTGCCTCCACGCTCCTGTATGTCTGCCTCTCACCCGACCCATCACCTTCATGCTTTCTCCTTCACTCTGGATCTGCTCCCTCCCGCCCTGATGAACCCACCACGCTGAGGGGAGAACCTTCTAGAATGCCCCTTCCCCGAGAAGTTCTTCTCAACCTTGACTCCATTACACTCTTAAACGCTGAAGGCTCCAAAGAGTTTGTGTGTGTTCCTGTAGAAATCTCCATTTCTGTTTACCACAGTTTTGTAAAATACACAAGGGCATATCCCACAATGATGTCACCACATACCACAAGACAATGGAAAACTCTAGGAGGAGAGTGGAAAAGGCGAGCATGGCCTCGGCATTACCCGAAGTTTCCCCTTGCAGGTCCCCTGGCAGCATCTTGAGCCCAGGCAGCACTTGGACCCCCTCTGCTCCAGACAGCTTCCCATCCTGCTCACGCACTTCATTCAGGTCCCAGTAAAAATGGCAGCCCTAAAAAAAAAAAAAAAAAAAAAAAATGGCAGCCGCTGGAAAACCTCTCGCTCCTTAACATGCCTTCCCAAATACTCTACCCCATTACTGTTTCTGCACTCCCTCTCTCTTTCTTTTCTTTATAGACAGGTTTTTGTTTGTTTGTTTGTTTGTTTATAGAGCAACTTTTGAACTAAGTGACAATGACCTTCAACTCCTGATCCTCCTGCCTTTACTTCTTGAGTGTTGCGATTCTGGGATTGTGCCAACAGGCCCAGTTCCTTCCATGTTTTGTATCTCACCTACTACTTTCTGACATGATTGATGGTTTTCCTTTTTTGTTTTTTTTAATTGATTTTACTTCTCCCACTACAACACAAGCTCCCTAAGGCAAGAACCCTGACTCCGAGCCTAGTATGCATTCCCTTAGAGATGGAGCAGACACTCAGAAAGGATGGTTAGAGAGTATATTCCATTAAGGCAGCTGTTCTCCACCATTGCTGCGTTTTCAAGTCCTTCGAGGGCAGGCTTAAATTCCTGTATCCCAGCCTGCTACACCACAATCTCTAAAGGTGAACTTGAGTCCACTCAGTGCCGGTTTTATAAAGTCCCCCAAATGAGCCCGTTGTGCAGCCAAGAACCGAAACCACTGGTGAGGGTTGTTCCATTCTTATTGATGGAGAGCCTGTTTGTGTCTTACTGGGCCAGAGTTCCACTGGATACAGATGGCGACTCTGCCAAGTTTTGCCTGCCTCCTTCTGGACAAGACAGCAAGGCTGGAGGGCAGCCGAACACAGGAAGCTGTCAGGCTATCCTGGGTGGGAACAACCCTCCTGAATCCCAGACACAGTTCAGAGGTCGGACTGGCAGCTTGCTTGGGCGGCCATGGTTACTATAATAGCAAGGCTTGCTGCCCTGGGGACACCTCTCTGGGCTATGATGCGCAATTCAGATGTCTGGCAACTACTGATGGATGACAGGGATCTCAGTGGACACAGAGAAACTCTAGGCCATCCCTAGATTGCCCTGGACAGAGGAGCAGCTCACACTGCCAGCCTCACCTGTGGTGTGTAAGCAGGAAATGTCACACCTGTGATCTTGCTTGGGCTGGGCTTCATAGATGAGCTGTTTCCAAGAGCGCTTGCCTGGTTCAGGGATCTTCAGGCCAGGGCTGGGAACCGAGAAAGCCAGAGCAAGCCACTGTCCAGCTCATAGCTGCTTCTGAGGCTGGGTACCACCCAAAAGAGGCTGTTGGCTCTGAGCAAGGGAATGGGCTGGTCACTTACTTCATGCCAGTGGTTCTTCGAGCAGTGCCCTCACTGCACAGGGAAGCAGCTGAAGCACGGCTCCCCTCTCCATTAGCACCCTTGTCTATAAGGGGAAAGTCATAGAGCTCACAAAGTTACTGGGTTGGACACAAAGGCGCTAGGCATGAAGCCTGAAGCACAGAGAACACGATAAATGACAGACATGCTCTTCTTCGAGGTTCCCAGATCTTTCTTCCAGCCCACCCTACTGCTCCTCAGGAGAAAACCACTGTGGTTCCAGCCGGATTTGAAGTTCTTCGGTGTGTTAGCTCATTTCCTCTTTCGTAGCAGCCTTTGATGTTGATACTTTTGCCTACCAGCCAGCCCCTGTGGGTTTGCTTGCTTTCTGATGAAGAACCAAGGCCTGGATAGGTCAAGACCCAAGCTCAAGCTCCCACAAGGCTGACTGGCAGAGCTAGGTCAGGATTCCAGGACTTTCTCTACCACACAGCAGCCGCCACAGAGGGCCATGGCCTAGCCAGCCTCAAGAGAGGTTCCACCCCACTTCTCTGGGAAGAAGGCAGCAGGGAAGCTTGAGGTGGGAGGGGTGTTGAGAGGAGGGCGGGGCTCGTCCTTGATGTGGTAGCTGAGTCCAGTCAGGGCTGTCGCCAGAGTGCTGGGGTTTGGTCGGGACAGCAGCCACCACTTCCACCAGTGGGACAATGCTGGGTGGCTCTGGGTCTGTGGGTGTGTGGGGTTGGTGGAGGGAGGATGTTCTCTGCAGCCTGGCCAGAGGCTCTCTAGTTATTGAGATGAATCGGGTGGGTTGGGTGGTCCTCTCCTGCCATCTGTTTCATGTCCGTCATCCAGCCATTAGCTCACAGGTAGCCAGGAACTATGTCCAGAGCCCAGCAGGTTCCTGATAGGCAGACATGGGTCTTAGCCCCGCGTCCTCTTCCAGGGACAGATGAAATGTCTAACTGGTTAAAAACCTATTGGATGCTGGGCCTCATCCCCTGCGTTGAGTGTATTAGCTCATTTAATTTGCATAGAAACCTAATGAGTTAGGTGTTGCTATCCTGCTTTTAGAGATAAGAGAGGCAAAGGCCAAGGCCAAGGCCACGGTCATGGGTGGAAGAGCCAGGACAATCTCAAAGTTCATGATCCTTTCAGGACATTACTGCATTCCTCTAGGCCACAGCAGCTAGCCAGCTTTTCCAAGGCCCACCACCATCTCTACCAAGTAGAGCAGGGCCTCCCTATACCAGGCCACACAGGATCTCTGTGCCATTCTACCACTTGGTTCAATTCAAAGATGGACTGAGTCCATCCCTGAGCTGGAAAGAAAGTAAGGATAGGTAAGAGAAAAGTAAAATGGTAGAAAACTAGAAGTGATGGGCTACGATGGGAGAGTTACTTGGACCAGGAGAATAAGAAAGGCCATCATGGGACAGGTGGGATTTGGGCCCATAGGAGGAAACAATGTTGTAAAGTAGGAGCTAAAAGCTGTTTTCTGTAGCAGAGACACCAGCAGCTTCCTCCAAGCAAAGTGTGGTGAGTAGAAGACTTTTCTAGAAGGTGGTAAGAAGACGTCGATGATGGATTAGTGAGTTGGAACTTGCTGGCACCTATAGCTTGCCTGGTATGGAGATCACTGTGACCAGAGAAGTGGGTAACAGGGGGCCTTTGAAAGAGAGGCAGGAACCTCTGGCCTAGGGGTCCTTTAACCAAAAGGAAGAGAACCCACAAACAGGAAGGCCAGGAACTTGGAGGTGTCGGCTGGAGTCCCAGCTCACCTTTTTTAAGCGGAGGTGTGTTCCACAGGGGCACTGGTCTCCTGCACGGACACCTGCTTCCCCCCAGAGTCCAGGTCGTACCTGGTTGAGAAAAGGACATGCGAATTTCATCTCTGCACTGAAAGAACTCTGACTGCTGGGAAAAGATGTCACAATTGGAGGACATCTGGAAAAGAGGCCTCTGGAACCATTCCCTTCTCTCACAGAACTGACAAGCAAGGATAGGGGCCTCTGGCAAGTACAGAGGGTGATGGCCCAGAAAAGCGTCCGAGTCATCACGAAGGGCTCAGTCAGCCCCGCCCTAGCTTCGTGTGGCTGGGAAGCCTGATGTCTCTTTTTCAGAAGTGCGATCCAAACCAGCTCTCGGAGCGACACAAGCCAGAGGGAAATTTTTAGCACAGATGTAACTTTCTAGTTTCTCCTTTTTCCTGCCCCTCATTTTTCAGAGGCCACAGAGAGCTGAAAAACAAATCCGAGTTTAAAAAGACAAGTGCAAAAAAAAAAAAAGCAAACTGGGCAAGAGGACAGAGCCTCCAGCTGGACAAAATGTGCCTGGGAAACGGCACCCCTGCTTGGCAGGTGCCGGGGATTTATGGCTGAGTTTTGAAGACATTTCATCACGTTACGAGCCAGCTCAGGAGACCCTCATAAAACTCTGCTTATATGAAAGAACAAACTAGCTGATAAAAGTCAGCTGCTGCCTATAAACGCGCAGTGGGGATTGCAATTGAGTAGTGGATTTATTAGTCTGGGCTCTCTAAGAAGAACTACTCCAAGCATTTGAATCGGGAGGGCTGGACCGAGGAGGGGTACTGCCTGCTCCCAGCATGGGGGGTGGACCATTTTGCCCCTGGCCCCCACAACTCATTCTGCCAGAGACCAGGGGGTAACACTCTCACTCAAGATCTCGCCTTGCACTCCCCGTACTCGCCTCCCACAGAAAGAGCCAGGCACTATCTCCACCTTCTGCCCTCCCGCACATTCTTCACGATCGCCTTGCTCACACCAGACTTGCATGGCTTTCACCTTGGTATCGTGGTGATCTGTGTGGGACTGGGCCTACGGAGAGGTTTTAGAGTGGGCGCACGTGGGTGTGGCTGACCTGTTGTTACTGCCCTGCTCCTGACAGCATGCACGAAGGGGCTCTGAGAGCTGGAAGAACTGGAAACTAGCTGGGGGCTTGGAAGTGCGGTGTAGGCGTTAGAAGGTTGGCTCATCCTTGGCTGTGATCTGCTCTGCCATCCCTGTCTGTACACTGCTGCTTTTCCTATGGATCATAGAGAGAAAAGGCTCTGGGCACCATAACGCACGCCTTTAATCTCAGTGCTTGGGAGGCAGAGTCAGGCAGATCTCTGAGTTCCAGGTCAGCCAGGGCTACACAGTGAGACCCTGTCTTGGACAGAGGAGGGATGGTAGCTTTTGCAACAGAATGAATGTTACTTGTTAGGAATTCACAGAGCAAGCCTCTTCCCATGATGTGGATCCAGGCCTCTGGTTTTGGGGCTTCACTTCATTCCACCAGCACCAGGCTCAGGAAAACTACTTTCCTCCGCCCTTTGCAAGAAACTCAGGAGGAGCCTTCCAGGGATGATGGAGAGGAGGGTGAGTGCCTGGAAGGATCACCCCCATCATTCTTTAAGAACTGGCATTCTCCTCCCAGACCTTGGCATAAAGGGCGAAGTGTAAGGCTCTGGCCGACAGCCTTGGGGCCCGCCACAACCCTCTTGGCTATGGGATCAGAAGGGAGAGCAGTTGGCAAGGTTTGAGCTGCCCTGGAAGGGACCAGGACACTCCACATGTTGCTGCCAGGCCTAGTCCATTGGCTCTGCACGAGGCAGGACACTCAGAGAATAGGCATGAGGTGTACTCTCCCTCTCTGTTACAGAAAAGGGACAGTGGCCCATAGGAAAGACCCTTTCACCAGTGCCAAGATCCTGGGTAGATAGTGCAGTGTCCTTGGCCCTCAGTAAGGGCTTAGGAAACTCACTATCTCCACAGCTCAGCCTCTCCATCTATCCAATGCAGAAAAGCATACTTGCATGGATGCTTTCAATAGCTTGAAAGATATTTTAAAATGAAAAGTAAGCCAGGCCTGATGATGCAACCTATAAATCCCAGCAAGGGGACCGCACTGAGTTTGAAGTTTCACTGGGTTATAGAGGGAGACCTTGTCTCAAAAAATCAAACAACCTGGTAACACTAAAGAGCATAGCAAACTGGGCACAGTGACACACACCTTTGATCCCAGCACTCAGGAGGCAGAGGCAGAGGCAGGAGAAGCTCTGTGAGTTCGAGGCCAGCCTATTCTACTACATTTAGGGTTCCAGGACAGCCAGGGCTACATAGAGAAACCCTGCCTCACAAAACAAAATAAAAATGAAAAAGCCTAGTGGGACTTTTCAATGGGTGGGTGACGAATGAATCTCGAGGGTACCCTGATCCATTAAGCATTGACAACCATCTCTGAAGCATATCCTTTTCTTACACAAACCTTATGATCCCACAAGGGCATAGCATCCTCTTCATTATGCAGATAGGGCGACTGAGGCCTAGCGGGGGTGGGGTGGGTGGAGGGGGTGGAGGATCGCTGAATGAGACCACATGGCTGGTTAGAAGTCGCGCTGAGAACTGACCAGAGGGCCAGGTGACAGGCTGTGCAGTACACTTTGTTACCTTCCGACACAAAGCTGCTCCTAGGAATGTGTGGCAATGCCCCTCCTCACAGGGAAAAGGAACTCTCAAGGACCAAGTTCTTGGGCTGGCTGGGAAAGTACCTGGCTTCCTTCCTCCCGATGAATGTCAGACGCAGAAGCAGCCATCACCGCTAAGCCTCGACTCCCCCCAAGGCAGGCACGGCTCCTCCTGTGAGTCCAGGCTTGGGACAACACTTACTTTGTCTGAGGGCAGAATCTTCTTCCTCATTTTTCAGTGTTAGGGATGAGTCTCACACTAGGAAGCTCTTTACCACCAAGTCACATCTCCAGCCATGAAAGAATCTTTGTGTGTATGTTGGGGGTATTAGGTGGCGTGTGTGTGTGTACGCACATGTGAAGGCCAGAGGTCACTATTTGCTCTAAGATTTTGTTTTGTTTTTAGTTTGCTTGAGACAGGGTCTCTTTGTGCAGCCCTCAAACTCAATATGTAGACCAGACTGGCCTTGAACTCATAGAGATTCCCCTGCCTCTGCCGGGATTGAAGATTAAAGGCGCATACCACCACCCATCACTTTAAGACTTGAGACAGCCTCTTAGTGGATCTGGAGTTTGGGGCTCTAGATTGCCTGGCCAGCATGAGGACAGTCCCCTCCTGTCCCCACCTCCCAATGCCAGGTTATGGATGTGCCTGCAGCGCTGGAGATGAGGACTCAGGTTCTCAGGCTTATACAGCACGCATGTCACCCACAGAGCCGTCTCTCCAGGGGTGTGGTGGTGTGCACCTTTAATCTTCAACCCATCCACGTGCGGGGAGAATGTTTCCAAGGCCCCTCACGTGGTGTTGTCCAGCACAGAACTCTCAGGTGTCTCTCTGCTGGGTGGCCTCACAGTGTCTCAGCTCACTTCCCCTAAGTGTGTGGGGGCAGGAGAGAACAAGAGGCAGCGTCCAAGATAAAAGCAGTGTTTTTATTTAACGATTTATTTCTTAGCATACGCACTGGGGTTTTGCCTGCATACGTCTGAGGGTGTTGGATCCCCAGGAGCTGGAGCTACAGATGGCTGTAAGCCGCCATGTGGGTGTTGGGAATTGAGCCCATGTCCTCTGGACAAGCAACCAGTGCTCTTAACTGCTGAAGAAACAGTGCTCTTTATAACTTGTTCCTGGAAGTGGCGATGTGCTACTCTTTAGATTCTGGACCACAAAGCAGCACACATTAAAGGGCAAAGAGTATACAGGGCGTGAACACTAGAGGCGGGTTCACTAGGGATCACCTCAGAGGATACCCACACCAGAGACACCAGAAACGCCTAGCACTGGCTGTCTGCTGGGAAGGGAACTGGGAAGATGGGCAAGAACTTTTCACTGAAAATGCCTGTGTACATTTTACACTTCAGGTGAGGTGTACCTTATTCAACAAGAAAATCACATCTATTTTGAGATCTGAAATCGAAAATAATAATGAAAAGGATGACATTTTAGGGAATGAAGAGAGGGATTGGTAGTTAAAAGCACTTGCTGCTTTAGCAGAGACCTATGTTCAGTTCCCAGCATGCACATGGCAGCTTATGACCATCTATAACCCTAGCTCCAGGGAATCCAGTCCCCTCTGCTGGCCTCCACAGGCATCAGGCACTTAAAATACATTCTTTGCAAATAAGAAAGGATAGCATTTTTTATTCTTTCCCCCAACCCCCGAGACAGGGTTTCTCTGTGTAGCCTTGGCTGTCCTGGACTCACTTTGTAGATCAAGCTAGCCTCAAACTCACAGAGATCCTCCTGCCTCTGTCTCCCAGAGTACTGGGATTGATTACAGGCATGCGCACCATGCCTGGAGGACATGCCTGGAGGATAGCATTTTTAATAGAAGACCTACAAGTGAAGAAAAAAAAAATCATTATTCAACACCATATATATGTTTCAAGGAGACTTAACTTTATTATGCAAACATGAAAATTGACAAGTTCTGCTTAATAACGCAGGTGCATTCTGAGAGATGCATCGTAGTGAGTCTGCTGTGTGAAACAAACCACAGGCTGTATTTCAGCCTAGGAAGTCATTCGCAATACTCTGTTGTTGGACCACCCTCCTAGAAGGAATGGGGCCCTTCAATGGCTGAAGTGTTTCATAGCACACAACTACAGACACACACACACACACACAACTATAGTTCCCACAAAACAGAAACTCTGTGTGTGTAAATGCACACGGAAGCCAGAGATAAATGTCAAATCTCTACTTCTATATTCTACACTCCCCCTTTTTCTTTTGAGACAGGATCAATGAATTGGAAGCTCACCTCCTGTCCAGCCAGCCCCCCCCCCCCCCCGAGTCTGTCTTGCTCCCCAGACCTGAGATTAGGAGTGCTTTTAAAATGAGTGCTAAGAACACACAGGTCCCTGCGCTTGCTCAGCAGGCACTCTACTAAAAGCCACCTCTCTCTCTCTCCCTCCCTCCCTCCCTTCCAAATACAAACTCTTAAGCAAAAACTCAAGATTCTACACAATCCTGCCCAAGCTGCCTTCACAGATGGGGTCTTGTCATCCTGTCCTGTGAACTCTCCACAGCTGATGTTCTGAACTTGATTAACGTGCCAGGGTCTGGGAGTAAACGTAACAAGCATGGTGCCTGGGATACAACAAACTTGCAGCAAACTCCACCCTCAAGCCAAGACTGCTTTTGTCTGGACTGTCCCCAGGCATGGACTGCCCCGTTCTGCTCTCCCTCATCCAGCCCCAAGACAAATCCCCTCCAAGGCTAACTCAGATGACCCTGTTACCACCAAGTCGTCCCCACACAGTCGGTGCCTCTTCTCCCCCACAGCTTCTGACTTCAACTGTTACTTTATTATAACCTGAATTCTCTGTTACTGTATGATAACCTGAATCACAGTCTCTACGGTTCCTAGACCAGCAGCATTAAAGTTACCAGAGACCTCATCAGAAACAGACCCCTGGGCCTTCCCATGCCTACATGGTGAGTGTAAGAGACCAGTATCAGCCAGGACCCCCAAGATCAAGTTCTCAGCACAAAAGGGGTTTATTTGCCCCAGACAGACAGAGGGCAGGGAATCGGAGACAGAGGACAAGGGAGAAGGGAACAACGGAGAGGGGGAAGAGGTATTTGTCCCAGAGGACAAAGGACTGCCTCTAGATAGAGAGGAGACAGATATGACCCATAGGAACTGTTGGTTTATAAAGGTAAAGGGGCAACCTCATGTTAGGATGAGGTACTTAATTTTAATTTCAATTGGGCATGTTACTTAGGTGAGCCAAAGGGGACTTTTGATTGCTGAACTTTAATACTTTGATAGCTGGACCTTGGTAGTCAGCCTCAGGAGGAAGTAGCCAAATGAGGGAACAGACCTTGGTTGCTAGCTTTAGGAATGTAATCTAACAGTTTTTAGCAAGGCCATGTTCAGGCTGGCCAGAGTCCCTTTAGCAAGAGTCTAAATGTTAACAAGATCCTTGTCATTTACATATACATTTAAGTTTTAGAAACGCTACTTCAGACCTGGCCTGGAGTTGAGAGCATCAACTGCACTTATAAAAAACCCGCATTTACTCAGCGGCTGCTTCTCTGCTCACCTCCCCCTGGGAGGGGTGCAGCCTGGCCAGGCCACAGAGGAGGACAAAGCAGACAGTCCTGATGAGTCCTGATAGGGAGGATCAGATAGAAGTGGAGGAGGACCTCCCCTATCAGTAGAATAGGGGAGGGGCATGGGGGGAAAAGAGGGTGGGAGCCACATCTGGGATACAAATTGAATAAATTGTAATAAATGATGATGATAAAAAAAAAAAACCCACATTCACTTCCCAGCACCTCTATGGTGGCTGACAACCATCTGTAATTCCAGTTTCAGGGGATCTGATGCCCTCTTCTGGCCTTAGGTGGCACCAGGCACACACATGGTGTACAGACATACATCCAGGCAAAACACCCGTACAGATCAAAAACAAAACAAGATAACAACCACAAAACACCTGCCTGAGCTATAACACTTCCAGTGGCCTTCTTCCATCTCTTTGCCTAGAGCCCAGCATAAGACATAATATTAATGGTGGGCATGGTGGTATTTGAGAGGCTGAGGAAGATCATTAGGTGCTACGGCCACAGCGCAACTCCAGTACTGGGGAGAGGAGAATCTCTGGCTCACTGGCCAGCCAGCATAGCTTAATTGGTAAGCTCAAAACCAACTAGAGACCCTCTCAAAGGCAGAGGACGGCATTCCCATGGATGATACCTAAAGTAGTCCTCTTGTCTCTATACACACATACACGCACATACACACACATACATGTACACACACCACACATATACAAACATGCATATAAAGCAAACAAAAGATAGTAATATAGTCACAAAATGTCATATACTCTATAGTTTTATTGACTTATTTACAGAGATCCCACTAGTCACAAGTTAAAAAGTACAAGTTTGGTGCTGGGCATAGAGGTGCCTTTAGACACAGCACTTGGGAGGCAGAGGCAGGCGGATCTGTGAATTCAGGGCCAGCCTGGTCTACTCAGTTTGTAGGATACACAGAGAAACCCTGTCTGGGAATGGAGGTGGAGGTGGGGGCGGGGAGCATCCATCCTCTGCATTAGGTCCTGTACATGGCAGCCTTAACTTCTACAAGCATGTGGGAAGCTGGGACCCCAAGGCAAGCGGCCACTGCACAGAAGGCAAAGCGAGGCTCTGACTACCAAATGAAGGCTGCTTCTCGGTTTCTTTCCTGTTACTGTGGGTGATGCTCATCTTGGCTGTCAACTTGACATCTGGAATCAACTAAACCCACACAACCGGGAATGCCTGTGAGGGGTTTTCTTGATTGGATCATTCGGGTGGGAAGACCCACCCCAAGGAAGGGCCACACCTTCTGCTGGAAGCCCACAAAAAAACATGTTAAAGAAGCTTTTGCTTTAGGCTTGCCTGTCCTCACTCTCCACTCACCCATCCATTTATCTATATATCTCTTCATTCATTTTATCAGTTCTGTTCCTTTAGAGAACCCTAAACATGATTAAAACATGTTGACAAGTGCAACTTAAGGGAGAAAGGTTTTCTCAGGCTCCTAATTTGAGGCTACAGTCCATCACTGTAGGTACATCAAGGTGGCAGGGCCCTGAAGCAGCTGGTCACATCATACCCACCAGGGAGGGCAACGGATTAGTGCATGCCTGCCTGTGCTCAGCCTGCTCTTTCTCATCTGTCCCGGGGACTAGCCCATGACATTCAGGCTGGGTCTTCTCACCTTGGTTAAGAACACTTTGCAAGTATGCTTGCAAACCAACCAAATCTAGAACATCCCTCATTGAGACTCCCTTCCCACGTGACTTTCCGTGTGTCAAGTAGATAATAAAAACTAAGTCACAGCTGGCACCTCCTACCTGGCCAGTCACGCCAAACTCAGAAGCCCATGTCCAGTGCGCGCTTACTGCAGTCGTAACCTGTCACCAGGGAATCTCAGCATTCTCAATTACCTTTCTTTCTCTGTTTTCTTTTCTTTTTGAGACAGAGTCTCAGTATGCGGCCTTGCTGGCCCTGGAGCTGTGTAGCCCAGGATGGTCTCAAATTCACAGAGATCCACCTGTCTTTGCCTCCCTAGTCCTGGGCAGGACATCCGGGGCCCCTCAGTTACTTTAACAGCAGCAGGGGACCTCTCTCAAGGACAAAGCCTCAGAACCCCTCATGCAGCACTATCTCCCCCTGGTGGTTGGCTTTGGAAATGGAAACTGGCTTGATGATGAGCCTCTGTGAAGGGGTGAACAAGTTAAACATTCACTTTTCTTCAGTCCCTCCCTTTTTTGGCTGTGCAGGGTACTGAATCCAATACTTCATGTATGCCACACACACGGCTACTGCCCCGGATTCCCAGACCCACTCAGATCTTTACACCATTAAGGACTCAGATATTGACACACACAGAACCAGGACCTGAGCCAACCACAAGAGGTGCTTCAGAAGACCCAGGCGGAGGCGGCCACAGAACTCTACCTTCTGTCCTTTCCTTCCTTCCACTTCACGCCTATCGATGGAGGTAGACACTGCTTATCAGTGTTGCCTTTACTATTTCCCCCGCCTCTCTCCACGTCTCAGAGCTGGGGGTGCAGTGCTCGTGGACCTTGGTCTTGGCCCAGCATGGAGAAGTCCTAGGGACCTCTGCTGTAGGCACTGGTTTTTCAGAGCGGCGAGTTGCAAGGCTGCCATTCACTTCGGGATGGCCGGGGGCAGCAATGGCTGCTCTCAACTGTGGTGTTCCAGGTCTCTAGACACTGCACAGCCCTCTGGCTCCTCCAGGAAGAAAGAGACACTCACCAGGATATCTACAACAGGAGGACATCAAGTTTAACAAGACATCAGGTTGATCAAGGCCCAAAAGCAAAGCAGGGGTGTCTCTTAACACCTCCAAAGACGCAAGCCACCGGGGAAGGTAGGCAGCATGAGGAACTAACAGAAACCAGTACCTGGCACAAGGGTTTGGCACTCGTCTTCTGAAATTTGGTCCCAGGCCTTGGGCAGTGATTGGATGCTGGCCAAGTCTCCCCAGTGTATGGAGGAGAGGAGGTACTTTCTCTTCAGGTACTTTCCCAGAAGTTAAGGACTGCTCAGGAAAAAAAAAAAAAAGGAACTTATACAAACCAAGATAACTGTGTCGCTAGGTCATGTGATCTTATGGGATGACTGTTGAATGTGGTCCATCTCAGCCATGTGACTAAAGCAAAGGCAGGGGTGGAGAGAGCCAAGCAGCGCCTTTCAGCAGCCTGGCCTAGGGGAATGCTTAGCTCGTGTCAGCTGCTGCCGCTAGCTCACCTACACCCCTATTACAGTTATAATACAAAACAAAGGGAATAGGGAGGAGCAGCCACACATTTCTGGATCGGGTGACAATTTCCTTTGTCACCTGGACTGGATTTAGAATCACCATGGAAACACAACTCTGGTGGTGTCTGGGAGGGTGTCTCCAGAAAGGTTTAACTGAAGCGGTTAGACCCACTCTGAATGTGGAGGCTGGGGTCTCAGAATGAATAAAAGGAAAGTGAACAGAGCGCCAGCATTCACCGTCCCCTGCTTCCTGACCTAGGTGCGACAATGACTTGTGATCCTGTCCCTGTGCCCTCCCGTCCATAATGGACCCTATACCCTCAAGCTATGAACTGAAACAAATCCGTCCACCCTGAGGCTGCTTCTTGTTGGATACTTGGTCTCACAACAACATGAAAATAACCAACACAGGGGATGCTGCTGGTTTCAGCTTTAGACTTGAACTTGCACTTTTCTAAGTAGGCCAGCTGGAGGCAGCCACGGGAAACTGAGACTCAAGACCAGGAGCCACAGTGAAAGGAGCAAAACCAGGGCTTGATGACAGTAATGACAAGAGTCCAGTGGAAAAGGCCAGAACTGCACCTAATTTACTGCTCTCAGAGTCACTCCCACCATGCCAAGTGTCCTTCAGAACCAGGCCAGCACTGTTAAGCAAAGGCCCTGAACACACGATTCTGTTTTAAACCTTCTGAGAACTTTCATCTCAGAGGAACGGTCAAAACCTTCCAGATCCTTCTCAAAACACAAGGCCCTCTATCACTATCCTCATGGCGCTGCCCTCACCACACTGCCCTCACGGTTATTTCCTACATGTGCCAGCCTTTTCACCAGATGTGCCCTCTGACTGGACCAGTTGTCTCCCAAATATCCACAAGGCTCATTCCTTCCCTCTGCCAGAGTTTTGCATACCTGCCCTGACCACACTACCAAAATCATAGTCCCACCTTCCCACCACCTCATCTTCCATGCTTTGTTCTTAGCACTTGCCACCTCTGACACTATATATTTCCCCCCTTTTTTATGCCTCCCTCTCAGCACTTAACAGTAGTGCCTAGCAGATAAACTGTAAGAAACAACTATTAAAAACAAAACAAAACGAAAACAAATGGGGGAAGAATCCAGCTTTGAGCACTGAAGAGAGCTGCCACAGATTCTACAGCCTGTTGACCTTGTGAAATCTGAACCTGCAGAGGCTTCTAGGAGAAGCTCTGGGAGGTCTGGAAGCACTGGAAGGATATGAGCTTCGGTAATGTCTGTCGATGTCTTGTAGCCACTCCAACATGTCAGCCACAGAGGGGCTCACGACTGAGGGCTGCAGGACAGAATCCATGTCAAGCACAGCCGCGTGCTGCTCGTAGGTGTGGAATACCTGCTCCACGTGGCTGCTGATGGTGTCTCGAACCTTGAGAAGGGCGGCTCTGTAGGATGTGAGGCAGTATCGCAAAAAAAAAAAAAAAAAAAAAAAAAAAGAAGACGAAAAAAAAGGAAAAAGACAGGACATAAGGCTTCTTTCTTACTATTGGCATCTGGAGGTTTTGTTTAACAGGGGACTCAGACCCTCAGACATGCTAGGGAAGTGGCCTACCACTGGGCCACACCCCAGCCCCCACTTTGCAAATTCTATGTAATTTAGTACAGGAGAAGGGCAACCACACACCACAGTACATGTGAAGAGGTCAGAGGACTACTTTGCGGTGTCCACTCTGTCCTTCCGCCTTTCTGCGGATTCTGGGGACTGAACCCAAGTCATCACCCTTGCATAGCTGGCTGGCTTTACCCAAATGAGCCATCTTGACTGCCCTTGTTTGGCCAGTTCTTCAATGGCAGTGTGGGCTCAGGGTGCACAGACTACCCGGGAAAGTTATTTCCCCTGTGTATAAAGGCTCTCCTTTGCTCCCTGTGTCTCCCAGGAAGAGGCCTGCATACACAGGAAACCCACAGTCAGTGTATTGGTGAATAAAGATTAATACGATGCTGTGTATAAAGTGCTTTTGGCAGTGCCTAGGCATTAGTGTAATGCTGACTCTAAGAGACCCATCACCAAGACAACGGCTGTAACTTCCCAGAGGACAAAGGATCCTCCAGCCCAGAATTCTGGCTCTAAAAATATCTGACTGTGGCTTACAATGTAAAAACAAGAAACAGTCCAAAACCTGAAAGTATAAGTCTTACTTACTGACTGTGAGCAACATCAAAAAGAAACAAGCAAAAAGCAGAACACACAGTAACAGTGTAACATCTGTGTTGTTACTGTTTCCTGGGCTACCTCAGTTACACATTTTCACTTGTGTACAGAACAAAGTGGTGGTAAAGAGCTCTGGCTTAGGTGACAGACACTTTAGAATCTCAGCTCTATACTCACTGGCCATGTGATCAGGAGCAGCCGTGTATAAGGTAATGCACATAAGCCCTTAGAACTGGCACTTGCTAATCCTAAAGTTTACCAAAGACAACTGCAGAAGAAAGCTACACTCTTTCTCCATTCCTCTTCTCTTCTGCTTTTGTAATTTCTTTTGTTTATTTAGTTGGTTTGAGGTTATTTTTGTTTATTTATTTGCTTACTTACTTATTTTGAGATAGGATCTCTCCATGTAGCCCTGGTTGTCCAGGAACTCTTTATGTAGACCAGGCTAGCCTTGAATTCAGAAATCTGTCTGCCTTTGCCTCCTGAGTACTGAGATTAAACACCTGGCCTAGTTTGGGTTTTTTTTTAAAGACGTGAAGCCCAGGCTGGCCTCAAACTGACAGACATTCAACCTTAGTCCCTTGCATGACCATTTCCAGCTTGCTTCTGTCAGCTTTTGTATGCCCACCCTGACTGGAGCTGGGATGTCATGCAGCTTTTAACACCTTTCCACCAGAAAAGGGGCCATGGAGCCTCTTACTGCCTCTCAGCTAGCTTGTCCAGGACAACATCGCCGGCCTCTAGTTGCTTGCGCCTCAGCCGCTCCTGTAAGTCTGGAAAGGGACGAAGGGCCGGCACATCCTCAAACCGCAGACTCTGTGCAGCCTGCAGCTGCTCAGCCAGGTTGCTGAGAGAGGAGAGGAGGGGTGAGAAGTCCTGCAGAGTACTCTGCCACAGGTCCTGCTGCTTCTCCACCATGAGAAAGCACTTCTTCAGAGCCTCCTGCACAGCCAGCAAAGGCTGGTCATGAGCCATCTTCTGGGAAGACAAAAACAAAAGAGTCAGAGTACCAGAAGGGGAAAGCCAGGATCAGGGCTGAGTCATTTCTGACCTCATGAGAAGCCAGCTTTTTGTCTTTAAATAGTCTCAAGGAAATACTGAAAGGTATGGAGACTTGGGAGGACATGAAAAAAGAAGAGGCACTCCTTATCCGGGAAGCAGGTTGATAACGTTGGCCAACAATGAGAATTCCAGCAGTACACTTACCAATTGCTTATGGCCTTTTCTCCTTCTCAGCTGTAAACCTTTAATTTTCTAGAACTCTCACCAGAATTCCATTTACAGAGAAAGGACATGCATTATCCCTTCTACAACCATAATAGTTTATAATAGATTATAATTATAATCTATTATAAATTATAATGGTATTATAATAGATTATAATACCATCCAAGGAATCTTCTCACGTCTCTTATCAAACAAGAAGAGAAAGAAGGAAATAGCAAGGTGTTTAAGAAACCCCTTCGAGATGAAATTTTAAAGCCACCAAAATAGCATACACAGCTAATGTTAAGAAAAATCAATATTGCTAGCCTGGCAGTGGTGGCACACAGCTTTAATCACAGCACTTGGGAGGCAGAGGCAGGGGATTTCTGGGTTCAAGTCCAGCCTGGTTTACAGAGACAGTTCTAGGACAGTCAGGGATACACAGAGAAACCCTGATTCGAAAAACCAGGAAAAAAAAATCAGTTGCTGGTGTCCCTTGAGGAGACCATACCCACTTAGCTATGTCTTACTTTCTGAGATACTTTGAACAGCTTGCAGGTGTCTTTATTCCCTGCTTAGCTGCCCCTCTCTTAATCCCTGTGCTTAAGCCTGTATTTTAAAAAGCTTTAGGCTGGGCGTTGTAGCATGCACCTTTAATCCTAGCACTGGGGAGGTAGATCTCTGTGAATTCGAGCCTACCCTGGTTCTACATAGAGAGTTATAGACCAGCCAGTGTTACAGCGCGAGCCCCTGTCTCAAATGTGTGTGAGAGAGAAACAGAGACTCTACCTCAGAACTAGCTGGTGTTGTATTCTTTTCCAGCGTCAAAGTCATCGACTGAGCTGCAGTCCCTCAAAGCTTAGGGGAACGCCTCACGTTGCTGAGGGTGGCAGGGTAAAGACAATCACAGCTGACACTCAAAGGTGGAGGTTCTGGCGGTCCTCTTAGCAGCTCTCTGCAGAAGGACCTTGGCCTCTCACCTCAGTAGCTGATCCTGGAGGACTTCCGAAGGGCTTCACTACAGGGCAACCTCTTGCTTTCGATTGCGAGTCCCTGGGGCCTGCCTATCCTCGGACCCGTGCTTCTGGAGTTAGCTGTGTCTTCTTTCTTTGAGAGTGCCAGCCGTGTTTTTAAATCAGCAGGAAAACTTAAATCCTGAGTTGTCAAAACTTAGCACGCTGCTCTTGGCACTGTCTGCACATGCTCAAAGCGAACGCTACGCTCCAGTCCCACTTAGCGCGACTCTGGAGTCGCGAAGAGATGACGTGTGCTGCAATGACTTCTGGGCATTGAAGTCCTCCGTGATGATTGGCTGCCGGGTAGAGAAGATGCTTTGTTGTGATTGGGCATTGTGAGACGCGTCCTAAGACGGTGACTTGTTATTGGTCAGCCTGTGTCCGTTCAGTTTGAATTGGGTGGCGGTTAGCCGAGGAGCAGCCAGTCCCTCCGCAAGAGCTACGAGGCTTCCTGCGTCTGTGTTTTGGGATCCACAGGTACGTTTCCTCAGCCTTCTGGGTACCTAGACTCCAGCGACTGAGCTCTCGCGGCTCCGCACTCGCTCACGTGCCCTCTCCCCGTCTCAGCTGCTGACCCGATCGCTCGGCTCCTCGCTCGACGAAGCCCGCACTCCGGCGCCATGGCTCCCAGAAAGGGCAGCAGCCGCGGGACCAAGTCAAACACGCTGCGGAGCCGGAAGCTCGCCTCCTTCCTGAAGGACTTCGACCGCGAGGGTAAGGGGCTAACTCGGGTGTTAGCGAGTTTTGGGTGGGTGGGGGCGCGGGTGCGACGACTTCGCACACCTCCTGACACGGGATCCGTCGGCCTTGACCTCTTCTCAGTGCAAATTCGAGCCAAGCAAATTGAATCCGACAGACAGAACCTTCTCAAGGAGGTGGAGAACCTGTACAACATCGAGGTCCTTCGACTCCCTAAGGCCCTGCGAGAAATGAACTGGCTTGACTACTTTGGTAAGAGCTGCTAGCGTTTCCCCCCGTAGCCTACAAGTGCTTATCTTGAAAGCTTTCTGTAGGGACTCATTCAGATGTCCCTTTCTTAATAAGGTCTAACATAACCACCGGTGGGATAATTGCCACCTGTCTTAACTTAACAAAAGAATGACGGGCCCATAGAAAAGAAGCTGACATGAATTACCCCTCAGATGAACATTATTAGGACAGCGAGTCTCACCTTCACAGCTGAGAGGGAAAGCATTAGGAGGAATACACCAGAGATAGCATGATGGGGCCCTGAAGCTGGAGGGAGAGAGGTAGGAAGAGGAAAAGAGAGATATCAAATCCAGGGGACAAAGTGAACTTCCGATTCTTGAAGGCTTCGGGGTGGGAGGAGGTGTTCCACACCCGATGTGACATGGCCTAAGCTAGCCTACCTGTCAATAGGCAGGAATGCAGGCACCAGGTAGAACTGGAAAGTTGTCCTGCAGCTTTACAGAGGAGGGAGAGAATTGCAAGGCTACAGCACATTACGCTTTCTTATCATCTCTCTTTGTGCCTCAGAGGACAGTTTTGGGGACATATTTTGGGGAAGAAAGGAGGGGGTTGTGATTTAAAACTATCCTACTAGGGCTGGAGAGATGTCTCAGAGGTTGAGAGCACTGGCTGTTCTTCCAAAGGTTCTGAGTTCAATTCCCAGCGACCACATGGTGGCTCACAACCTTCTATACTGTGATCTGGTGCCCTCTCTCTGGCCTACAGGCACATGTGCAGGCAGAACACTGTATACTGTATAAATCATAAATAAATCATCCTACTAGCTTGGCGGTGATGGTGCATGCCTTTAATCCCAGCACTTGGGAGGCAGAAACAGGAGGATCTCTGTGAGCCGGAGGCCAGCCAAGCCTCCACACACAGAAACCCTGTCTCGAAAAATCAAAAAACAAAAAATAAATAAAACCACCCTACTGCATAGTCCACGTGGAACTTGTCATCCAGCCCACGGGTAGGCAGACCTTTTCCCTTAACAGGCCAGGTAACAAATATTTCAGATTTCTGGAACTGGATTTCTGTTATAGTTCCAAAAGAGCTGTGATGAATTTTATTTCTGGGCACACTGAAATGTCAATTTCACATAATTCTCTCATATCGGGATGTATCTGTGTGTAATCAGCCTTTTAAAATGAATGAGTAAATTAAGAAAAAAATGATTTGGTTTTGTCAAAGCTCAGTTAGAACAATATAGGATACTGCTATGGAAATTGCCACTTTTAAAATGAGCAAGTCACTTGTGAACTGCAAAGGCAGGAGTGTTTTTCTGATCAGAGAAAAAAATCGCAACCCATTTCCCACACTTGTTAAACCTCCAAGAAAGCAGGCCCCATTCTCTCTCATTGGTTGTGTGGCTTCCCCTTTCTCTGTTTGTCTTCCTCATCACTGATAGCTACCAGTACTTATCTTTCTTCCTAGGTAGAAGAGCACAAGAGTTCATGAGTCTTCTGTCATGTCTTAGTAATCCATCTGTTCACAACACAGTTTCGAGTCAAGTTGCTATGCTAGATGCTAAGATGCAGTAAGGGACAAAACAGACTTTGCAAATCTTCACCCCTAGAAGCTTATAGGTTAGTGGAGAAGGGTCATTTAAAAATTCATATGGAATTAGAATTATGAGGTCACAAAAAAGATGGGAGTAGTAGCCAGTAAGTCCAAAACAAGCATTAATAGTAAAAGCCAGTTTTGTGTTTGAGACAGGATCTCTGTAGCCATGGCTATCCCGGAACTCTCTTTTATGTAGACCACGGTGGCCTTGAACATGCTTGATATCCACCTGCATCTGCCTCCCTAAGTGCTGGGGTCAAAGGTGTGTGCCTCCACCACCAGGCCCATGCTGATTTCTAACAAGAGGAGCTAACCTAGGTTTTTATTCTGCATCTTGTTTGTTTGTTTGTTTGTTTGTTTGAGACAGGATTTCTCTGTGTAACAACCCTAGCTGATCTGGAACTGGATTGGTAGACCAGGCTGGCCTTGAATTTACCTCAGAGATCTGCCTGTTTCTGCCACCCGAGTGGTGGGAGGCACCATAGCAGGTTTTTTATCAGGACTGGGATTTTATCTCTGGAATTCAGGCAGGAGTAGACACCTAAATGGCTTTAGTTTAGCAGCTTTTGAGTAATTTACTGTACTATGTCTGTGTGTATTTACAGTTTGAGGCAGTCTATGATGATAGAAACATTAACAGTATTACTGTGTCGTTTGAGCTGAGGTTTAGAGAACGAATAGAATTTTGTATGGTACAAAGAAGTATACTGAGCAGCAGAGATACTATCAAAGCACTGAGTCTGGGAACAGCTGTACATTTGGAAACAGCAGGAAGTCTGAGGACATAGAAGGTGGAATAGTTAGCTACAACAAGGAGGCACCAAACTGGGAGAAAGACTGTGAAAGGCTGATCCAGTCTGAGAAAGATAACTGATAGCACTAGGAGATACAAGTCATCATGCAAGCCTGGTAGTAATTATGATGTTTTTGTTGTTTTGTTGTGTGTTTTTTGTTTTTTTAAGCTCTTGGCGGAAACAAACAGGCCCTGGAAGAGGCAGCAACAGTAAGTGATCAATCTTGTTTTTGAGTTGGTTAGTTTGTAAGTTTAATTTTGTCATGAATTCAACTGTTGGGTGTATACTGTAGAAAAAGGTTTTGTCAGGAGACATTATCCGTGTAAACTAAAAAAAAAATTATAGTTGTGTCAAAGATACTGCATACATGAAGTCCAGGTAGATCTCGGTCCTAAAAACGGAGTGTACTGTGTGACAGTCCCTCTCCCCTCCATCTGTGAATTCCTCGTCTGGCGTTGTAAAAAACTGTGGGTCAGAGATATTCAGAAAAAAAATAGGTTGCGTCCACACTAAATATTTACATACTTATTTTCTAAGTGCCACAGCGGAGTGACTATTTGCATAGTATTTACCTTGTTAAGTGTTTTGGCTTGTTTAGAAAGAATTTAAAATAACTATAGGTCTGTGTGTTGGTGGCAAACAACTTTAATCTCAGCATGGGGGAGGCAGAGGCAGGTGGATCTCTATGAGTTAAAGGCCAACCAGAGAAACCATGTCTTAGAAAAACCAATAAGTAAATAAATAAGGAAGTAAATAAATTAGCTAGCTATAGGACATATTTAAGTTATGTGCAATAAATAAATTAAATAAGCAAGCTAGTTATAGGACATGGTTAAATTATGTACAAATACTATTCCATTTTATTTAGTTTTTGATTTCTTCAAGAGTCTCACCCAGACAGGCCTAGAACTCATAACCTTCTTGTGTTTCTCCATGGGTACCAAAGAACAAATGTGTATGTTATTTGGGGGATTTTGTCTACAGTTTTTGCCCACAAGTTCTATACCTCTCCTTCCCTTTTTACTGTGTGTTCATGTTTTGCCTGCATGCATGTTTGTACATAGCATGTAAGCTTGGTTCCAGTGGAGGTCAGAAGGAGGTGTTGGATCCTCTGGAACTGGAGTTAGAGCTGGTTATGAGCCACCATGTGGATGCTGGGAGTTGAACCTGGGTCCTCTGTAAGAACAGTGTTTTTAACCACAGAGTTCTCTCTCCAGTGCCTTTTCCCTGCCCCCTTATTGTTTCATAGTACACCATGAGACTGTCCTATATTAGAATTATTTGGCATTTTGTTCTGTGCAGCTGCATAGTTACAGTGGGGAGAGTTCTTTGCTAGTCACAGCAAGCACCTTTTGACCTTGTCTGGGTTTGTGTTAATGAAGTGACTGATGGAAAGTCCTCAGACACATTGGATGTTTGCCAGGGGACTCAGCTATCCCCTCAGAAGATTGGCGCTCAGAGCAGCTCCTCCAGTGGAAGAAAGGGCTAAAAGTAAGCGGATTGCCAATGGCCAACAGTCAGCCCGTCATGCCTATGTATCTCCATACACCCCCCCCCCAAATAAACAGGTTTTTGGAGCTATCAAGGTTGAAGAACAGGCACAGCAGAAGATCATGGGAGCTCTGTAGCCTCTCCCCCACACCTTATCCTAACATCTGGTAGGGAAGTTTGTATTTTTCCTTTTCCCTCTGAGGAGTGAATAACGTTAAGACTATGAAATAAACTGGTAATGGTCAGATTAGCTTATAAACAACATATCAGCATAGGTAAACATAGGAGTTCGTCAGCATGGGAAAAGAAACTTAAAGGGCTTGAAAATAGGGACTTGAGACTCTTGGAGGGAAAGAGGTTACTGCAAACTATTGGGGGGGGGGCAGTGAGGAAAAGATGCCAAGGAGAGCAAAGGTTGTCCTGTTATACAAGTAGTCTCCTAGAAGGCCATCCATCTAACTTCTGCTAGGCCAGGTGTTATCCTGCAGTCTTCCCGTGCAGCAGAGACCTCTGCTGGAAAGGCTCTGCCTGCCTCTGCTGTTTGCTACTGCAGAGAGTGTAGAGTTGTCACCAAAGGGCTTCCCAGAGGCAGCCTGTGTCCAACCATAGAAGTCTGCAGTTCTGAGCAACCAACTCAAAATATGCCAGAGAAGTGTATTTGGGACAGAATGTTTTACTATCCTCCCCACTACCACCACCACCACCACCAAATTCTTTCTCTATACACTTTGTAGTAATTTTGATCATAAACTGTCAAATGTAGAGCTGGCAGAATGGCTCAGTAGAAAGACACCACAACTGACAACTATGCTTAGATACCTAAAGCCCACTGATCAAAGTTGTCTTCTGACTACACGAGGGCTTAGACCCATAAGGACATGAAATAAAGTGTTTCTCTGGGCTGAGAGAGCAGCTCAAGGTACACACACTAGTTGGGACCCCTATTTGAAACCAGTAGATGAGTAGGTAAGTAACTTAGGGCTGCTGTTAGGGGGTGGTGGGGAGAATTTCACAGGATCTGATGGTGGCCTCAGATAGATAGGATCAGAGTTGAATTAGCGGGTTCCATCCTAGGATTGTGGCGTGGTTTGAGGAGAAGCCCACACTTTTTGTCACAGACATGTTCCATGCTATGCAGAGTATCATAGGAGAAAGTGGGTCTGTCATCCTAGATCATCAGAATCAGTTCCATTTTGACAGCTTCCCTGTGGCTTTTTTATTTCTCTTTTTTTAAGATTTTTTTAAAAATGTATTATTTATACAGTATTCTGCCTGCATGTGTGCCAGCAGGGCAGAAGAGAGCACCAGATCTCCTTATAGATGGTTATGAGCCACCATGTGGTTTCTGGGAATTGAACTCATGACCTTTGGAAGGACAGCCCATGCTCTGAGGCATCTCTCCAGCCCCTTCCTTGTAGTTCTTTACCCTGAACTTTGCAGGGTAAGTGGAGAGCACTGGCCTTATAGTATTTACCTTGTGTTAAGTGTTTTGGCTTGTTTAGAGAGAATTTAAAATAACTATAGGTCTGGGTGTTGGTGGCAAACAACTTTAATCTCAGCATGGGGGAGGCAGAGGCAGTGCTAGACCGAAGGCTTCACTGATCCAGTTTGAGAAAGATAATTGATAGCACTAGGAGATACAATTCATCATTCAAGCCTGGTAGTAATTATGACTACATGTCCTTTCCTAGCATCACCATCAAGAGTGAAGGAATGAAGGTGGGGACAAAAATGAATGATTTAGTTCTTCAGACACCAGCAGCATTTGTGATGGCCAACAGCCATGTTACTGGTGGCTACCGTTGGACAGGACAGAGAATGAGTGATTTTTGTCTGTTGGACAAAAAGTTCTTTTGAACAGAGATGGCATCTAGTCTGTCATTGGCCTTCACAGCATCCCTAGGTATGATAAAATTGTTTATAAACAGTGTGCACACATTCATCTATTTTCTTGGGGAGAAAGCTGACCGTAGTTGTTCATCAAAATTGGAGCCTTGGGTTGAAAGGATATGGTGACTCAGGGTGTCCATCAGCTTCAGAAGTTAAAATAATCGGGAGCCAGTCTTGAGTTAGGGAAGGGTAAAGTGTTTGGAGGGGGGGGTGTGCTGTAGAAAGGTGGAAACAAGTGAAGCAAACCACGAGCCATTAAAGTGGTCTTTAATGTTTCAAAACATTCTAGATGAATCACGCTGGTTAGCTAATAATGTCTTCTAATTTTAAATTAGTCAGATATACAGAACTGCAAATAAGCCTTCTGATGCAATGTGGGAGATCCAACACTATCACACCAAACTGAAAGAATTCCAACTTTAGCTTTGATTTGAAACCCAGGGAAAAAGTGATACATTGGTCCCCAGTGCTCCTAACTAGGTTTGTTCGGGCTCCCAAGACCACTGTGTAGCTAGGCTTTCCTTGAACATGTTGGTCCTCCTGCCTCAACCTTACAAATGCCGGAGTTACAGGTTTTGTGATTCCCTAGGAAGACAGCATATGGTTATACATACGGCTTGACTTATCTCAAGAATACAAAGCAGAAGGAGCAGGGTAAAATAGCGCATATGCCAAAAAGTTCAGAGAAAGTCAAGCAGCTAGGCATGGTGGTGCCTTTAATCCAAGCATTGAGGAGGCAAATCTCTGGAGACTGGGGCCAGCCTGGTCTACATAGTGAATTCTAGGATAGTCAGGGCTACGTAGAGTAATCCTTAACAAAACAAAACTGGAGGAAGCCAGGTTTTAGCTTCCTGGAGCCCCATTCCAGTGGAGTCACAGGACAAGCTTTATTCAACATACGTGAGCTGTTGTCTCAGCACACAAGCTCATTCGGGACTCCATATAGATTTTTTACGGGTGCTAGTCATTTGGGCATCCTCTGCCTAGCAGAGGAAAGCTCGTGTTGATAATGTGTAAACTATATTTATTTTCACAAAGCTCCCCCCCCAAAAGTTTAAGCTTGGAGACAGCTATTCTTAACACGAATGAAGAATCCTGGAATCCTAGCCAGCCAAGGTCCAGTCTTGCAGTCAGGCCTGTAATGTTAACTCTTGTGCTGTGTCCATGGCCTGCCAACAGCAGTGAGTTCAAATGCTGCCAGTTGTTACTAGAGATGGTGGAAAGTTGGCAGGAATGCCCTACTTTGTTTCTATCAACATGGTGGACATTCTAGTCTGTTAGAGAACTGTTTCTTGCTGAGCATAGAAATGTTTTTTGCATTCTGAAAAATCTGTGTGTGTGTGTGTGTGCGCGCGCGCGCACGCGTGCACATGTGCACATGCACATACATGTCCTTTCCTAGCATCACCATCAAGATTGAAGGAATGAAGGTGGGAACCAAAAATGAAGCATTTAGTTCTTCAGACACCAGCCACATTTGTGATGTCTCTATACATATGGACACCACATTGTAATGTCCATAGATATATGGACACAGCCAAATCTATAAACTGCCTTCTAAACAAACAAAGTAATTAATGGTTTGCCTCTGAGGGATAGCAGGAGAGATAAAGAAACAGAACAAGGAAAAGAACACATAGCCAGCAGTAAGTTATTGTCAAGGTCTTTGGTCTTGGGCTGCATGGTAGGTTTATAATTCGTTTGATCCTTAGCTTACATTTTCATATACATGCTGGATTAAGCCTGCTACTTTCGGCTGTTTGTCACAGGCTGATGTTGACATCACAGAAATAAACAAGTTAACAGCTGAAGCTATTCAGACACCTTTGAAATCTGTCAAAAGTGAGTACTCATCTTTTGTATAATTTTGTTTGTATGTGTAAATCTTTATGGTGTGTGTGAGAGCACAGATGAGTGTGTGAGTGTGTGGAGGGAGAGGCTGCTGATGTAGGGTGTTAGTCACTCACTCAGAACTTGCCTCTTCAGCCAGTCTAGCTTGCCACATGCCCTGTCTACCCATGGAAGGCTGGGATTACAGAAGGCCATTTTCCTAGGTCCTGAGCGTCAGAACTCCATCCCTCACGCTTGCTTGCATGGCAAGTACGTTATCCATTGATCCATCTCCTAAGACCTCTAATGGTTTGAGTCAGAGTCTCAGAATGCAGCACGAGTGAGCCTGGAGCTGGCTGCTCTTCTACCTCAGTGCTGGCATTGGAGGCACATGCCAGCGTGCCTGCTGAGAGTGCATTTCAAAGCCCCTCATGGAACAGAGAGCTGAGGTCCAGAGAGCTTCGCTGGCCGCTTAGACCGGGCCTCGGTGGTGTCTCTGCCAAGACTATCTGGCCCTTGGTTTTGTAAGTTTAAAAACTTGATTTGGGTCACTGTATTCAATGATTGCTGGGCTAACGTGTGAGCTAAAGTGAAAAGGGAAGCTGTGCTGGAAACCAGGCCTGGTGTCTGCTCACTTTCTCCAGAAGTCTTAGTGAGACTCCCTGCCATCATCAGCAGGGCTTGAGAGAATGGTGGGGGAATGCCTTTTTCAGCATTTAAGTTCCTGTGGCTCCACTCAGGGATGTACTTGTGCAAAATCATCCCACATGCATGCCCCATACTGTGGGACTGTTGTTGCATTTTTATTTGGAAATGGGGTGGTGTGTGCTTGTAGGACAAATTGCAGTAGTTGGTTCTCTTTGACTGTAGATGAGGATCCAAGGGGTTGACCTTGGGTCATGAACCTTGGTAGCAAGCACATTTACCCACTAAACCATCTTGCCAGCCCAGATGCAGGTTGGGTAAATTAAGGCCTGGACCTTTTAAAAAAAAAAAAAAAAGAACTGGACCATGTGCCACTGTCATGGTTCGTTGCAGCTTGATACATCCATCCCTGTTAGAGCAGGACTGAACCATTGCCTGGATGTGCAGGCTGCTCTTCAGGGGCCCTTTGACACTCACCAGAACCAGAGCCATTGCTAATTCTGACAGAGTTGGTCACACTTGCCTTGTAAAGTGAGGAAAGCATGAGGTGTTTGGGCTCCGCCACATAGGATGGAATTGAGCTAGAGTTCCTAGTCCCCTTTTGAGTCTGTTAGGTGTTAGGTCCCTCTATATCTTTTTGTTTGTTTGTTTTCTTGTTTGTTTGGGTTTTGTTTTGTAAAGATGGGGTCTGTCTATATAGCCCTGGCTGTTCTTTGAACTCGTGTAGATCAGGCTGGCTTTGGACTGGCAGAGACCTATCTGCCTCTGCCTCCAGAGTGCTGGGGCTAAAGGTGTGTGCTACCACTCCCAGCCTTCACTGTCATTTATATGTGTAGGTAGTACCCCTTTCTGTTTTGAGTTGCATGAGTTTCACTTACTTGATGGTTAGCAGGTGAGGTATGGGGGCTATATTCAGCCTAGAACTGAGTACAGCAGGCCCATCATCAACCAGCAGTTAACAAGTGTCCTTATAACCCTTTGACCTGAGCTTCAGCTATAAGGAAATAAGCTATTTAAAAATGAAAAACAGCCACCCATGTATTTGGGAGGTGGAGGCAGGCATATCAGTAGTTAAAACTCAGCCTTAGCTACAAAGTGAGTATGAGGCCTGCCTGGGCTATCTGAGACCCTGTCTCAGAACACACACACACACGCTCACACACTTTATGTTTCGAGGTCATAGCTAATTAAAAAAAAAAAAAAAAAAAAAAGCCTATATTGGTTTAGTCTAATTTTCACATGTCCTTCCCCCATGCCCCATATGACTAAATCCATGAATTTTCTCTTTGTAACCCCTGCTCAGGATTTTCTAGCTCATAACTTGTGCTTATTTAGCAAAATCATGTTGGTGATCATTTGTCTTGTTTTTTTATGTGTGTGGGTGTTTTGCCTGCATGTGTGTGTGAACATCCTCTGCGTGTCTGGCGCCTGAGGAATTCAGAGGAGGGCATCAGATCATCTGCAACTGCGGCTCAGGTTGTGAGCCACCACTTTAATGCTGGGAACTGAATTTGAGTCCTCTGCAAGATGACAAATGCTCTTAACCATGCCATCTCTCTAGCCCTCCCGGGAGTCTTTTTTAAAAAGAGGATTTAAACAAAGGGAAACAGAGTGGTTAAGGAATGATGTGTTACTACTGTAGGGCCAGCCTGGCATTCTAATTAGGACAGACTTTAGCCAAGAGTGCACGATGCACCTGTAATTGCAGTGCTTGGGAGGCTAAAGCATGAGAATTCCGAGTTTGGGGCCAGCTTAGGTTATATAGTGAGTTTGAAGCCAGACTAGACTATGTAATAAGACCTGATCTCAAAAAGCAAATGAAAAAAAAAGAATCAGGTGAGTATGGGACCTGGTGCTGCCACTTACTAGATGTCTTTAGCAAAGACTCACCAGCTACCTTATAACAAATAGGCATCCTCACTTCGCTCTGTAAGAAGAGGGGTAGGCAGATTGCTGCTTCTCGATCATCAAACCCTAGAATTGGTTCTGTAGTTGTTATTTGTGGAATGAATGAACAAAAGGCTCATTGGACAGTATGAGACAAGTAACTACTAGTTACTACATTGCTATTTATACATAACATTATTATAATTAGAAGCAGGGAGGACAGGGTGTTTAAGATGAATTCCAGTGGAAATCCTCATGCTTAAGGGGCTTTTACATGGAAGGCAGTGCTATGGACTCCACTGAGCAGAACCGGTTCTGACAGAGTAACTCTTAAACTGTTTCTTACAGAGCGAAAAGTAATCCAGGTGGATGAAGTGATAGAGGAGGAGGAAGAAGGAGGAACGAGCCATAAGAATCTTCGATCTTCAAGAGTAAGTAGGAATTCAAGTTAAGCGTAAGTCTGAGAAGGGATACGCCAATACAGAAGTATGTGGCTGAAGTGGAGGGATGGTTTGGCAACTTAGAGCACTGTCTGCTCTTGCAGAGGGCCCTGCTTCTGTTCCTAGTGCCCACATGGCTCACGATAGTATGTAACTCCAGTTCCAAAGGATCTGACACCTTCTCCTGGCTTCCATGGCCCCCAGACACACATGTGGCACACACGTATACATACAAATCATCTATACACATAACAATTTCCTGTGGAGTACAGGGTTGCTCTGGCAGAGCTCACAGACTGAAAAGACTGCACTTGATGTGTCAGATAGCATAGGTCATTATAGGTACAAGTGTAAAGTGCATCAGGAAGAGGGGAAAACGGGAAGCTTTAGGACACACATAGCCAATCTTTTCAGAGCAAGCTTCACTAGCTAAAGAAGAAAGGGATGAGAGTTCAAGACAAGGTGAGAAAAATCTTTCTGAAGAACAGGAAGTGGTCTGGTTTGGTCAGGGTAGAAGCTGTGAGAGAAAAGGGGGAAAGTAGAGACCAGATAATGGATGGCCCAGTATGCCAGACGTCGGCTTCCGTTTTGTTACCTAGGCAGTGGTAAGAGGCATCAGTATTTCAAAACTAAGCTGGGTGTGGTGTCGCCACCTTTAATCCCAATACTCAGGGATCAGAGGCAGGTGGATCTCTGTGAGTGGATAGCCAGGGCAACATAGAGAAGCCCTATCTTGAAAACGGAAAAAAGAAAAAAAAATTCAAAACTATTCAGAATAAAGGGAAAGGAAGGCAAGGGATCCAGGCAGGATAACCTGAAGTTTAATGCCTATTAAAAATAAAAAAATTTGATTTGGGGGTGAGTTCTTTTAAGAAAAGAGTGCTCAGACAGCTGCAATCCAGTGACTGAAGGGTCCCAAAAGCAGAGCGGCTGGTTAAGATGCTGTAGTGTACCTGCCAGTTGCCTGCCCTGCTGAGTACTTTTCAGGATGTCTATGCCAGACAAACTTCTAGTCTGGAGCTCAGCAGGGTGGCCAGTTGAGAGATACTCTCACCCCTGGCTCTTTAAACATTCAGGTGGGAAGACTGTGCTGGAGAGCAAGCAAGCAGAGGGGGAGCTGCAGGCGGGCGCTAGAAAGGAGATGGGAATGAGTTCCTGAGGAGAACCCCCACAGGCAACCAGAAAGTCAGGCAGCGAGGCCAAGTGTAAGAGGCAAAGGAGAGAATGTGCTTCCTGTCAGGATTTCCAGAGTCAGGAAGGTAAGGACTACAGAGGCTCCTTCCTTGGGGCATTGGGCACTTGGGATGCCCTGAGCGACCCCCATAGGGGAACTTCAAGGAAAGTAGTAGGAACAAACTCACTGACTAGCCAGTGAGTGAGCTCCAAGTGCAGTGAGAGAGCCTGTCGCAAACATAAGGTGGAGAGCATCGTGTCTGACTGCACACATGTGTATACACACAAGAATTCCCTTTAATCTTGGCCTACATCCTCTATCTCAAAGTTCTCAGGTTCTGCATATTTTAGTCACTAAACTCTATGGTGGTCGTCCTTATATGTTTGGTCAGGTTCTGAGGCAGTCTCACAGTGTAGCCCAGGCTGGCCTTAAACTCACTGTCCTCCTGCCTCAGCCTTCCTTCCAGGTGCTGGGATCAGCAGCATGTGCCATTGTGCTCAACCGCAATGAACCCTCTTATGTTGAGTTTTGCGTTTTCTTTCAAAACCTAGTTCTTCTTCCACTCTTTTATCTTTCTTTTCTGACTTTGCTAGGCTTTGTGTGATTTCAGCTTTGTGCCTTTAGGTCAAAAGATGCCCTCCATCCAAGAAGAGAAACCAGTCCATACAAGGAAGAAGCAGAAGCAAAAGGTGATTGGTTTTCCAGAGATGTGTTGTTCTGCTTTTCTTGGAGAACTCCATTCAGTGTGGCAGAAATAGAGGGAGAGCAGCAGGAGCCACCTGATGTGGACCCTGGGAACTGAATTAGGGCCCTCTGGAATAGCAGGAAGTGTTCCTAACCATACAGCACCTACACACACACAAACTCCAGCCCCATAATTTTTTTTTTTTTTTTTGAGACAAGGTTTCTCTGTGTAGCCTTGGCTGTCCTGGACTCACTTTATAGATCAGGCTGGCCTCAAATTCACAGAGATCCACCTGCCTATGCTTCCCCGAGTGCTTCAGGCATGCTCCACTGTGCCCTGTTAATAACTTTCTTGAAATGCTCCTCTGGCCCTGCTAAGTTAGGAATCTCCATGGGCTCAAATGGATCACTCGGACTCCACTGTGAACCCTTTGTGGGAAAGGAGAAACAACTTAGGGAATTGGGCTTGGGCTGCATGTCTCTGAAAGAGAGCAGGCCATGCTGAGGCAGAGATGGCAAGATATTAACCAGCTGCCCAGAGAAAATGGTGCCTTTCATGGTCCACAGGCTTTTCCACGTGGCTGGGAATTTGAATGCTGGCACAGCATCTGATATGATCATTTGCCTCTGTGGCTACTGCTATCCTTGCATCTGTAACTTGACACCTCTCATGGCTGTTTCTTGCCTGCAGGTTAAGCCGTGACTTTGTGACACCAGCGTTGAGCAGGCTGGAGCCATCTATGGTGAAACCAACCCCAGGCATGACACCTAGGTTTGATTCCAGGTGAGTACTGAGAGCAGCACTGGATTGGGTAGAGTCCAGCACTGAGCAGCAGAGCATAGGTAATGCTCCTGAATCTTTGGAGCGGGGCACCTCAGAGCTGAGGTTCCCGCCGTTCCCACTGTTGGCCCTGCCCTGACAGCTTTATCTGATGAGAAAGAGAAATCATTGCCTGTAAGAGCTAGAAGGCTTATACTTTTAGCCTTCTCTTTTTCTTTTTCTTTTTTTTTTTTTTTTTTTTTTTTAAGATTGATTGATTGATTATACAGTGTTCTGCCTGCCTGTGTGCCTGCGCCCCAGAAGAGGGTACTAGATCTCATTATAGATAGTTGTGAGCCACTATATCATTGCTGGGAATTGAACTCAGGACCTCTGGAATAGCAGCCAGGCCCCTTAACCTCTGAGCCATTTATCCATTTTTTTTTTTTAAGATTTTTTATTTATTATGTATAGTGTTCTGTCTGCATATACACCTACACATCAGAAGAGGGCACCAGATCTCATTATAGATGGTTGAGCCATCATGTGGTTGCTTGGGAATTGGACCTTTGGAAGAGCAGCCAGTGCTCTTAATCTCTGAACCATCTCTAAAGCCCTAGCCTTTTCTTGATTCTGTTAAGATGGTATTTAAATATGAGTAGTTGCTTATTCCTATACCATTGGAAAGAAAATTGATAGCACCTTTCCTGAGCCAACCTAACAAGACTGTTTAGAGCAGAAGTTAATACTGTCCCAGGAGGCTGGCTGATCGGGCGGGAAGGCAATGTAGCCTTTAAGGAAGAGTGGCGGTAACACAGACTGGTAATCCCAGCCCTCATGGAGGCAGGAAGCTCCGTTCCAGGTCATCCTTGGTTATGTAGCCAGTTTGTGGCTAACCTGGGCTACATGAGACCATTCTCAAAGAAAGGAAACGAGAATGGTGATTGCTCCAATTTAGGAGCTTCACGATCATAGCCGATCCCTCAGGCTGCTGTCCACGTGTGCTGTGCGCTCCTCTTGCTCTTGTCTGTGCAGAAAAATAACAAATTAAGACAATAACTTCTAGGGAGTAGTACAAGAAGTGGCTGTCCCAGGTGAGAAAGACTTTCACTTCGAATTCCTACCCTGCTGTTTCCAGTGACATCTAGCCTATGCCATTTTGGAAGATATGTGTGATAGAGTTCTGTCTTGAAAAGGGTTGTCTGGGATCAGTGTGTAGTCTCAGAATCACCCACCTTTGACTCTGCAGAGGTCCTGGAGATGGAAGTGCAGGAACCAGCATGCTTCTGGTTCTGTGGATGGGTAGGTGATAGACACATCTATGGAGCTTTTGCCCTCGGTTTGCTCGGCCTTCAGTTGACTTTTGCTGGCTATATGTTTGATTATTGCAGCCTCCTTTCTCCAGCTGTGTTTAGTCATTACAGCCTGAAAAATGTTTTCCCTAAATTTAGAATTTGCCTTCTTAGAAACGTGTGATTTGAAAACTACAGCTTGAGAGCAGATGGGGTTGGAAGGGCTTGTTGTGAGGGTGTCATTATTCAGTCTGCCAAGCCATCCTCACAGAGATCTCCACCCTTTAGTGTCTTCAAAACCCCAGGCCTTCGCACTCCAGCAGCCAGAGAGCAGGTTTACAACGTCTCCGTCAATGGCAGCCCTCTTGCTGATAGCAAAGAGATCTCCCTCACTGTGCCCGTGGGTGGTGGTGCGGTAAGTGGCGCCCTGGGAAACCAGGCCACAGTGCTGTAGAGTGAAGCCTCTCCTTTCCCCGAGTTGTGTCTCCACACCTGCTTCAGCTCCAGGTTCCCTTCAGTGGGTGGTTCTTAGTCAACACACTGCCTTGGCACTTAGGACCCAGTTTTCTCTCCCAGGGTCGAGGCCCTAGGAGAACCGTTGCCTAACCCTGGGTCCCATGTGTCCCTCAACTATCTTCTGCCTCTGAGAAGCAGCTCAGTGAGTACAGTGGGTTTAGAGTGCTACCATCTGTGGTGTGTACAGCAATGGGTACTAGAGAGAGCACAGAGGAAGGCAGAGCTGGGATGAGCCAGCATACCTCCAACTTAGCAGTCTTGAGGGATTCTAAAACAGCCTGGCCTGGCTTCTCAGCGCTGCAGAGAGCAGGTTACCAGCTCAGCCTGCATGAGGGGAGGGCACTGAGAGGGACCAATCTGAGATACGGTTTGTGTGGCATTGTACTTGTGTAACCCAGCCAGCAACCCACTGATAGCACTGATGGTGTCATTGTCTCCTGAAGTCTAACAACTGATTCCATCCGCCTGCATTATCATTTCTCCATCCCGCCTGACTTCTGTCACCACATGAAGAATAAAAAGGGGAACCCGGGTACACTGGCTGCTGGGAGAGGTTCCAATCTGGATAGACATACCATTTAACCCTTTCTCTCTCCATACAGAGCTTGCGGTTATTGGCCAGTGACTTGCAGAAGGTTGATATTGCTCAGCTGAATCCAGAGGCCCTTGGAAACATCAAGAAGCTCTCGGTGAGCCCCAGATGCATCTCGACAGCGAGTAGCTTGTCCTTGACATTGGCCTTCGTGGGGCTTTGCAGAAAACAGCTCTCACTTTACTGTTCCACTGTCAACGCTGTTCCATTTTCTCTTAGTTTAAATTCTCAAGAGGAACTTGGACGTGAGTGGGAGCTTGGGGTACAGGCATGGTTGCTAGAGGCCTATCCTTGCATACATAAGTGAAGGGTACACAGGAATGGGGCAAGCCTTGAGCTGGCATCCTGATATGTATTAAGGTCTCCTAGCCATCTGGTGACAGTCATCCCCCAGCATCAGCTCCTTCGCTGTCTCCCTTCAGAAATGAGTCTCCAGCTAGTCTCTGAATAGTTGACAGTACAAACAAAGAATAGAAGGCAGAGTCAGTCAGATGTGACGTGGGAAGCTGGCAAGGATGCCTCAGAGGTGAAGAGCTTGCTTCTGCAGAGGACCGGGTTTGGCTCCCAGGAACCATGGCAGTTCACGACCACCTGTAACTCTAGTGCCCTCTTCTGGCCTCCACAGACACTAGACACCTTCACACGCATAAATAAAAACAAATCTTCAAAACAATCCTGTGCTTGGGTTAGGCTAAGAGCTGACAGGGCTAGCATGCCAGGCACATCTTTTAACATCTCTCCTCATTTTAGAGCCGTCTTGCCCAGATCTGCAGCAGCATACGGACTGGCAAATGAGAAGATGACAGAGCAGCGCACATGGCAGCAGAGACTGTGGTAGCAGAACGTTCACATCTGTCCCTTCCCCTTGTTCTGTGTTGTGCTGGATGGAGCCCTAGAGTTCACCTGCTGACACATGCAGCAGGGCTTTCTGTCTCTCCGACAGCTCGGGTGTCTTGCTGCACACCTCTGGCTAGCAGGGATTAGATAGGGAACAGGCACAAAGGCCGTGTGTGCCTAGTGCCAAGTGACTGTGAGCTGACTGTACACCGCTTGGAGTGTTTTCCTGGAGGCCAGTGTGACTTGTGCCCGGGGCACAGGCAGGCTGTGCAGTCAGCAGTGGGGTCCATCTCTCCTCATTACCTCTGTTATTTCAGTTCTCTATTGGCACAAGTCTTTTGAGGTCTTTTTCTTTTGCTGGCTTTCATACATATGATTTTCTGAGCAGTCATATCTCAGCTGATTTTCTTGCTGAAAGATTGCTGTTCCCAATAAATTGTGGTTTGCTTTGGTTTTTAAGTCAGTGTTCTGCCTGTTGTCTCCAGCTGTGCCGTTCACTAGGGTCGTTTGGGAGCTATAGCTACTGGAGTGAGCATCTCAGGAGTGTGGAAACCTCTTCTGTGATACCCCAAGATCCAGGGCTTATGGTAACTCAGCCAGGCATGTTCCCCACACTTTGTTCTAGCAGCTAAGGAGGATGTACTGAAAGGCATCAGAGTAAACCAGTTCGGAGCTTGGCAGAGAGGGACAGGGCACCTCCCATTATGCTTCTGTCTCATTTCACAGCCCTGGGGCTCAGGCAGTTCCCTGCCTTCCTCCAGCTCTCCACAGTGATGGCCTGCATAGAAAGGCTGGTGGTATAGGACTTTGGGAAAGAACGTGAGTCGTCGCTGGTTGCTGAGCATGCACTTTACAGAGAAGCTGCTGGTCAGTAGTGGGATTTGGAGGAGAGAAGTAACAGGCTACAGTTAACCCCACCTGATGCTTCCATCTCAGTGTTGAGCCTGCTGTCAGGGATCACATGGAATTCCACACTACCCAGAGCCAGGTTCTCATGCTGCCCTCCATTCCCACCATGGACAGAAGAAACTCAGCTGAACAAAATTCACAGTATACAGTAGGTGTTTCAACTACACTAGTCCTTCCTTCTAAGGAAGAGACTGGCTGGGAAGGTTGCGTTCCCTCATGCCAGGGTTTCAAAGCAAGGCTGGATAATGTCACAGGGACATCTTACTATCACACACAAACAAGTGCAGCCTCAGTGTTTGGGTTATTTTGGCAATAATTTTTGCTCCTCTGATTTTATTTTTATGTGAACAGATGTTTGCCTCTGTGTGTGTGTCTGCACCATGTCTGTGCAGTGCCCTCAGGTCCCCTAAGACCAGAGTTGCAGATAGTTGCCGGTGCAGGAAATTGAACCTGGTCCTCTAGGAGAGCAGCCAGTGCTCCTAGTCGATGAGTCATCTCTTCACTCCCTGAACAATGCATTTTAAAAAACGAGAACAGAACACAAAGATTGGTGGCCTCGAGAATAAGGCAGAGCAGCCTACACCGACCATCAGCCAGAGGCAAGTGCAGTTTCCTAGTTCAAAGCAGGGCCCCAGAGGTGACGTTTTCCCCTGACCTGCTTCATCTCTCTGGACAGTTTGTACCTGTACCAGAGCTGCTCAGGGTGGAAGGGCAGATGCACTGTGGTCCCTTAGAACCCCAGAGCACCTAAAAAAAAAAAAAAAGGTTTCTCTGAGTCCCTAGTATTTTGAGTAGCTTCCTGCTGGATAGACCCTACATGCTTTGCCTTGAGACTTAGGACACTGGGTCAGCCTATGAAGTAGTGTCTGTGAGAGCAGACATTAAGGCATTGTTCTCTGAAAGTCAGATACAACCATTCTCTCTCTGTAGGGAATGAATGGCCCATCTCCAATAATGATGGGGAACCACTATGCAAATGCAGGGTTTCCATCTCCAGGTGCTCCCAGGGCCGCCAAGCATCGCCGTGCATGCCCTCTAAATCTGCCTGCCTTTCTAGACAAGTGGTTGTTGGCCTACACCTAAAATTCAGTGTAACACACCCTCTGCAGGGCTGGGGCACTGGAGCTGGGAGGAGCCGGTCCAGAGCAGGAGTGGGGTGAGGACCACTCCCTCGCCTGCCGTCGGCCTGCATGTCAGGTACTCAGCCTTTCAGCCTCCACATCTGGTACACCTTGAGGTGGTCCCATAGCCTGGCAGCCCGGTAACACGTTAAGCTCTCCTTATAAAATCATGTCCCGCAAGCACCTGGAATTCCCAGCACCTTAGCCCTGGCCAATGACGTACGCTCACCCCGAAAGCCTCTACCACTCCCCAGAGGTTTAAATAACCTTTGTCAGTCCCCGTGTAAATGAGCTCCTCTTTTGTTTTTTCAAGACAGGGACTCTTTGTAGCCCTGGCAGTCCTGGACTTCCTTCGTAGACCAGGCTGGAGCCGCTCAAGAAAGCCTGCCTCCCTAGGGTTCTCGTGAGCTCACCTGCCATTTGAGGTGCCCATCACCCCCGGACAGGGGGAGTGGAGCCTGGACGGCAACACTCCAGAATCATAAGACAATTTGCTAGGTACGGTGGTACCTGCCTGTAATTCCAGAGTGTGAGGAGTGAAAGCGGGGGGGTATCAGAAGTTCAAGATCATCCTCAGGTACACAATATGAGGCCAGTGTGGGCTGTGTAATACAGTGTCTCAAAAAGTGACTTAGATGTGTGGCTTATAGAGGAGGAGGACTGAGCCCCGGCTGAACAGGTTCAGTCAGCATTGGGGCCCACCAGCATCTTCAGCTACCATCATCCCTGCGTTATCTATCAAACGTGCCCACAATACCCACACTTCATGCCTACAATCACTCATTGTGTGACACGATATGCCAAGAACCATCAAAATGGACACATTAAGAATACACCCCAAATGAACTGCAAAAGTCACTCAGTCGCAGAAAGCGGCAGCTAGCGTTCAAAAAGAAGGTGGGAAGGACTATAAGGAAACCACCCAGGGGTGGGGAAGCATAGTCAAAATTCAGAAACAAACTTGGTTTGGGTTCTGGGTTTTTCTTACCTAAAGCAGTCTCGATCACAATGTATCCCCCCGCCAGCTCTTAAGATGCTCAAAGTGTCTTGAGGTCATCTGTAACCCGTTTCTGATTCTCTCCATTGCCTCATGCACTTCGACTTAAATGGCGAAGGGGTAATGTAGTAACCCTTTGATAGGGAGTGTACCAGGTGAGGTCAGGAGGCGAGATGCAGTCCCCACTCCCTTGTCAAGCGCTGCTTAATGAGGGCAGTGAGCTCGCTATGCAGTTTCCCCTGGGAGTTGCCCCTGCTTTCCTCGTGGGTGTGATGGAGACTAAGCCAGGCCCAGCCTCCTGAGCCCACAGTGCCTAGAATCATGCCTCATTGTTTTTATAATTGGCTGTGCAGTAAGCAAGGAGATCTTAGCTTCCAGTGCTGGCCGCTAGTCTGGGGCACACTGACTGAACAGGAGGCAGCTTCCTAAAGCCAGATCAGGCTTACTGCCTAGGGAGGACCATTTTAACTCCCAGCCATACGCTTTATCTGCTTGGCATCTGACCTTGCTAGTAATAGCCCTACACTTCAGGAGCGCTTTGTGGGGACCACACACCTGGTCTGATCCCCCGATGCTGGCTGCAGACTTCTGGGGCAGCCCAACAGCAAAGCACCATGTGTCCGACTGCTCTTCTCGCCCAGGAAGAGTGGCTGGTTTGATAAAACTGGGGCCAGAAGAAAGAACTGCTTGAACCAGTAGCATCTGGCTTCTCCTGCAGATCTAATGGCCACAGGAATGCTCACCCCTGGCCTGCTCCTGTCGTGTGGGGAGCTGAGTGGGCTGCTCTGCCCTGTGAGGCAGGACTGTGGCCATCCAGCTCAACATGGGACTGGTAGGTCTAGGTCAAGGGGATGGGAAGCAGGTTGTCTTAGACACACCATATATTACTTGCTGGAGACTTGAACTGTGCACATTTCAGTGCCCCTGCAGTTGGGATGAGTCTCCCAACAAGATGGTGTCTATCACACACATTAAGTGGGGATGGTGTTTTTTCTTAGTGGTTCAACTTACACTCTGTCGTGTCTTGGACTCATGAATCCTGCTAGAGCAGGAAGAGTGCTGTGGGCTGATCAGGGGCTGCAGGGGAGTGGGAGTGCAGACCACTCCATTGAAAAATGCAGACCACCAAGGCACTCCAGTTCTGATCTGCTCCTGTACCAGGGGTCTAATCAGGCCTGTGTCTGCCTCTCTCCTGAGTCGACCAGAGGCCCCATCTAAACAGCCTTCCTGCAGCAGCTCCCCTCTCCAGGTGGCCAGACGGGAATTCCAGACCAGTGTTATTTCCCGGGACATTGACACGGCGGCCAAATTTATCGGTGCTGGGGCTGCCACAGTTGGTGTGCCTGGATCAGGGGCTGGCATTGGAACACTGTTTGGTAGCTTGATTATTGGCTATGCCAGGAACCCATCTCTCAAGCAGCAGCTCTTCTCCTATGCCATTCTGGGCTTCACTCTGTCTGAGGCCATGGGGCTCTTCTGTTTGATGGTCACCTTCCTCATCCTTTTCACCATGTGAGGCTCTATGGGTTCACCCAGCTGTCCCTGCTGCTTTGACTCCATGCCAGTCCTGGTGCTGGAGTGTGCTAAGCTTTAGCATTAAACAACAACGTTTCTCTAAAAAAAAAAAAAAAAAAATCATGCTAGCCAGGAATGGTGGTGCACACCTGTAATCCCAGCACTCAAGGAGGCAGAGGCAGGCAGATCTCTGTGAGTTCAAGGCCAGCTTGGTCTACAAAGTGAGTCCAGGACAGCCAAGGCTACACAGGAGAATCCTGTCTCAAAAAAAATCTTGCTAAGCAACATTCTCCAATCAGCCTTATCAATAAACTGTCTGTCCCTTGAATTAGAATCCAGTCAATTCTGAGCCCAGGGTGAAAGAAACAGTCACCATCCAAGCACTATTCTTGGCCTAGGCAGACAGCAAATTACCTTCTTCAAGATGCCTGTGAACTACAACAGTCTGAGCCAAGAGGCCCAGTGCTAAGCTGACCAAGAGAAATGGAAGCTTGAGTGACACCGGTGTGTCTGCATGCATGTGACTGTGCTGGGCCCTGCTCCAGCATGCCTCAGCTCACACCCCATCCACCCTGGTCACCATCATAGCTACTCCCATGTGACTTCTGCACCCCTAAAATTAAGGTCATTGTCAGAAGTTGGGTAATTCCCCCTTAGGCCCCAGTGTGGAAACCCTAACCTCAATAACTCGGAACATGACTGCATTTTCAGGTGGCATCTTTGCAGAAATGACTTAGTTCATATGAGGCTGTTGGGCTGGGCTGGCATGGACCAGATACAGAGAAACAGAAGATGGCCATGGTCAAACCCAAGGATGCTCGGCTCAGTCAGTAGGAGGAAGTGATACCTTGACTGTGGCCTTCCAGCCCCAGAGCTGTGTGATAATAAGCACCTGTGATGTCAATACCCAGTTACATGGCCTGGAAGAAGAATGGACTCACCAATGTCATCTCCCCTGTACCCCCGGCCCCACTCTGCATCTGATACCCCCACCAAAATTCACACTTCTTGTGATGGCTCAATGCTTTGGCCTCTCCTTTCTACCTCTCCTTGCGGTCTCGGCTCCTGTTACCCCTACATTCAGCTACCCTGTAATGCTGGAGCTTCTCCAGGACACCCCTCTTCTTCCTGGGCTTGCTGGGCGGACTCGCTCCTATGGTGACGCTAGAGGTCACATCTATGCTCCAAGGTCCATAATACCCACCCGTGTCCTGTGTCCTAGCAACTCACATGCACACCCCTAACCCAACTGGTTGTTTCCTGTCCCCAGCTCCACATATAAGCAGGTATCGCTTTCTCCAGCACACATACCTTCCTTTCTTGAATGGTGACACCAGTGTGTCCCATGTGCCCCTGGCCCTTGCCCAGTCCCATTTCCTGTGTCTTCACTAGACTGTGGCGTTCTTCATAGCAGAAACAGGTGATCCACACAGAAGGATCTCAGATGTACACCTACCCAGGTTCTGTGCACGGGATCTCCCCTCACAACTGCCCAGCACTTTAATAATGCCACACGGAAACACCATAGCACAGACAAGGCTTTATTACTTGGTCCTGTAATATTGAACCCAAGAAATAGAAAAACATCTCCGTAGGTCCTCCAAGGAGCCTCTACCCACAACCAGCCCCTCCCTCCCTAGGTGGGTGACAGGGCAATATGGGTTGCAGGTGACCTCCCTCTGTCCAGTGTGCAAGCCCCATATATAAAAATAGATCTGTGGAGGGTCCCCAGGGACCCAGAACCCTGTATCATGCTGGTGCCTGTGCAGGGCTGAGGCCTGGGCCCCCTCAGGATTCCTAGGACCTCACTCCTCATCAGAGGAGAGGTCTACCCTGGACACCGAAGTCCAGCCAACACAGCCAGGGACCCCTCTGCAAACAGCCAGGGAGGGGAGGAGTTTGACCTTGAGAATGACTGATGTGGCTGGAGATGGGGGACGAGGTTCTGGTCACCCAAGACAGGGCACTGGTCCCCATGAGCCTTGGAGGTTGGGCCAGTTTTCCCTGGAGGGAGGATGAAGGAAGAGCCTGCGGGGGTCGTATCAGTTCCCCAGTTCTGTCAAAGGTGGGTGCAGCATCCCCGTCTACCCCAGTATTCCCGCAGTCACTGAGCTGAGGCAGGTGCCCAGGGAGCAGAGAGCCAGGAATGGGGTAGGCTCTGAGGAGGGAAGAGCTGCTGCTGGCAGGTCAAGGCCAAAGGCACTGCTGGGAGTCACCGCCCCCCTACGGGGTACTCCCCAAAGATGCATCATGGCTTCCAGCCCCCCTCCTCCAGGCTCTCTGTTAAGAGATCCTTGCTTGGATTCTGAGCCTGCCGGTGACTCCATTCACCCTATGGAGAGAACACCCTCCCCCTCAAGGCCTTATTCAATTTGGACTTCATCTAAGAAGCCTTTCTGGACACCCCTCAACACACACATAGCGATAGTCCACCTGCCCCTTCTCCCGGTCCCCTCCCCCCAGGAGGGGGAAGCCCTTCCTTGTCTGAGCCCTCCAAAGATGCACTCTGTAGTCTGCCTTTCTCTCTCCACTCCCACCTGCTCTGTCTCAGCCCACGTCACCCCTCCTCACTACCACAGCAAAAACAGAGCAGGCAGCCATCAAGGGTGGCGTAGACAAACTGTCCAGATCCAGCACGCACCACCCTCCCAGGTAGGCCTTGGTCTCAAGACCTCACAGCTGCCAGGGCCCTTGCAGACAGGTCAGCTCAGCACAGCACTCCTTCAAGAGCGGTGTGCAACGCCCAGGGAGGCCCTCTAGGGAGGGAGCACGGTGAGCCAGTGTACCAAGAAAGACCACAAGGGGCTCACCCAGAGAGGGTTCACTGGGCTGTCCAAGGAAGAGAGCTGGTGCCGTGGAAGGGCAAGCTCTCTCCAGAGCCAGCCTTCTCCCTGGCTCAAGCTCTGAGACTGGAGGCCAGGGTTCAGACCAGCCTGTCAAACTCACTCCTTCCTCAGTCTCTTTCCCCTCCTCTCCACCTTCCAGAATGCAGAGCAAGCCCTCCCCATCAGTTCCAAAACCAATGAGACAGCGGGGCCCAGGGGAGCACCAGGACTTAAGTGTGACCTACTAGGAGGCTGGCCCTCATCCTGAACTGCCAACCCAAGGCAGGAAGCCCCCAGCTCTGGAGTCTCCGCCTGGGAGGGGGGGCAGGATTCAGTCCCTGAGGTCAGCACCATTTGCCTGCTAGGGCCTCGGCACCAGGGTTCAGAGAGATCTAGCCAAGGTGCAGGAAGTAAGGGACACTACCCAGTGGCCCAGGTTCCCATACTCAAGCGCTCAGGCAGCTGTGGTCCCTCTCATAAACAATGGGTCTCTCTCGGGGACCTTTACTGCCTGGCAGGCCAAAAGCTCTCTGAGGAAATGAGATGCCTGCCAATTAGGCCCAACCCCAGTGAGTGTGGAAGACCGAAGGGCCTGAGCAGAACTGAAGCTGTCTTTTCCCAACCAACTTTGCCCTTGACACCCTAACTGTCTTCCTACAGTTATCTCTGGGGTCCTCTCCAGGGATCTGAACCTCCTTTTAGGACCACTAGGTCAACAAGGTATTGAGAAGAAATATGAAATGGAGGGGACAACGCGGTACCAACCAGCTCAGGGCCCTCTAAGGGTACGAGAACACTCCTCCCACCCAAGAGGAGTGTAGCTTGCAAGTCCTTGGGCTGGGTTGAGCTGCTCACACCTGCACCTCCTGACCCTGTAGCTGCAGCCCTCGAGTCTGCAGGGCGCTGATCCCACTCAGGAGGGCTTCTCGATGCTCAGTGGAAGAGATGCCCAGGTTCCCCAGGTCCCTGCAAGAGGAACAGTCACATCCAACTGACCCAGTCCCTCTTCTACTCCTCCCATGGAAGCCAACCCCCTTCCTCCCCTTCTCTGGACAGGGAAAGGGCCAGAACCAGGATAGGTGGGCCCTTCCCATGCAGGTAGGGGCTCTCTTGGGTTCCCTCAATCCTGGCTTCTCAGACTCACTGGGCGGTCATCTCAGCCACAGCCTCCAGGCTCCCATAGCCTGCTGCAGAGAAGTTGTCCTTGTAGCGGCACAGGTCAAGGGCCTCTAGCCAGGCGCCCACAGAACCAAAAGAGGGGAAGGCAGAGAAGGTACGGTCCGCCAGGGGTGTGGGGGGCCTGGGGAGCAAAGAAGCCACAGCCGGAGCATGGCGCGAGACCCAGTCACTCTTGAGAAGCGGCTCAGGAAAGGGCAAGGGGGAAAGTGAGGCAACTATAGCCAGGGATTGACCGTGCCTCGCATGAACACACAAGGGAGGCCCTGGGGAAGAAGTGTCAGGATACTCAAGCAAGTGGAGAGCTGAGCCCACTAAAGGGCAAAATCCAGGACATGACTGCCAGGAGGTGAGCGTCACGCCTGAGCAGGTGGGACAGGGTGGCTGCTTGCAGTCAGGACTCGGGGGAGTGTTTACAGTCAGGGGTGATAGCGTGGTTGGTGGTTGACCGCTCTGGCTTGGGGCTTGGTGAGGATGTACCTGAGACATGTGGTCGCAGCACACTTGGGGAGTTCCGGCTCCTGCCCCATCTTGCTCAGAATGCTGTGGATCTGAGAGAACCTGGGCCGCTCACCGGGGTCCTTCTGCCAGCAGTCAAGCATGAGTCGGTGCAGTGGGGAGGGACAGTTCCTGGGGGGTGGCAGCCGGAAGCCATCCTCCACAGCCTTGATCACCTGAGTTCCAGAGATGGGGAGCAGACAGGATGCTTCAGATTGCCCAGTGTGTGCGCACGCGCACACACACACACACCACAACCACCACCACCCTCATCCCAAGGAGGACTTCAGACAGGATGGGAGTGAAAGAGATGTCTGAGGCTAAGAGGTCAAAGATTAATGTACAGAGGTCAGGGAGCTGGAGCCACAGGTCACTTACATCTTGTCCAGACATGTCCCAGTAGGGTCGTTCCCCAAAGGCCATCACCTCCCACATGACAATGCCAAAGCTCCATACGTCACTGGCAGAACTGAAGTGGCCAAACTGAAGTGTCTCTGGAGCTGCCCAGAGTGCTGGGCTCCTGCCACTCTATAGGCAGGTAAGCAGGGCAGGGCAGGGCAGGGCAGGAAAGCATTGTGTCACCAGCAGGCCACATCCAGGCAGGCCACCAGCACCTATAGCCAGTCCCCCACCTCTTCACATCTGAGGAAGCTGCCAGTTGACACCCAAGGGGAGGGACCAGGCAGGGAATGACCACCAGCAGCAGGGAAAGGGACAGAGCCAAGATACAGAGAGCATGGGGCTGCTGGGTGTGGCCAGTGGGAGAAGCAGCAGGTGCACCAGAGAAGGGAGCCCCTTACCATGGTGGTGTAGACCGCCTCTGCACGGTCCCGGGGACCCCGCCCAAAGCCAGAGATCTTACAGACGAGGCCACTGCTGACCAGTACCCGGCGGGCTGCCAGGCCTCGGTGAACATAGCCCATCTCCGACAGGTACTTCATGGCCGAGGCCAGCCCCGGCAGCAGAGCCATCAGCTGGGCAACCATCAGCTCCCCCTCATGATGCTGTGGAACGGGTGAGGGCAGAAGCCAGAGCTGAAGCCAGGAGGCCACTAAGTCCCTCTGGGATCGGTGTGCTGTGGGCATCAGGTCAGCCTGTCTAGTGGGAGCAATGGCAAACCCAAGCCCCCAAGAGAAAAGGGAAGGGCCCAGAAAACTAGGACATTGATCCTCTCCCACCCAGGGCTCTGACCACTCACCCTGAGGAAGTCATCAAGGGCTCCAAGGTTCATGTACTCAGTCACAATCATCAAGGGGTTTCCTGTTGTTGGGAGAGACACACTAAGTTGACGGCTCTGCCCTACGCACTCCCCTCCCCTGCTCCAGCTTCACCTCAGCCAAGACAGCTAGAAGCAAAGTCAAGTTTTCTAATCTTGCCACCCACCCAGTCCCACCCCCACCCACCAGAAGTCAGCTAAGAAAGATCATTCAAGGGGAAAGTGATCCACTCCCCAAAGGTCACTGCAAGTTGGAAAAGGTCATTCTGGGTCAGCATGGCCACTCCAGGAGAGGGGCCACCCTGAGACATAAGTGAAGGCCAGCTAAGGATGTGCCTGGGCCTATTCCACAGACCAGAAAGGGCAGCCCACCCAGTACCCGGCTAAGTACAGGGATGCGCAGTGCCAGGCCTACCTCGGGTGACAACGCCTTCCAGGCGCACAATGTGGCTGTGGTCAAACTGCCCCAGAGTGAGGGCCTCAGCCAGGAAGCTGAGCCTCTGTGAGTCCGAGCAACCATCCCTCAGAGTGTGTACGGCCACGGGCAGCCCCTGGCGACCAGGCAGCTGCAGGCAGCCACAGCACAGGTCCCCGAATCGCCCTGTGAAGAAAGGCACCTCAGACTCCTGCCAGCAAATCGGAGAGGCTGAACCAAGGAGAAGGTGGCTCTGGGTCACGGGGTTGTTTCCAGTTTCCTGTGGGAAGCTCCAGAGGTAAAATCTCAGCACCCTGAGTACATGCATTGTAACCTTGGGCTTCATCTCTTCCTTTCCTCTTGGCCTTGGTTTCCTTCTCCACGACACACAAAGAGAGTAATTTTGCATGTACCTGCCCACCCGAGGTTCTTTAAACCTAGCAAAGCCATCTATTCTGCCCTACAGCTCCTTCCTGGCTTCTTGTGTGGTTCCTTGTACGCCTGGTTTCTTGGAACACAAGCAAGGCCCTGCCCTGATCCTGGGGAGTTCCCACAGCAGTCTTTTAGGTGAGAAACTGAGGCTCAGATGAGAAGAGGATGAACCTCTAGTCACTCAGCTGGTCCATGGTCAGACTTCAGGTGTGTCTGGACCACAGCTTACTGTAAAGACCTCTCCTTGCTGTCCCAGAAAAGCCTGGGACTAAACTGAGTGCCTCTCGGACAGGACACTATCCAGAAAAGATGCTGAACGCAGGTGTCCCACAGTGGCTTAGGGAACAGATGTGAGAGGGCAGAGCCACAGCCACCTCTGGTAGATGATAGGCATTCCGGGAAGGGGTACCCAAGGTGCAGAGGCAGGGCCTCTTGCCAGGGGGTGAGGACTTGGGGTTGGGGGGAAGTTGGCTGAAAAAGAGCAGGGATAGCAGAGATGCGGGGCTTTCCCCAGTGGGTGTTGCCTGGTGGGCGGGGTTTATCCAGTGGGCGGAGCTCCCTGGCGAATCCAGGCTTCTAGGGTCCAGAGCTTGCCTGCTCCCAAGCTCTTCTCCAGGGTGACGCTTTTGGCGTCTAGCTCCTTGGCGAATAGATGCACCGCCTGCAGAGGGTCCCCGCAGCTTTGGGGGTCCAGAAACGTGCGGCGTGTCGGGACTTTGACTGAGAACATAGGGAGAGAAAGACAGCCTGAGGAAACGGGCCTCACTGCTGGGAAGGGGCCAAAGACAGAGGTATGTGGCGGGCACAGACGACTCACAGTGGAAATAGAGTTCCTCCTCGTCGTGGGCGTCCCCACCTCCTTTGCCATCGCAGGGCCTGTGGGGACGCAGAGGCACCCTTTCACCAGGCGACCCCAGCCCTTCCCACTTCACCAGCGCCCAGGGCAGCACCTCTTGGTCCCTTGAGAAAGAAAAGCTCTGTGCCCTTTCTGGGGAAGGACTTTCTCGTCCTGCTGGCTGGGAGGCTGGCCACTGCCTCCCAAGTGCTGAAATTAAAGGTGTTTGCCCACCATGCCTGGCTCGCTAAGCCATTTTACAGCACACCTCCCTTTTCTTTCTTTCTTTTTTAACACTGTAATCTTTACAAAATTATTTACACGCCTGTGTGTGTGCATGGGCACATGCTGGGGCAGGCACTTCTGTGGAGGTCAGAGGACAACTTGAGGAGACAGTTTCTCTCCTTCCACCCTGTGGGTCCCCGGGATTCAATCTGGGTCACCAAACTTGATGACAGTTGCTTTTAACCCACTGAGCTACCTTCATTGAAAGGTTCTCTTTCCTTCCTTCCTTCCTTGCTTCCTCCCTCCCCTTCTCGCTTCACTTTTCGCTGCCTCAGACACCTCTCTGTGGTTTGCAGTCCAAACACCTCCTCCCCTCAGCACATGGACAACCCTAAGATTGAAGATCTCTAGGTCTTCAATCCCATCACCGTGTCCAGTGCTGTGCAGATCAACACTCCTGGCAAAAAGCCCCATGCTGCCCTGTCAGGAACAACAGGCTGATCCTTCCTGAGCCGGAGGCAAAGCCCATGGCAGTCTGGACCTAGAGCTTTCCCAGCTGTGAAGCCTCCGGCTTTTGTTCTGGGAGCAAAGGAAAGCCCCTGTCCTGATTCAGTTTCCATTGTATATGATTCCCCCCCTCCAGCTTCATTTGAGAAAGAAGATCTGGGCTGCCAAAGGGAGCCACTCTATAGTCCCCTCAGGAGAGGGCAGTAGCTTGAGCTATGAGATGGCTAATCCAGGACAGAGGTAAGAGAACTGCGGAGGGACAAGAAGACAGCAGGACCACAGGGCTTGGAGATTGCAGATAGCCGGAAAGAAGAGTGAGGAGTTGCCCAGACTGTTCGTGGAGAGCCACTGCCAAGCAAAGCAAGGGGAAGTTCAGGCTCAGACAACTGAGCTCCTGAGATAGTGGTAGACGCAGGGGAATCTAGGAAGGGGGTGGTTCCTGATGGATGGATGTTTCTGGAGCTTGGAAGGTGGAGCCTCTGAAAATACAGATGCAGGGACTATGAACTCTGCCCAGGGAGATGAGGGAGCCTGAAAGGAGGGTCTGGGAAGAATTAGGCTGGATTGGGGGTGGGGGAAGAGGGAAGAAAGCTGCAGAAGAGGAACACAGAAGAATAGAAGGGGCAGGAGATGAGCTGTCACAGGAACCAAGGAAAGAAAGAGAAAGCAGGGAAGGAGACAGGAAGAAGGGCTGGGAAATGGTTTGTGAAAGCGGCTTGTCCCAGGAGATAGTCAGGAAAGGACTCTGAGGCCTGCTGCCTTGCAATCTGACTGTGTGCTCTCGCGTCCGAGCGACCCCACGCAGTGGCTGTGGGACTGGATGGCTCATTTTTTTTCTATGTAATAAAATCATAATAAAGACAGCCCTGCCTAATAGCATTGTGTTAATGAAGAGCTTACTGATACAGTACGGGGTATTTTGTTTGTTTCTTGTTTTGAGACAGGGTTTCACTATGTAGTCCTGGCTGTCTTGAAACTCCATGTGTAGAACAGGCTGACCTCAGAGGTGTGCCACCATATCTGGCATATAGTGTGGATTTGGACTGACCCTCACAGCTTGAGCATTAAATGACTTGGTCCATAGCCTGGGATGATAAAGGGAGGTGATAGAACCTTTGGGATATGTGGTCTTAGAGAAAAAAAAATTGGGTTATAGAGGGCATGCCCTTTAGGAGAATATCGTGATCCCAGTCTCTCCCTGATTTGCTACTTCCTGGCTTCCTGTGAAGTAAGCAGCCACCTCTGCTGCAAGCTCCTACTGTGATGACTTGCCACCCGCAGGACCAAGGCCAAGTGGCCACGGACCAAACTTTTGAAATTGTGGGCCCCAAATTTATTATTATTATTATTATTGTTGTTGTTGTTGTTGTTGTTGTTGTTTTAAGACAGGGTTTCTCTGTATAGACTTGGCTGTCCTAGACTCAATTTGTAGACCAGGCTGGTCTTGAACTCGGAGATCTGCCTGCCTCTCCCCACCAGAGTGCTGGGATTACAGATGTGTGCCACTGTGCCTGGCTCCTTTTCTTTCTTACAGGTTGACTATCTTACACATTTTGTTACGGTAACAGATGGCTGACACACTTTCTAAGCTTCTGTGTGTGGTGGTTTAGACGAGAATGGCCCCCATAGTCTCATATATTTGAATGCTTTGTCCTGCCCCCACCCCTGTTGGTGGAACTCTTTGGGAAGGATCAAGGAGGTGTGGCCTTGTTGGAGTATGTGTGACCTCTCTGGAGGCGGTGTGCCACTGAGGTCGGGCTTTGAGGTTTCAGTGGCCTCTGCCACTCCCAGGTGTCTCTCTCCCTCTCTGCCTTGCGCTGTGGGTCAGAGGTAAGCTCTCAGCTTACGTGTCATGCCTGTCTGCCTGCTGCAGTGCTCCCCACCAGGATGGTCATGGACTCTTTCTTCTAAGTTAAGTTGCTTTGGTTGTGGTGTCTTAGCAGAGCACTAGAAAAGTAACTAAGACACAGTGATCTCATGGGAGGGAGGGATTGACATTATGAGTCCCTGGGGTGGTGAGAGGGGAGGGGACTCCATTCTGAGCAGAAGGACTGATCCTGTCTTGAGAGAGCTTGTGAGGTGGGTAGGTTTCCAGCCTTGGTCATGAGCATGGAGGGGCCATGGATGATGCTGGAGAATAGGGCAGCAGACATGGCTGGGAGAGTAAGTGGCAAGGACACATGGTCTTCGCGGACACAAAGTACAACTGTGTTGTGCACCTGATGGCAGAGCATTCCCAGAGAGAACGGCCAGGGGCTTCAAGAGACAGAAGAGAGGAGCCTTAGGCATAAAACCCTGAGAAACAAAGAGGTGAGGCTGGCCATCCAGGAGCTGCTGAAGTCACCCAGAGTGATGACTGATGGAGTCCTACACAGGACAGGGAACTTCCAGACAAGATGAGTAGAGATGAGGGAAGGCTGAGTGGATGCAAGAGCAACAGGGGAACCAGAATTAATAGTACACTATGAAATAAAGTCTATATGAAATGTTATAATGAGGGCTCGGGATACGGCTCAGTCCACTTCCAGAGGACGAGTTCCTAGGTTCAGTTCCTAGCACCCACATTAGGTGGCTCACAACCATCTGTAACTCTAACTCCAGAGGATATGATGCCTTTACACACACACACACACACACACACACACACACACTATATATATATATATATATATATATATATATATATAATACCCACACAGCATTCACTCTTACACGTAAATAAAAATACACATATAATATATATTACACTTACACACACACACACAAAGGGCTGGAGAGATGGCTCAGCGGTTAAGAGCACTGGCTGTTCTTCCAGAGGTCCTGAGTTCATATTCCCAGCATCCACATGGTGTCTCACAACCATCTATAAAGGGACCTGATATCCTCTTTTAGCATGCAGGTGTAAGTGCAGACAGAGCACTCATACATTAAATGAACAAACAACCAAATAAATAAATAAATATACATATAAATTTGTAAATAACCCTTTAAAAAGAAAATCTTGTAATTAATCTGCTACTTAGTATGCTAATTCACCTCCTTGTTCTCTCCACTGAAGGACAGTTTGACTGAAGTCTGTAGCTGGACTGTAGCTGCCCCTGACCTACTCCAGAGTGTCTATCTCTCTCTGCCCTGACTCCACAGCCCTGATAGTTAAAGCCAGAGTGTAATGCCCCCAAGCAGCTGCCCTTCCTTGCTTTTCCAACAGACCCAGAACATGGACCTGAAGTTAAGCTCCATGAAGAAGGAGCTCCCTGCTCTTAGCCTGCCTCTCCTCCTCCTCTTCCTCCCCCAAACCCTTTTGAGACAGGGTCTCTTCCTTGTGCTATGGCTATCTTAGACTTCTCTATATAGATCCAGGGTGGCTTTGAACTCACAGAGATGTCCCTGCCTCTGCCTCCTAAGTACTGGGATTAAAGGAGTGAGCTTGTCCTACCTTCTTGAATCACCTGGCCCAGACACAAAGGGCTCTGAGATCTGCAGGATGGTCACCCGCCCTCCATTACTGCCAGTGCTTTGGTCAAAGCCATGCTCATAACCAGTATCAAAGAAACACTCACTGTCCCTCTGGCCCACAGGTGGCTTCCCAGCCAGGCCACTCTTCCACTACACCCAACTGCAACACTAGCTCTGCCAACCACCACTCCAGACTTCAACTGCCTGGGGTGGGGGTGGGGCCCTGGGCATGGCAGTACAGCCCTGGGCGGGGTGGGAAACACACTGCACAGGAGCCTCTGCTCCACGCAAAGGAAATGAAATCTTCTTCTAACCAGAACCAGCCAGCGCCCCCTCCCCCCACCCCGCTCTCTCCCTCCCTCCCACCATTTCTCTGCCTGCAAGGTTCTTTGGAGACGGTGAGGGACATGGCTCAGACTGATGAGTTTCCCTCCCTGTCCCTCTCTCCCACCCACTTACTGACTTTTTCCTCTTTGCTTGTATTCAAGGGGCTTCAGATCCCTTGGGGGGCCAGAGCTGGGGGCTTTCTACTGCCTCGGGAGAATCCTAATCACACTGGAGCAGCTGGAGCTTGATTTCCACCCTCAGCGATGCCTTCTGACATTTAATGAGTTAAGGAGCTAAATCCCCTTCATCCCAGCACGGCTGAGCTGGCTGCAGTTCCTGCAGCTGGTTTGTGAGCAGCACGTGGGGGAGGGGCCGTACTGGCCACACTACTGTCTTTACGAAGGGAGGGGAAGTAAGACAAGGGTCTTGTGTAGCCCAGACTGGCCTCAGATTTTATGTGTAGCTGAAGTAGGGCTTGAACCCCTGACCTCTCTGCCTCTACCACCTAAGGGCTGGGGTTGCTGGCTCATGTTCCCTGGGGTTGGAGGCTCTGGGTTGCATGCAGCCGTGAGCATTTATAGGTACTTGCGTGTACATATTTTATACTCGTGGGGACAGAACCCTCCAGAAGCCACCAAGGTGACACCAGCTACCCACCTCCTCCAGATGGCCAGCACAGTCAGGATGACACCAGCTACCCACCTCCTCCAGATGGCCAGCACACTCATCACAGAGCCCAGGACCAGGAGGGCTGAGATGGTAACTACGGTGACAACCACTGCAGGGCTCTGATCCCTGGACCCAGAAGCAGCTATGGAAAACAAAACAAAACAAAACCAAAAAAAAAAAACAGGGAGCTGAGGCAGGTACCTCGGCAAGCACGGAGAGACTTGTTTCAACCATTAGGAAGATCCCTCATCCCCTCGGCACACAGTAGCACCAATGCCCACAGTGGCAATTGGAGTTCCAAACACCTCTGCTTGCAAGCAGGGCCTCTCTACTGCAGCCCAGCTCTGAGAGGAGGCAAGGGTCCAGGCAGCCAGGGCTAGGCTCCCCTTATGTCTTTCAAGAGGGCTAGAGACTTCCAAATGGTCTATGAGGTCACAGCATCTTTTCTGAGTTCCTTTCCCAACGTTTCCAACAGCAGTACAATAACATTGAACACATCTGTGTCTAAGACAGGCTGCTTTGTGCATGAGCTATACTATCCTGTCTCACTACAACAGTCCTGCAAGGTTTACTGTCTCCAGTTCAAGCAGAGGAGACAGGTTAAGGAAACTTACCTGATTTGTCCAAAGTCACATAGCTCCTTACTGGTAAACTCTGGATTTTTTCGAGGTTTTGCTTTGTTTTTGAAATGCCTTGTAGCCTTGGCTGGCCTCCAACTCTTGTAGCAAATGATGACTTTGAACTCCTGACCTCCACCTCCCGAGCACTGAGATTATGGTCATGCACCACCACACTCCGGTGAACCAAGATTGGAATCTGTCCCCCAAGTCATCTGCCTAATGCCAAAGCAGCTTTGAAACTGGACAGATCCCCACAGGACCCCGATATTCATAAAGAGGTGCACAGGCCCAGACTGAGAGACAAAACTAAATGAGTTAATAAGCAATACTTAACTATAGAAAAAAACAAAACCAGAGAAAAAGGAGTTGAGCAGAGCAGAGGCCAATGCTTCCTTCCTGAGGTCAGAGAGGAAGCGGGAATAGGGGAAAGTGTGAGTGTGTGTGTGTTTGGGGTGGGGGGTGTTGCTGGAAGAGTGAAAGGTTCTGCATCCCAGGCCCATCTGCACAAGTGCAGCCTGGGAAATGGCAAGCAGCCCACAGAACTGGAAGATACAGTGTACAGAGGCAGAGGATAACGGGATGGAAGCCGAGTGTGGGAATGGAGGGAACTTGGGGAACGAGAGAGCTCTGGATGCAGGCTAGGGAGAAAGAATGATCCTGGGGCTCATTAGGAGTGGTGGACAGATGCCCACCTGGCTAGAGAGGAGAGGACAGAAGCAACCTATGGAACTGGAAATGAGGACAGGGAGAAAGAATAACTACAGAACACTCAGTAGCTGTCTGTGTCTGCTGGGGGTCCAGGGGAAGGAGGAACAGGGTGGGTCAAGCCTGGGGACCAGGGCAATGTGGCCAATCACACAGGGTGTGATGAGGTAGGCTTTGGTTCAGATGGCTTCTGCCACGCAAATGCTTTTCTACTCACGTCCCTGTTCAAATATCCCCCAGCCTCAAGACACAGCTGGAATCTCCTCTTCCCAGCATCTGAGCCAAGGCCAAACACAAACAGGCATTCCAGCAAGGTGTGCTGTCTGTCTGTCTACCTTCCCGGAACCAGTCTACCTCCACATTTCAGCTTCACCTCCCTTTGGGCTCCCAGTGTTTCCTATCTTGGATTACAGTCATGTAGCAGGTTGGAAAGAATTCTTATCTTGACAGCTGGTGCCAGAATGCCTCTTAGGGGGAGCTGCGTTTGCTGGGGAAAATACTTCCATGAACTGAGCAGGGTAGATGGAGGTGAGATCCTGAGGGCTGTAGCCACAACAGGCTGAGCAAAAAAGAGGGGGCAAAGCTGCTGGCACTCATGCTTGAAAGGGAATGGGGAGGAAGGGGAAGGCAGGAGAGCAGAGGGGAAGAAGCCAGCCCAGCACCAGGAAACAGGAATTTTGAAGTACAGCTTTTCCTTTGTTGTTGAAACACCTCTCACTTCTCCTTCCCTTCCTTCCTTTCCCTCCCTCTGTCCCTTTCTTGTTTCTTGAGCCAGGATTTTATGTAGCCCAGGCTAGCCTCAAGTTCTTGGTTTCCCCTTCCCTCCCAAGGGCTGGGATTATAAGCCTGCACCACCAGCTCAGCTATTTATGACAGTCTAGGCCAACCTTGAAATCTGTGTAAGAGGCACTTGGCCTTGAATACCTCTTGACTTCCCCTTCTCAAGCTTTCCAAGTGCCCAGGTGGCCTGTTCCACCATGCCCAACTTCCATTCTCTCCATTTCATTTAAACCGTGCAGGGCTCACTTTGACCCTTTCCAGGTCTCCTCCCCTTCAGGGAAGTTGGTTTCACATGCTAAGCCTGGCTGGGGGTTGGGGTGGGAGGCAGTGTCCCATGACAAAGTGGACCTTTGTTAAGGCAGAAAGAAAAGCAGCGGGAAGGACTCAGCAAGGCCCAGAAAGAGGTGACAGAGAAGCTGAAGAAAGCAGCTGGGTCTCAGGGTGGTCAACACAGGATGTTTCACAGAAGCTGTGTCCTCCAAAGAGGGGCACAGGTGTCACAGCTGTCCCCAAGGCCTCTGTAGGGACAGCTCTCTGTGCTTCAGGGAAGATGCCCCGTGGGCCACTGCAGGTGGATCTCAAATTCTTTGACTAAGTAGATGTGAAGTGGCTCTTTTTAGTTGGTTGGTTTTTGCTGTTGTTGGTTTTTGTTTGTTTGTTATTGTTGCTGTTTTGGTTTTTAGAGACAGGGTTTCTGTGTGCAGATCTGGCTGTCCTGGAATTCACTCCCCCTGTCTGTGCTGGGATTTAAGGTGTGAGGTGAGACACTACCCATCTTGAAGCAACTTTTCTGCGGCTCCCTTCCTGATACACTTAACCCCTGCCCTTGTCTCTGCGGGCCAACACCCGGTGCCCTCCAAGCACTCTGCTTACCTTCGCCAGGGGTCTGCACTTCAATGCTGGGGCTGAAGCTCTGGGCCTCCCATGAAGGCCCCGGGGAGGCTGCCCGGATCTGAAAAACGTATCTGGTAGCAGGCTTCAGGTTGGTGACAGTGACGGCCGGGGCCCCTGTCTTCACTGTGGAGTAAGTCTGCTCACTCTGACCCTGGGGAGGACGGAGCAGTGAGGCCCAGACCCAGGAGGCTGAGAGGAGGTGAGGAACCACCCTTAAGCTGGTTGGGGGAACCTGACCCAGATCACCTTGAGAGACAGCAGAGATTTCTTCCACAGGATCCCCAGTGCCTCTCTCCTCAAGACTCATCCCACAATAGGCCAGAACTTTCTTTGCAGGGGTACCCGGGTGGTAGCTACCAGGGCTTGACAGTCCAGGGGCGGGGGGAGGGGGAGGTAGGCCAGAGCACAAGCAAGCCTCCCACTTCCCCTACCCTGTCCTTGACATTCACAAGGTTTTTCATCTCCCTGTCATCTGATTTGCAAAGCAGAGGAGAGCAAGGATTATCTTATTGGCTTTGCTCTGTTTTGTTTCACAGATGAGGAGCCTGGGCTTAAGGGGGTAAAGGCATGCTTAGCTGGAGGCAGGGGAGAAAGCCTGTGACTGGTGAGGGCCTGCCTCCTGGCTGCCAGGCACTGTGCTGTGATTTCTGCTGCCTGCCACCCCCACCCGCAACCCCAGCGACATTTCTCTCTGCTTGGTAAGGGAGGCCCTTAAATCCTTCAGACCTCTAAATCCTTCAGGTCTGAACTTTGCCGTACCCCAGTACACCTGACCCCCAAAAGTCCTTGAAGGCTCCCCTCTTCGTTTGTTTCTGCTCACACCTTATTAGAGCTCCAGCCACACCCACAGCCTGAAAGTTAATTTCCTGCCTATAGCCAGTGATTTTTTTTTTTTTTTAACTTTGACTATGGTGTTCACGGCCACAGGGCAGACTTTAACTCAGTAAGAACTCATCGGAATCTCCCTTGACCCTCCAAACAGTTGAACAGTCTTTGGGGTAACCGTTACTTTACATATGTCTGCCTGTAGCCCCTGAACCTGGAGCTTGCTCATTAGACTAGCCTGTGAAGAGCTTAAGATAGCCTAAATATAACTCCATTTTGAAATAAAGATCTTGACTGGGAACTGAATTCAGGTACCAGGAAATATCACAGAATGTACACCTGGCAGAAAACAAAGTTAACTCTCCTAGCAACAGCCTCCAGGAAATATAACAGAATAAATGCTTCATAGAAAATAGAGACAAACTCCCTGGCAATAATCAATGGGAATCAGTTGAGAATCGGGTGGGAAAATTCTCCCCAATGTTTCAGATATGGTTTAGAAAAATAGCCATTGTGATTATATGCCTTAGCCATTGTGATTATGTGCCTCAGAAAAGGTCACCCCGCCCTGCTAAACTTCACCCAATTCTGTAACGCCAAGGCTTGTGCCCCCCTGCTTGCTGCCATGGAAACCCCCGGCTCACAGACTTTCCCTTTAAAAATCCTGTTCACTCAGAGCTCGAGGTCCCACTTCTCTACTGCTGCGCCAGTGAGATTTGGGTCCCGAGTTCGATCGCTCTCGTAATAAAGCTCTCTTGCAATTGCATCGAGTCGTCTCCTGGTGGTCTCTGAGGGTCCCGTGAACCTGGCATAACATTTGGGGGCTCGTCCGGGATGCCTCAAGACCTCTAGGACTCCTGGCCCGGAGAGCTTAAACCCAAGGGTAAATGTCTTCTATGTTGTCCATCTGCTTTAAATGTTTGTTTGCCTTTATTCTTTGTTTCTTATCCTGAAAAGCTTCGAGGTGCTTACGGGAGCAGCCAGATTAGGTATGACAGACATGTCGGGGCCTAGGCTGTGGGGGCTTCAAAAGACGTTTTGATGTCCTGAAATTTCTGCCTCCTCGGGACCCCTGGGATAGGGGGACTGGAGTGAGGATCTGTTTCTGCCTCTGGAGTGAAGATCGGTTTCTTGGAACTTCTGTGGCAGAGAAGTCCAGGTTTTGTCTGTTTCTGCCTCCTCGGAACCCCTGGGATAGGGGAACTGAAGTGAGGATCTGTCTTTACCTCCTTGGAACTCCTGGGATAGGGGAACCAGAGTGAGGATCGGTTTTCTGGAACTTCTGTGGCAGAGAAGTCCAGGTTTTCAGTGTTACTTGGTTTCTGTGTGTGATTAATTGTTCCCCCCCACCTTGGTGTTGTGCCTGGAGTTACTGTTTAATTTTTGTGATTAATTGTTTGTGGTTTTTCGTCTACTTGAGAGTGCTTGATTTTAACTTTTGTTTAAAACTGCAGCTGTTTTCATTTCTATGATTTCAGTTTTGTCCCGTGATGTTAGCCAGGGTATAGGCTGTAAGTTGTTGCCTTTGGTTTTGTTTTTGTCTGAGACAACCGGTTCTTTTTTGTGTATGAGTGATTTACTATTTGTTGAAATTGTTTTCCTTACTTCTTTTGCGTTCTCCTGAATTCTCTTGACAAATAGACTGACTGACGATATGGGACAGAATACCTCCAAACCTCTTGACTTGATTCTGACTAATTTTGGAGAAGTTAAAACTAGAGCTCACGGTCTTTCAGTTGATGTGAGGAAAAAAAATGACTTTTTTTGCAGCTCAGAATGGCCCACCTTTAATGTGGGCTGGCCACCAGAAGGAACCTTCCACCTTCCCACCATCTTAGCAGTGGAAGATAAAGTTTTTCAGAAAGCATGCACGCACCCAGATCAGGTGCCATATATTGTAGTTTGGAAGAACTCATCCACCTCCGTGGATTAAGCCCTTTCTGATTCCCACTAACAATTCTCCTTCCATAGAATCTCAGGAACCAGAGGCCACTGCCCTGGCTACATAGACCCCCCCCCCTTAATCTGTTTTGCAGGATGGGACTCCCATGGAAATAATTTTTCCACCTCCTCCTCCTCCCACTCCTCAACCAACTCCTGCTCCTTTATCCAGGTTGGAACCACCATCTGGCCAAGCGCCAAGGATCCAAAGACTCCATGCAGCTTCTCCCTCTGGGGAACCAGAGGCAGATTCTACAGTCCTTCCCTTACGGGCCACGGGGCCCTCCAGATGCTAATGGCAATCAGTCTCATTATTGGCCTTTTGCTACATCACAGGTTTAACTGGAGAACTCAGAATGCCAAGTTCTCTGCTTTTTACCCACCAGCCCACCCAGGACGATTGCCAGCAGCTTTTACAGGTCTTGTTTACCAAGAGGAGTGGGGACGTATTATTTCAGAGGCAGACAAAAATGTCCCAGACACTATAGGAGTTCCAACTACAGATCCCATATTGATGATTACTTTCCCTATGAGAGTCCCAATTGGGATTACAACATGACTACAGGTAGGGAACATCTCCTAGTCTACTATCAGGCTCTGTTGGCAGGTCTCAAGGTGGTCACAAGACGGCCCAATAATTTGGCCAAGATGTACAGAAACAGGAAAGAATAGGCCAGCATTTGTGTCCAAGGTAAGTCAGAATGTAGCTAAGTTTATTGGGGCAGATTGGAGATTGCATTGTGCATATAGGCCCCAAAGTTCAGGACAGGTAAAAAGGATGAACAGAACATTAAAAGAGACCTTAACAAAATTGACCTTGGAGACTGGTACTGACTGGGTGATGCTCCTCTCCATTTCCCTTTATAGGGTTAGGAATTCCCCTTACCAGCTAGGTTTAATTCCCTTTGAGATTATATATGGGATGCCAGCCCCTATAGTACCCAACCTTAAGATTGATGTTACTGCTGAAATGGATTAAAACAGGTTTTGAGAAATGTTTAAGGCTTCTGTGCAAGCAGGCAGCTCTTAAAGGGGCAACAGCAGCTTCTTAGGTTAAAAAAAAAAAAAAAAAAAAAAAAGGCTGCAAGCCTCTATGGTCATAAAAATTGGATTTAACAGGTAACCAGATGTTCCTCCCTTGACATTACAGCTAAAGGAAATAAAAATAAGTTTTGTAATTTTGTTTGTTTGTTTTGAATATATAAGTTAACTATGTTCTATATATCTTGATATATGTTATTGATTATTAAGTATATTAATAATCAATACTGCACATAATTTCTGTCCTGTTTTAAAAACCAGGATTATAAAAATAATAAGGTGTAAAACTATGTTTATATAAAATATTAAAAGTGCACCTTCATGAGTTTATATATAGGAACTTCTTTTGCTGGCAGTGAACATCAAAATAATACATTTAATATTGATTTTAAAAGTACTGAATTGTTTGCATTGATAAAATTTGGTTTTGCCTTTTAAAATTATGGTTATACTTTGTGACTTTATTCCTAAAAAGGATACCTTATTTTGATATTTCAAAAACAGGTTTAAAAAAAAATAACTATGTTTAAGGCAATAAAACATTTTAAAGTTTATCGTGTATTTTAGACAATGACCTTAGGCATTCTAACAGAGAACTTGAAACAGTTTCTCAATCCTTTGGGGGAGAACAAAAGACTTTGATATTTGTTTTGTTAATTTTACCAAATAAAATTCTCCCCAATGTTTCAGATATGGTTTAGAAAAATAGCCATTGTGATTATGTGCCTCAGAAAAGGTCACCCCGCCCTGCTAAACTTCACCCAATTCTGTAACGCCAAGGCTTGTGCCCCCCTGCTTGCTGCCATGGAAACCCCTGGCTCACAGACTTTCCCTTTAAAAATCCTGTTCACTCAGAGCTCGGGGTCCCACTTCTCTACTGCTGCACCAGTGAGATTTGGGTCCCGAGTTCGATCGCTCTCGTAATAAAGCTCTCTTGCAATTGCATCGAGTCGTCTCCTGGTGGTCTCTGAGGGTCCCGTGAACCTGGCATAACACCTGGGTGATCAGCGAGCTCTGGGGATCCTTCTGTCACTATCTCCCCAGCGTTAGGATTCCAGGTGTGTGGGTGCTGGGGGTTCAACCCACTCGTGGCAAGTGTTTTACTCTCTGAGCCAGCTTCCCAGCCCATTATGGTTAATAGTTGCTGTCAGCCTAACGGAGTATGGAGGCTCTGGGTACATCCATTCTACAGACATTAAACTGAGGAGGGGAGACCCGCCCTGAATGACATCATCCTCAAGGGCTGAAAAATGTGAGCCTAGGGCCAGCATTCCTCTCTCTGCTTCCTGAGGGCAGACAGCACCTAGCCTTTCCCACCAGGGTGAACCACATCCTCAAGCTGCAAGCTAAAATAAGCCCTTCTTTTCTTAGGTTGTTCTTCTCTGGCATTTCATCATATCAGTGTAACTAATTCACCTAGAAAGACAGAGGCACTCGGGGAGGCAGAGGCGGGCAGATCTCTGTGAGTTCGAGACCAGCCTGGTCTGCAAAGTGAGTCCAGGACAGCCAAGGCTACACAGAGAAACCCTGTCTCGGGGGGCAGGAGGTGGGGAGAGACAGAGGCAACAGCTGTAGGGCTGGCAAAATGGGGTGGGCACCACACGAGCTACAAGCAAGTCCTTCTGCACAGGGGGCTGGGCTGAAGTATAGAGGGAGGTTCTGCAGAAGGCACTAGGGCTCCAGAGAAAAGTCTTAAACATCTGTCTCTACCTCGTGACCCAGAATCATCTCAAATATAGTCCCCGTGGTACTTGCTGTTCTTTCAGGGGCCTTATGTCCCTAGTATGTTCATTCACAGTCCTTGATTAAGGGCCAGGGGGCCATCCGGCAGCTCAGCCTTGAAGACTCTTGTCCATGCTTAGACAATGAAGTGCTTTCTTTCTTTCCATTTTTATTTTTCTGAGACAGTTTTTCTGTGTAGCCTCGGCTACCCTGGACTCATTTTGTGGACCAGGCTGGCCTCGAAAAGATGAGATCACAGAGATCCTCCTGCCTCTGCCTCCCAGAGTGCTGGGATCACAGGCGTGGCCACCAAGCTCGGAATATGCATCTTTTCTAAGCACCTGTTGAATACACTGCTCTCTCCCAGTGCTCCTCACTGCTGTCACCTAAACACGAGGGCTCCTGCCCTGGCCACTCTTCTCACAGACACCCCTCCCTCCGCTGTCATCTCTATGTTCAAAGTTCTTCCCCCAGCCCCATCTTTCCAGCCCACAGCTTTGATCTGAGCTTCTGACACACAGGAAGTCCACCTGGCTGGCTGACATGCCTCCTTCAGAGCAAGACCCACTTGCTCTCCCTCCATGCTTCTCTACCTCACAGCCAGCAGCTCTCCATCCTCAGCACCCAGTCCCATGCCTCCAAAAGCGACCTAGTAACCCTATTTTTTTTTCCTGGGCATCACAATTGTCAGAGCTCTCAACAGACTTCTAGTAATCAAAGCCATTATCTGATTCAGCAAAGCCCTGCCTGCCGCAGAGGGAGTGGAATTCTGTCACACCGGGAAGGAGTTTCTCTTTAATGAATTAATTTGCATAAAAGTGAGGCACTGTCTAACAGATGAGCACGTCTCAGAGTTAAAGACGCCAAATAGATGGGAAAAGAGAGCATGGGCTGGGAAATAGCTCCATTCATCAAATCACAGCCAAACTGTAACCACTGATTAAAAATTCGTACAGGAAGAGAAAGGCGGGCATGGAGGCACGTGCCTGTCTATAATCCCAGCACTTGGGAGGTGGAGGCAGGAGGCTAGCTTGGGCTACATAAGACCCAATCTCAAAATAAAAGTAAATAAACCACCAAGAAAAGAGGAGGATATAAGGTTGTTTGTGAGGATGGGCATTTAAACCAGCCTGGGACGGGGATGGAGAGAAGAGCCACAAAACACAGCAAAAGCCTGGGTGTGGTGGCACACTCCTTCAGTCCCAGCACTCAGGAAGCAGAAGCAGGAGGATCCCTGTGAGTTAGAGGCCAGCCTGATCTACAGAGTGAGACTCTGTCTCAAAAAACCAAAAACAAAACACCAAACATATCTTATGAAAACCATATCAGACACTGTGGTGCACACATATAATCCCGGCACTTGGGGAGACAGAGATTGGAGATTCAAGGTAAATTCAAGGCCAGCCTGGGCTACATAGTGAATCCCAGACTAGCTAAGGCTCCACAGAGAAAACCTGCCTCAAAGCAAACAGAAGTACCTCATGAGGGACTGTTTGTTCTATGGGAAGAAGGAGATGGTAGTTCAACTCTAGAGGCTGGGCAGGAGAAACGCTATAAATTCAAGGTCAGCTAGGGCTATTAGCAAGACCCTATCCAGAAATAAAAATAGCTTTATGGAGTCGATGATGAGCATTGTTTCTTTGTTTATTGTGTGTGTGGGTTTTGTTGCTGTTGCTGTTTTTATTTGTTTGTTTGTTTATTGTTTGTTTTTGAGACAGTCTCTCTATGTATCCCTGGCTGGCCAGGAACTCACTATATACTATGTAGACCAGGCTGGTCTCAATCACAAACATCCATCTGCCTCTGCTTCAGGACTGCTGGGATTAAAGTCGTGCGCCACCACGCCCGGCCGAGTACGTATGAATTTAACATACATAAAGATGTATGAATTTAATAAATGATGCACCACTCACACCCTTTTAGAGTAAGCCACAGGGATGCAGACCCACATTCTGGAACACACCCCTCCAGCCTGGCCTGTGTTCCTTTCCTTTAGGAAAGGGTTCGGCAGATCGGATCTGCAAGTTCACCTAGGCAAGCAGACCCGCCCCACAGCGAGCTCTTAATCTCCCGCTAAACCCTAAACCAAGGGGGTGAACTGGAGCTGTGCGTGAGGAAGGAGACAGGAGGAAGGAAGGGGCCTCAGAAGGCCACAGCTGCTTTTGGAATGACTGAGGAACAAGGCTGAGGAAGGCAGGCAGGCCAGCATCCAAGCGACTGCCGACGGGACTCACCTTCTCGTAGTAGCGGATCTCATACTCGGTGCCATTGGTTCCGGGAGCTCCAGCAGGAACAGGCTCCCGCCATGACAGGGACACGCTCTGGGGCTCCACGCGGTCTCTGCGGATTTCATCCTCCTCCCAGGGTGCTGAAACGAAGCAGAGCGGGATGTTCCTTCTGGATTCACTGACCACAAGATCTGGGTGAAGGTAGGAGGGGTGGGTGGGGCATGCACGAGGGAGCAGGGTTAGATGTGGGCGTGGCCTGTGGGTGGAGATGGGGATTGTTGAGGGGGCCTGAGGGGCAAAGTCTTTGTGGGACCAGAGGCTTAGGGAAAATATCTGGCCAAGGCCTCTCTCACCTTCATTGCCTAGTGGGAGGGAAAGCCCTACTTTGCCTTCCCTCTACCCAGTTTCCCCCATCCTGCTTGCTTCTACTCCTTCAGCCTCATTCTGTGGTTTGAAGACATAAGAGAGTGTGCAGCCTAGACTGGCTCGTTCACGGTGACTGGCTGCAGACAAGCAAGGGTTAGAAGGAAATCACCCCGACCGATAAAGCACCAATGTGGGAAGCCCACAGCGAATGTCACGCTCAAGAGTGAAAGACTGGAGCGTGGTGCCGTGGTGTCGACTATAGAAAGGCCAGGATGCCACTCCCTCCGCTATGGTGCTCAAAGCTCTAGCCAGAGCAACCAGGCAAGAAAAACAAACAAAAGGCGGACCCGATTGGGAAGACACAAAGGCGTCTTTGCTCTCGGAAGGCATAATCTTAACATGGAAAACCCTGCAAAAGAGCTCCCGGAGGATTCTCGGAGAACCAACCTCACAACACGAAGAACTGTCTAGGAAGAGCTTGGGATGAGACTGGACACAGTCAAGGGCTTGATCAAGTTCACCAGCCAGGCGGCTGCTGACCAGAAATGTCCTGTGCTGGCAAGAGTCTGTGAATAGTGCAAAAAGCAGCATCAGATTCCGGGACTCTGGGGAGATGGGAAAAATAGCTATCAGATAGCAGAGGGCAGAAGTGGAGGCAGCACACACGGGGTCTGCCCTTTGACGTGGGCTTTTGACAAGGGCTTCCGGTCTCACTGGGTATACCTGTCCAGTAGGCCCTGCCTCTGCCCTCTTGAATTCCAGTGATGCCTATGGCTATAGAAGGAGCTGAAACTCACAGCTGACAGCTGATGGTTAGTATAGGGGACAGGGAGGGAGAACCATGTTTTTAATCTCTGTAAAGCCAGTGGGACTGGATGGACCCAAGTGGCTGGAGTGAACCCTGGGCCCCGCTACCTACAGAGCAGTACTATCTCCCGTCCTAAAAATAACTTGAAAAACCCTTTAATCTTTTCCCCAGTGCCTGACCCTTTGAAAAAAAAAAGCAGTGTCTTTGTGAGCTGGACAATAGCAGCCTGTCACTCCACGGCTCAGCTGCTTCTAAGGAGAGTACTCTCCCCTGCCCCCAGCAGCGCCTCAGGCTGAATTCACTCAGACCTGGCATAAAAGTGAAAGAAGTGATGAAGCTTCCCTAGGAGGTGGTAAACCCCTTTGTAGACCCAGATGGGGGCAGAGACAGGGAGAGGCAAGAAATGTCATGTTTGAACTTCGTTAGTCAAGAGTGTCAGACGGCCAGGGGATCCACAGTAGGACATGGTTCCATTTTGGCTCCTCAGAGAATATACCAGATGAAAGGCTGATAGAGACTGAGAATGAAGTCCTGGGAAGATGGCTCAGTGGGTAAAGTGCTTGCCATACAAGCATGAGAGTCTGAGTTCAAATCCCCCCCCCCAAAACCGTGTAAAGCCTTTTGATATTAGGAGTTCTCTGGATTCAGCCAGGTGCCGTGGTGCACACCTGTAATCCCAGCACTCAGGGAGGCAGAAGCAGGTGGATCTCTATGAGTTAGAGGCAAGCCTGGTCTATAAAGTGAGTCCAGGACAGCCAAAGCTACACAGAGAACCTCTGTCTCAAAATACGAGAGAGAGAGAGAGAGAGAGAGAGAGAGAGAGAGAGAGAGAGGCTCTCTGGACAGTCAGCTTGGCTTACGGGGATATCTTTTCCCAAACAAGGGAGACAGGTACACTGATGGGTATCCTCTGACCTCTGCATATATGTGTGTATACATATATACATATATATGTACATATACGCACACACACTCAATCATATATGCACACACTCAAAAAAAAAAATCTGAGACTCAAAGTAAAACCTCAACCTGAGCCCCAGCTGTCCAGCTGTAGATTATGGAGGAAGTCTACCAGGGCCCAAGTCAGGCTGGGAAGAGGTTTATCGCCTGTAAAAAGACACCTATGGCTGGGTGTAGTGGCACATACCTTCATTCCCAGCACTCAGGAGGCAGGCGGAGCTCTATGAGTTGAGGCTAGCCTGGTCTACAAAGTGAGTTCCAGGACAGCCAGCCAAGACTACTCAGAAAAACTCTGTTTTGAAGAAAACAAAACAAAACAAAACAAAACTCTGATCAGAATCCAGGCAGCTGACATGTGATCACACCTGAAATCCTAGCACCTGAGCAGGGGGGACTGCTGCGAACTCAAGACTAGCTGCTAAAGAGTGTGGCCTTGTTTTCTTTTTCTAAAGGGGTGTGTGGCTACAGTGCTTACTGCACCCACATGAGGTGTCTCTCAGCTGCCTGTGATCAGTTCCAGGTAGTTTGTGGTCTACCAGGCACAAAACATGGCACACAAACACACATTCGGGCAAAACATCCATAAACAGAAAATAATGAAAAAAAAAAGGACCCTGTATATATCTATAACAAATATACTAAGAGGGTTTTATAGAAATAGTCATAAGTATAAAAATGTGGCAATGTATACTTTTTTTTTTTTTTTTTTTTTTTTTTTTTTGAGACAGAGTTTCTCTATGTAGCCCTGGTTGTCCTGGAACTTCCTGTATAGACCAAGCTGGTCTCAAATTAAAAGATTCTGATCATCTCTGCCTCTCAAGTCACCACTGAAGGACTGGTGACTTGACCACGCCTGGCCATACTTTTATTTTTTTAAAGATTTATTTATTATGTATACAATATTTTGTTTGCATGTATGCCCTCACACCAGAAGAGGGCACCAGATCTCATTATAGATGGTTGTGAGCCACCATGTGGTTGCTGGGAATTGAACTCAGGACTTCTGGAAGAACAGCCAGTGCTCTTAACCTCTGAGCCATCTCTCCAGCCCTAATACCTCTATTTTTTAAGACAGACAAAGTCTCATCTGGCCTAGACTGAGCTCATACTCACTATGTGGCTGAGAATGATCTTGAACCCCTGATACCCCTGCCTCTATTTTCCAAGTGCTGGGATTACTGGCATGCCTCTTTTTGTTTCCCTTCTTCCTTCTTCAGTTCTGGTGATCAAACCCAGTGCCTCAGCGTGCTAGGCAAATCCTGCGACCACTGAGCTGCATTTCCAGGCCTTGAATTGTTCAAAATGTGAACGCAACAGCAAGGGTTAAGTCTCAATAGAGACAATAAAGGACAGAAGCCGTCCCAGAAACCCAGGTAGACTGGGAAATATCTCTCCAAAGTCCTAAGAAAGGGATTAAGAGCTGAAAACGATAAGGGAAGCGACAAGGTGTGAGGATCAGAAAATGGATGTACAGCCTAAGGCTTAAAGATCGGCTTAAGAGATACAGCGGGAGTTCCACTCAGAGCAGCTGCCGAAGAAAAACTTTCCCGGGGATGGGGAACGAAAGTGGGCATCCAAGGGCCCACCGCGCCCCAGCCAGACCGGGGGGGGGGGGGAAAGAAAGCCATATCGGCTGCGTTTTCATTTCCATCGGCAGGCTAAGCGATCATTCAAACACCCCCGTGTGCGCACAGCTTCACACCCAAGGCCCTCAGAAAAGAATGAAAATCACCCCAAGCCTCGCTGGAAACCCAGCAGACAGGGTAGTGTCACAGAAGACGGGGGGGGGGGGGAGACGAGGGTCACACGCCAATCAAGATAGGAAAGGCTCAGCCGCTGCAGCACGCCGTTATCCATCTTGCAAAGGGCACTCGAGGGATCACTTGAAAGTGTGCACCCGAGGAGAGACAAACCATAAGTAAATGTCAAGGACTTGGAGGGTGTGGTATCAAAGGTGTCGGTTTGTTGTTGTTGTTTTTTTTTTTCCATCCCACTCGAGACTCAGAAATGGGGAGCGCGACATCTCCGTTCGCCTGCGTCCGGACCCTGTGTGCATCCCTGCTTCTTCAAAGGGTTGGGGGAAGGGGACACTCCGTCTCCACCTTGGGGGCCGCGGAGGGGGGGAAGGGGGTGCGGTCACTTCGGTTCCTGAACGCCCTGAGGTGCATGCGGGGAACTGCGGCCTGGGGGTGAGGGGCGGGTCTCCGATGGGGCGCGCGGCCTTACCCCCGGGTCCGGTGGACACGGTGACCTGAGCGTAGGTGGCCCCCGCGGCGGCCGCCGGGCCCGAGACGCCGTTGAGCGCGGCCACGCGCACGGTGTAGCGCGCGCCCGGCCGCAGGTGCAGCAGCGTGGCGGCGCGTTCCCGCAGCCCGGCCTGGCGCGGGACGAAGGCCACGCGTGGCCCGCAGGGTTGGCACGCGCCCGCCGGGCTGTCGCGGCCGCAGCGCAGGCACAGCAGCGAATAGGTGACGTCGGAGCGGCCACCGGAGTCCGCAGGCGGCAGCCAGCGCAGCCGCAGCGCCAGTGGGGAGCGGCTCAGGCTATACTGCAGGTCCCGCGGCGCCGAGGGCGGCCCTGCGACAGGGGGGCGGCGCTGAGTGGGACCAGGCGGGGACGCTAGAGCGCGGGGCATGGGGGCGCGGACACCCGGCATGGGGAGCGGTACGGAAGCCATCAGCCTCATGGGAACGTGGGGAGCAGCGCGGGGGACCGAGATGAGAGCATATTGAGGGGACCGGGATGGGGACACGGTCACAGCCAGACTCAGGAAGAGATAGGGGAGTAGGGAGGGTACTCCCCAGAAGGCCCACCCACAGGGAACTTTGACCTCAATCTGCACCCTTCTAGGCCCCTTTAGTCCCAGGCCCGGATTCCCAGACCCACCTCAGGCTTCCCTCTTTACCCTGTCAGTCCAATTCACAACCCCTGTCCCCTCCCACCCCCATCTCAGTAGCAGGCGGGTGGATGGCGTCCTCCTTCCCCCGGCCAGGCAGGAGGGCACTCACGGGTGCAGGAAGCTGAGGGCGGGTCGGTGGGCGAGCGAGCATAGGTGTCCTGGCATACGCAGAATGTAGAAGCATTCTCCAGGGCCAAGCTGTGCTCCGGGCACGGTGAGCAGAGGGGCCGCCTTGGGGACACCTTGTAAAACCCTGGGGGACAGGCTGTAGGAAGGGGCTGGTGAGAAGTCGCCTCCCTGACCGTGCCCTACCCTGTATTCTTGCTTTTCCTGGACTAGGGTAGGGAAAGTGGGGTGCCTGGTCATGACAGACGCTGTGTGTGCAGGCGGGAGATAATGACTTAGTTCACTCCCGTTAATACCTTTGACTTCAGTCTCCGTGGCTAAAAAGAGGAAAGTGAGGCTGGGAGAGGTTAAGCTGCCTAGTGGCCCACAGTTGGTGGGATTCCCACTGAAGCCTGCCCCTTTCAAAGCCCTGGCGACGCTGCCCTAAGGTCAAAGGTCTTGGTGTGAGCAAGAGAAAAGAAGGGTGGGGCCTCTAAGGGCTGGGCCCTGATACTCAGAGACAGACACACAATCCCACTTACACAGACAAACAGAGAGCTAGGCAGGCAGGTGTCAGACAGACAGACAGAGACAGAGAGGCTGGACTCCAGTTTGGAAGCAGAGCTGGGCAGGTGGAGGGGCGGGGCTGGCAGTCTTCCAATGGCTTCCTAGATTAGTCCTGGTCTGCACATGTACTCAGGAGCCTTGCTGCCCTCATCTGCGCTCACACAACCCGGAGCACAGCTCCTAGGAGCAGGCAGGAGCCCAGCTAGGTGGGGTGTGTGTGTTGGGAGGGTCGGTTCCTAGCTGTGCTGAGTCTGTGTCACTCACTCCCTCGCTGTGTGGCCTTGGGCTTGTTGGGTAATCTTTCTGAACCTCTGGTAGAACACCTGCCTCAGCAGGCCCTCAGGAGGTCTGACTGAGATAAAACACTGATAGGACTGTATGGACGCTCTCACAGTGCTGGTAGTAACTACCGTTTCTCCCTCTCAGGCTGGAAGAGGGATCAGATAAACACTTTATCGACAGACAGACTGATTGAAACAGGATCCCATGCAACCTGGGCTCCAGCTAACCGTGTAGCTGAAGGTATCCTTGAATTTTTGTTCTTCCTACCTCTCCTGAATGCTGGGATTACAGGCGTGAGGTGGAGGTGCCTTGCTCAGAGGGAGGGAGGGTTTGCTGTTCTAGCTGTGGTCTTCGTGGTCCCATCGCAGGCATTTTGCGGTCCTCCCTACTCTGAGAGGCACTGTCTAGAAGAGTGGCGTGTTGAAGGACAGACACAGAAAAGGATTCCCTACCAGCCAATACCTTCCTTTCTTCAATGTCAAAGTCAGAAACTCAGAGGTCACCTAGTTCAACAGCCACTGGTCTGGCACTGCAGAGATTTTTTTCCACCAGCTTTGCACGTATGCCTCACGATGCCCCCCTTCTCAGGCTGCCTTTGCCACCAGATAGAAAACAGAACGAAGGTAGGAGCAGCCCAAGTTGGGTGCTCTGTGTAGAGTCAACTCTGTTACTACACGGGGGCGGGGGGGGGTCCCATTAATCTGTACAGGCTCAGCCAGCAGGCAGACCCATAAGAGAGCTGGTAATGGGTTACCAGCCCGATGTGCTCCCTAAAGGGAAGCCAAATGTCGTTGATTCTTATGGTTGTTAGAACAGGACCGAGAACCCAAGTCACTAAAGAAAGAGTGGGTCCCTGGGTTGGCGTATGCCTTCTGATCCCAGCACTCAGGAGGCAGAGGTAGGTGGAGGTACGGAGGTTTGAGGGCAACCTTGTCTACAGAGTAAGTTCCAGAACCTCCAGTGCTACACAGAGAGCCCTGTCTCAAAAAAACAAAACAAAACAACAACAACAACAACAAAGCAAAATAAAAAACACCCAAAAAACCATAATAATAATAATAAAATGGAGTGAAGAGATCTTAACTTTGTCTTCTCCTCTGGCTTTGAGAAAGTGTTCATTTAGTCTCAAGAGTTCCTTGGATTGCCTGAAGGCACCCGTGCAAACCTAACCACTTCCATTTCTGTCCTAGCCTTCTATAGCAGCCCCCACCATACCTACCCTGAGCACTGCAGACAGCTCCTGGCTCCTGACCCATGATGTCTCACACCCACTTCCTCCCGGCAGCTGAGTTATGTATCACTCCACAGTCCAGTTCCAACAGCACCTCCCTTGGGAAGTTTGCCGTGGATTTCCCCCCACTCCTCCACTGCCCTGGGTGGAAGTGATGCCATTATAAGCGACTTTCATCTGGTCTCAGCCACGGAGAGGGAGCATGGCACAAACCATAGATCTCTGGTCTCTAAGCATCCACAATTTTATCATCTGCTGTGAGCCAGGTGTTTTTCCAAGCTTTGAAAACACACCATGAAGTAGACAAGAATCTGACTCCCCCCACCCCGTTACAGCCGCCTCCACACCTGGCAGAGCACGGAGAGAGGGTGAGAGTTAGTAATTCCTCCAACATCTGGCTATGGAAACCAAGAACACCTCCATCTGACCCACATATCCTCTCCTTCAGTCTACGTGGGGACAAGCCACCCTCCGTTTGAGGACAGCTAGCCATCTCCACTCTGGACCCCCGCCTTTCACCCCTCCTCAATGTCAACATTCCATCTGTCATCTCCCTTACTGGTCTTTTGCAGCCCTCTCTCTCTGCTGCCTCTTTCCAGTGATGTCACTAGCGGGTGGAGTGGAAAAGCAATCCATTTCCATGCAGGCATAAGGGCTCTGGCTATAGACTATTTTAAAACAATCCTAAAACTGACTAAAAGTTGTCCTGCTTTTTATTAGCAACATGCGTCAGCACTTTTAACCCACGTCAGTAATAAAACACTCCTTTCTCTTCAACAGATCATTCCGCAAACACACTCGGTATGCCACAGGCTCTCTTTCCAAGTGTATAAACAGGCTTCTAGAGTCCTGGTGGGGGGCGGGGCCCTGGAGAGATGGCTCAAGGCACTGGCCCTTCTTCCAAAGGTCCTGAGTTCGACTCCCAACAACCACATGGTGGCTCACAACCATCTCTAATGAGATCTGGTGCTTTTGCCTGCTGCTGAGCCCCCTATCCCATCCCGTCTTCACCACTCAAGGATGACTGCCAACATTTCAGACCACAGTTCACAGTCTGCCTCCTGGACTACAGTGTCCACCTTCTTCCGTCTGTCCCACAGCGTTCCCCCACTTCCTTTTTCCGCCCTTGCAGCTTGACTGGCCTTCTGAAAATATAAATCTGAGCATGTTGATGTTCCTCCTCATTAGCCTGAAGCATAGAGTTTTTATTTCATCATTCACTCATGGCCCTGCCCCACTTCTCACACTCCTACGTGCCCTCTGCAGCAACCACACTGGATTACTTATTTAGTACCAACCACTATGTTCCCTTTTGTCACAATGCCTCTGCAGAATGTTCTCAGCCACCAGGAAGAAAAACCTCCCTTTTTTTTGGGAAAACTCTCCCCATCCTTAGAACTGGGATCTCTGTGCGTATGACTCACACCAAGCCTAACTGTCAGCTTGACATCTAGGAGAGAGAGAGAGAGAGAGAGAGAGAGAGCGCTGCTTCTGGGCACAGCTGTAAGGGATTGTTTAGATTAAGGTTAGCCTCTGGGAACGGCTGTGAGGGATTGCCTTGACTGGACCAACTGAAGTAGAAAAACTCGTCTTTTTGTTTTTTTGTGACAGGGTCTGTTTACATAGGCCTGGCTGTCCTGGAGCTCACTGTGCAGAGCAGGCTGGCACTGAGCTCACAGAGATCGGCTTGCCTCTGCCTCTTGCATGCTGGGATTACAAGAGCCATTCCTGAGCAGGAGCCCTGGACTTTATAGGGTAGAGAGAGCCTGAGGAGCACTGGAAGGCCTGCCTTGATTCATTGCTCTCTGCTCTTGACTCGGTCTATAATGATGTGACCAGTTCCCCAGGCCTCTGTGGCTTCCTCACCGCAGGAGATGGTAACGTGGAATTCTATGCCAGATAAATCCTTTCTCCTTTCAGCTGTTTTTGTCAGGCTATTTTATCATAGCAGCAGAAAGGAAACTAAGACACATGGTCACCCAGTTCATTTCTGCTGACCACTTACCACATCCCCCAGCCTGCAACGGCCCCCCGGGGCTGCTGAGATTAATGCCTGAGCTCAGAAACACAGCTGTGTACACACGTATTTCAGTAGACTACAATAATACAGGCATAGAGGACTCAGGGAGAACTGGATGCTTGGGACAGACAGCTCAGAAAGATTCTTGCTTGTGAGCTTCATATTAACCATAGTTTCCCAGGGAATAAAAGGTTGCATCCATCACAATACATCTCGTATCCTCAGCTCCTCTGAAAGGATGGTTGAATAAGTAGGAAAACAAGGGTCCTGGTTAGCTTTAACTGTCAGCTGGGGGATTTCTCAGATCAGATTGGCCTATGGGATGTCTGAGGGGGTTGTCTTGATGTAGGAAGACCTGTCCACTGTGGGAGGCACCATTCCCTGGTCAGGTGGTCCTGAGCTGCATAAAAAGCTAAGCATTTCAGCCAGGGAGCAGTCTTCCTCCACGGATTTTGCTTTGAGTTCCTTCCCTGACTTTCCTAAATGATGAACTGTGATCTGTAAGCTGAAACAAACCCCTTCATCCCTTGTTTTGTTTTTATCAATGTTTTTTATCATAACACCAAGCTTAGCCACTTCCTCTGTTCCCTACCACTCTGCAGCCATGTTATAGCACATATCACTTTCTTATGACTTAAAAAAAAAAAAAAATCTTTGCTCCTTTCTAAATAGATGTAAGCTTTTCAAGAGCCGGGGCAGTGGCTGGTTCGTTTCTATTGCCCTGATACCCAGAAAAAGACCTGGATTAGAAAGTGCATGCATCAGGGGCTGGAGAGATGGCTCAGAGATTAAGAACACTTCTGTTCTTCCAAAGGTCCTGAGTTCAATTCCCAGCAACCACCTAGTGGCTCACAACCATCTACAGTGAGATCTGGTGCCCTCTTCTGGTGCACAGGCGCACATCCAGGCAGAATGCTGTATAAACAGTAAATAATAAAAATTTAAAGAAGTGTGTGCGTCCTTTGGTAACAAGATGGCTCAGTGGGTAAGCTCAACTGCTGTCTAGTTTGACCACTTGAGTGCAATAGCAGAACCCACAGTAGAAGGACAGAGCTGATTCCTATGGGCTAGCCTCTGACTTCCACTTGCCTTCTATAGCATGCACATTCTCTCTCTCTCTCTCTCTCTCTCTCTCTCTCTCTCTCTCTGTCTTTGTCTCTCTCTCCCCTCTCTCTGACACACCACACAGAGATAACACACTCCTTTGAATTTTCTGACGGAATGCACACTCTTGGTCCCACTCCACCTCGTGGCTTCAAAGCCACGAACCCAGGGAAGCAGCAAACATCCCAGTGACACAGAGGTTCTACTTCAGAAAGCTGAGTGGGATCCTGGGAGCCACGTCGTGCAAGCTGCCACTCTCAGGCTCTGAGATGTCCCCTGCCAGCCTCACTTGAATGTGGTCAAGGGCCAAGTCCCTGAAACACTAGCCTGAGGGTTGGTCTGCCATGGAGCAGTAGATACCCAGAGCCGGGCAAACCTGGATTCCAATCTTAACTGCCCATTTCCTAACTTTGCAAGTGATGTGGGCACTCATCCCTTTGGTAATGGGAACCTATCATTGTCTGAAATACAGGTCTCTGCATTTTTGTTTTTGCTCGTTTGGTTTGGTTTGGCTAAGAGAGCAACTCACTATGTATAGCCCAGGCTGACCTCGAAGTCACCATCTTCCTGGCTCAGCAGGTGAGGGCTGGTTTTACAGGCCTATGACACTACCCCTGGCTCCTGGTGTGTCCTTACGTGGGATCAGATTCACCTTTTCCTGTCTGTCTTGGCTAGGTCCACTAGAAGCTGCACAAAAGGCCCCGGCTCCCATCTCCTCCCACGGCCTCTCCACTTCCACTCCTGCCTCTTCCTCTAGAGCGCAGTGTCCTGCCATCTGCCTGCGGCGTCCCCATCCCATCCCTCCAGGTGCCCCCGGGTACCTTCGCAGAGGTCACCACGTTCCTGGAATCCAGCACTACAACGGCAGCGCCCCACGGGCACCAGCCACTCGCCATCCGCGCCGCAGTGCATGCGGGGAGGGCTGCCGGGTTCCCCCTCCGAGTGGGCCACGCACGTTCCGGCCACTTCCACCAGCGTGGAGAAGGCGCTCTCCGCTGCGGTGGCGGGGAAGGCGGCCAGGCCCCGCACCGTCGCCCCGCACTGCTTGTAGTAGACGCGCACGGAGACCAGCGCCACGCATGCGCCCACGTCCTGGAAGGCCAGGTGGAAGCCTGGCCGGCTGAGGGGACCGATCTCACGCACCTCCGTGTTCAGCTTCATCTTGCGCTCCCCGAGGTCGCCCTGCGTGAAGCTCTCGTCAGCCGCGATGGTGTCAATCTTGCGGGGCCGGTTGCCTCCCAGGCGGGGACGCCCCCGGCCCAGGTCGGCCTCCGTTTCTAGGTAGTAAGCGTTGAAGGTCTCTTTGCAGGTCCCCGCGGCGCCAGGGATGCTGCTGCAGTCGCGGAGCGTGAACTGCAGCTCCACGAAGATGCGCTGCCCACGGCCGCGGCCGATCCAGCCCGTCTGCAGCCAGTTGTCCTGGTTGGGCTCCAGCACGTTGCACACTTGGTACGTGCGGATGGGACGGTCGTGTTCGTCCACGCCGCTAATCTCCTCCCACTGAGGCAACAGTACAGAAACGGACACCTCAGAGCCTGGAGCTTGCCCGCCTTTTTCCCTTCCCCTGCCTTCCAGCCCCCTGCCATTATAAGCCCCCAAAATGACAATATAATGGGCGAGGAGACACTTCGGAAATGAACAATTCTGATCCGTTTTCTTACTTGCCGGTACCGGGGATTGAACCTAGGTCTTTGGGCTTGCTGAACAAGCACTTTATGGCAGATCTTTTTTCTTTTGACATTGCATCAACTAAGTTGTCCAAGTTGGCTTTGAATGAACTCTTTGGTCAGTCAGGCTGAATTTATATTCCTCCTAACTCAAACTTCTGAGTAGCTAGGCTTACAGGCCTGTGCCAGGAGGCCGGTTCTAATCTTTTTCCTTTTCTCTGTTGTTTTAAGAAAGGGTCTCACTCTGTAGCCTAGCCTGGCCGTGACCTCTCAGGCTGACCTCAAACTCACAGCTGTTTTCCTCCCTCAGCCTCCAGGGTCCCACCCAGGCTTGCAGGCATGAGCTGTCACACCTGGCTTCCTCTTTTCCTTGTAAACTTTGTGGCATTTCTTGGATTTGCATGTTGTCCTTGAGCAGGGGCCACCTGGTCTTCCCTGGATCATCCTAATTTTAACATGTGTGCTGAGAAACAGGACCGATATTTGTTTTTGTGGATGAGGAAGATGAGGTTGCAGAGGGAGAGCCCTTTGAACAGACGGGCAGAGCTGGGGATGGTACCTAGCATCCACTCAACTCTTGGCCCGGTGACCTTTCCACCCCACCCCACCCCACTTTGTCAATAACCGACAGCTACTTGGAGGTCTACCGTGTGTGAGGTAATGGCCCACACACATTTTTGTTCCTGGACACAGCCAGTTCTCTCGTTGATTTACTTGGCTGACTAACTGAAGACTTGGTATTTCCCAGTAAGGCTACCCTGGCTTGACCCCGGGGTTCTGGAGGACCCCGCTCTGTGCTGCATCTTTAAAACTTCTTTCACAGGGGATGGAGGGATGGCTCAGAGGTTAAGAGCACTGGCTGCTCTTCCAAAGCTCCTGAGTTCAATTCCCAGCAACCACATGGTGACTCACAACCACCTATAATGAGGCAGAACACTGTATACATGATAAACAGATAGATAGATATCTAGATAGATAGATAGATCTTTTTAAATAATTCTTTCACAGGGTGCCTGAGATGCCTCAGTAGGAAAAGGCACTTGCACCAAGCCTGACCTGAGCCTGATCCCCAGGACCCACATACTGGGTGAAGAAAACAGATTCCCACAGGTGGTCCCAACCTCCACCTACGCACCGTGGCACCAACACTTATACGCACATACATAAACACGGTAAATAAATTAAAACACCAGTAAGTTATTAAAGATGTTAGAATGTTCACAGTTGCATTCTGTGTAATGTGCTCTGCTCACATCTCCCTATTATTCTCTCTTCTGCCCTTCTCCCTAGCGCCAAGACACTTCTTCCCAGCAAGTCCCCTCCTACGCACGGGTCTCTGTGTGTGGCCCACTGATCTAACTAAGGTGTGGGCGGGTGGGGAGACTGTGTGGTACATCTTGGTCCTAGGTGAGCGCAGGGTGTAAAGAGGCCGAGTCTCGGCCTCCTAGAGGGTCCTTGAGGGTGGAGGGGCAGTTTAACACCTACCCCGTTACTTGGCAGTGTAGTCCAACCCAGCTCAGCCTGGGAGGCTTTGGAGTCCAGGAGGACCACTGAGAAGAGGGAAGAACACAGATGTCAGAAAGCCACACTGTCACGTTAGGAGGCTGGGATCCATTGCTGGACTTACCCAGATAGCTACAGGAGGGGATGGGAAACAAAGCAAAACTCCAGAGGATCTGAGCGGCTCAAGTCCAGAGAGGGGCAGCCACAGTGATGAACGAAGGCACCTGTATTCATTCCCTGAGGCCTGGGACAAGTGCCACAACCATCGTGGCTATGGCCTCTCCTCCACCTTCAGTGCCTGATTTCAGCCTCTGCTTCTATGGCCGTGTTGCCTTCTCCTCTGGCTCTGAGTCTTGTTGCCCTCAGAGGAGGACTATTGCAGTTGCCCTGGAACCCTTTATGCAATCCAGATTCATCTCTTTATATCAAAATGCCCAGCCACACTGCACCCCCATCTTAAGTTAACATTAACAAATTCTGGAGATTAGGACATGGCTTCCTTCTTTCCTTCCTTCCTTCCTTCCTTTCTTTCTTTCTTTCTTTCTTTCTTTCTTTCTTTCTTTCTTTCCTTTTTTTCTTCTCGAGTTGAATGTCATTACCAGCCTTCCACCAGCTCCATGGCAAATACTCTAAGGTCGGTTTTCACATTAGGGATGGAAGCCAGTGACCGCGTCCACCCTCTTCACATTCCCCAAATTATATTAACTGTCAGCTAGCAGGAGGAAGTTAGTGGATCTGGGAATTCTTGGGTGCACCCCAGATCCACTCAGATCTGAGGTCAGTCTACCAGACACAAAGGGGACCAAAGCCTTTTCATTTGCCTCGAAGGGCCTCTGGTGAAAACAAGGTGGAGAGGCTACTCAGCAACAAGAACCATCAGAATTCTTTGCTTCTCTACTGCCTTTGAAAAAAGGCCATGGGTCCCTACACACATAACCCATGACTCTTTTCACTCCCTCCCTACCGGAAAAGCCTGGAGTCACTTTATTCCCTCGGGATGTGACAGATCGGCAGCCTACATCCTCAGCTGGGCTCAGAGAAGCCTGGGTCTGGAAAGCAGAGCCTTCAGCTTAGAGACAGGAAGCCAGGCCATCCCCAAATCTCAGAAAATTACTTCCCCGGAGTGGTAAGGAAAGGGGGAGAGCCTCCAAGAGGGACTGACTCTAGAGGCAGCCGAGACGGTGGGCAAGGCCTCGGACAGTGCGCTGGGTTTTCCGTCACCGACCGTGCTTGGGAATTGCATACTGGAAGGCAGATGCCATCCCGCGCCAGGACAGACCCTGCGGGCAGAGTCTGCTCCAGCATCTTGGGGCTCTGCACCTGGTTGTCACGCCTCTGGATTCAACTGAGCATGCAGCTCCAAGAGGAGTGTGAGCAGAGGCGAGACTCCCGGAGCTAACGTCGCCAACAGCCCCAGTTCCTCCGCAACGCGGACCGCGCACGGTGGGCTCGCCCGATTCAGCACTGCGGACAGCTCCACGGGCAGCACTTCAGGCAGAGCCCGGACTCTGCCCCCGCGATTAGCATCCAGCCTCCCGCTGCCCACCCCGCGATCTCCCCAGGCCCCCGCTATTGGTCTCCATCCCACCTCATGCTCGGGTCTGGCCGCATCCCCTCGGTTTCTCTGCTCCCTTCGTCTCCCCGCCCCCACGTCTCCCATCCCCAGTCCCTCAGCCTGTTCGTCTCACCGGCCCCTGAACTGCTGCCTCGGACTCAGCCTCTTTCTTCCCCAGCCTCCTAGGTCTCCAGACCCAAGCTCCTCGGTACCCATCTCTTCTCTACCGCTCAGGCAACCTCCCCTCTTTCTCTACTTCTTTCCCGCCCCGCCGCCCGCTTGCTTCAAGCCTCTCCACCGAGTCCCCCTAGCCCTCCAACTCCCTATTTTTTTTTTTTTTTTTTTTTTTTTTTGGCATCTCAGGATCCCAGATACAACCCACCTTACCTTCCTCGGCGGTCCCGGGCCGCCCGGGTCCCAGAAGCAGAGCGAGGCAGAGTGGCATCAGGCAGACGAACAGGCGCAGCGGGTGTGGACCGGGGCCAGGCTCCATCGTCCAGAGACGGAGCTGTCAGTGCGGCGGCGACTCCAGCCTCGCCAGCCCAGCACCGCCGAGCAGTGCCCCCAGACCCCAGAGCCGACCGAGGGCGGAGTCTCGCCGGTCACCATCATCCATGGGGACCAATCGCTAGGCGTCGCCGCGGGAGGTCCACCAATCCCCGGCAGCAGAGAATAGGGAGGTGGGGTTTCATAGGCCAGGGGCGGAACGCCCAGCTGGAGGGGGGAACCAAGGGGTCCCGCAGAGCTCCAAACCGTGGGGGTAGGGCGGCCCTGAGCGCTTGCGGGGCTGCTGGAGAGCGAGACAAGCTGGCGTCGGTGGACCAGAGACCCTTAAACCTTAGCTCTCGGCGTCCCGGGAAGTAGGCGCTGTGGGCGTGGCTTACGGGGGGGGCGGTCCGCGGGGAAGCGGTGACACTTGCAGCCTCTTAGCTAGCCACCGGAGCACGCAGGACTTGCAGGGGGTCTCCGAGCCTGACATCCTGACCTCAAGCTCTGGGGAGCTGTGGTGTCTCCCGGCCCTTGGCCACTTCCTGCGTCTGCGGATCCCGGTGTTTCATGGTTCGATCCCTCCTCCCCCGCCCCACCCCCCAGCCCTCATCACACACACACACACACACACACACACACACACACACACACACACACACACACGCAGTGGTCGGTCCCAGGAGCTGCTTGGGAAAAGGGTCAGGTCGGAGGGAGACAGGGTCCCACCCTCCCAGCACCGCTTCCGAGGCTGGGAAACCATGTGGACGCTGAGGTGGGGGCAGTAGCAAATTTTGCACGAACAATCAGCTTCCCAGCATCTTGCTGCTGTTGTGTCCAGACGCACGAGCAGCATACCCCCACCACCTCTGTCTACAGTCCGTTCAGGCTGGGGTTCCCCTCGGGGCACCCCGCTCTCCCCACCCCAGGAGGAGAATGACGAGAAACGCAGCACGGAGAATCTGAGGTTCCTGTCAAAGAGGCGGAGCAGTCCTCGAAGAGTTCGGCCGGAGCTGGAGAAGCCGCAAGGAAACGTGGGACGCGACCTCTATTTAATGAAGGTCACTTGTGTGGATGCTGGCGGTTTAACCGTTCGGTGAGGTGGCGAGGGCTGGGGCCCTCCAGAACGCAGGGGGCAGCTGAGCTTCACCCTTTGAGCGTAACTTGAGGGGAGAACGCCCCACCCACCTGGTGGCTTTCCACCGGGGCCGAAACCCCTTTCTCTTTAGGGGTCACAGCAGCCAGAGAAGCCCGGAGTGTGAGCGCGAGCCACACAGGCGCTTGGCTGTGGGCTCTGTGCGTCTGTGCATTTTGCCGAGATGTGTACTCCTCGCCCCTCCCGCTAACACTCCGCGGGAACGGCGCTCGGTGCTAAGGACACCTCGGTGAGCCTTGGGTCTCGGCCCCGTCCCATGCTTCTGGGCACCGAATGTAAAGGCAATTCATGGTATCGTGGATCACTAGCCATTCACAAGCCGCTCTCCCGTGCTATCTCTGTCTCTCTGTGTCTCCGTCTCTGTGTGTGCGCGCGCACACGGAACTTGCTTACTACAGATACAGTTGCTGGACAGTGGGTGGGTGGGGATTGGTTTCCTTCGCTTCTGGGAAGAAAAGGTCATCAGGAAGGGCTGGGCTGAGACGCTGTAGGAGACTGAAGCCCGCTGAGGAAGCAAGAGGAGGTGTGGCCTCCGTCTCGTTCCCAGAGACAGGCTGCGTCCCTGAAATAAGACCTACCTGAAGAAAGGCTCCTGTATCCCCCCACCTTCCTCCCATCTTCATTCTCCTCACGCTCCGTTGCCCCTCCCCCTCCCCCCAGCGCTGGGAGATGGTATTTTTAGAAGCTGCCTAGAGACCCAGGACTCCTTTCATTTCAAAATGAGACCTCACTCCACCAACCCTCACACTCCCCCTCTCTTTAAAGCCAGGTCCTATCCCCCTTGGCAGTCGGTAAGGAATCAGGCGGGACTTCTTACACGGGCTCCAGAGACCTCAGCCCAAAGCTTTTGACCCTGGGTACAAACACAAAAACGCTGGCTCCCCCTGAGCCACGGGGGTGGGGGTGGGGGGGAATCTTTCAGGAGCCAAACAGATGGATGATACGAACTGGATAAGCTACACAGGATGCTCACAAGACACTCCTGACTGTGGGGAGACTCCATTGCATGTACCGGGGAGAAGTTGCCAGAAACCCTAGGAATGGGGGGAAGAAGAGTGAACTAATCCTCGTTCTTCCTGTGAGCAATTCATTTACACATAATAAAATCGGAGCAGAAAGGCCCTCATGTTTGCAGACATATGCGAATCAGCCGGATCCAAGGGAGACCCCCCTCTTCCAAGAGCTGCAGAACACATAACCCCTGGTGAGGAAATTCTGCAGAGCACCCTACCGCTCTGCGCCCCCATGTCCTTCCAGGGAGCAGGAAGGGCTTTGTCCTGAGTTTCCTTCTGCAGTATTGGTTTTCTGATGGAGGAGATGACCTGCTCTGTCCAGAGAGATACTCCCTGCCTCTGTGAAACCAGACTTTCCACACTTGGAAATCCTTTCAGTAACATGGAAGTTGAAGTTATGACAAAGTTGGGTCTGCATCCTGGAAGACCACTTGAAATTATTTTCGGTGTTGAATTAGCTCTCACGGTCCCTACAGGTTTAATGCTGTGTGTGGCCTTAGAAGGCAGCGAGGTAGAGGAAGGCTTCTTCCCATCATGCCTCAAGATGATACTCCCATTAACCAAACCATTATTTTTTTTAATTATTCATTTATTGAACGTACACGAGTGCTTTATCTGTATGTGTACCTGAACTCCAGAAAAGGACATCCAGATCATATTATAGATGGTTGTGAGCCACCATATGGTTGCTGGGAATTGCACTCAGGACCTCTGGAAGCGCAGCCAACACTCTGAACCAAATCTCCGTTATTTATCATGGCCTTCAGAAGTGTTAGGAACCAGTCAACCTACAGGCAAGGTTAGAGCCTTCTCTGAAATAGCTCTGAGGACAGGGGACCCGAAAGGGGGGAGGTCCCCAAAGGGAGATCCTGGCCATGGTGCTGAACCGTCAGCATCCAGGAGTTCTTTGGCAGGGTTTCTGTCCGTGGTTCTGAACCCAGCCTGGACACTTCAATTTTTGCTTGTGCTTGGACTTCTCAAGCACAAGAATTGTGCTGCATCTTCATATTCAGGCTGCATATTTATTCACTTTGAACTCTTCCTGTTTGTAACCAAGACTCTGTGACATGTGTGGCTGGTGTCTTTCGGTGCCAAGCAGCCTTTATTTTCTGAAGTAAAAGATGAGGGGTCCAGAATACACTTGGTAACAACTGTTTTCTCTTCCATTTCTCTCAGGCTCTTTCTTGAAGTACGATGGGAGGGACAGAGGCTTCCTCTACATCACTGTCTTAACGGGCCGTGACATAAAACCTGTACTGACTGTGAGACCCGATTCAACACTGCAGATAATTTCACGTGGTCTTCCACGATGCAGATCCAACTTTATCATAACTTTCATTGGTCTGGTTTCTCAGATGTGGGGTGGATATCGCTGGACAGAGCAGACCATCTTCTCCATGAAGAAAACTAACCCCACACAAGGAAACTCAGGGCAAGTCCTGCTCTCTAAAAGGTCATGGGAGCGCAGAGCGGTAAGGAGCTCTATTCCACAAAGGGACATCTTCATTTGTTGCCTTCCTTATTCATTTCCTGTCTACTTCCCTGGCCAAAAAAAAGTTGTCAACATACCCAAGATAAATTGCTTTCTGAGGTAATTGATTCACAAGTAAAAATAAAATGAAGTTATAAACAAAAAGAAACTTTAGACAGGGTCTCGTGTAGACCAGGTTGGCCTCCAGTTCTCTATGTAGCTGAGGACAACTCTGAGCTCCTGGTGGTCTTATCTCTATCTCACAAGGGCTGAGAGTACTAGCATGTGCCATGACTTCCAGCTTTAGGAGCTAAGATTAGTATGTGGCCCAACTCAGTACTTGGCACATAGGCTCGGTTATAACGTTATTCAACTCCACTGTTAATTAAAGTCAAAATAGGAAAGAAAGAATGAATAAGGAAGGTTAAGTGGTGAGATAAGAGAAAAGACAGAATTAGATAAAGAATTGTAGAAGGGCTGGCTCAGCGGTTAAGAGCACTGACTGTTCCTCCAGAGGACCCAGGTTCAATTCCTAGCACCCCCAAGGCAGCTCACAAACGTCTGCAACTCTAAGATCTGACACTCTCAAACAGGCATACACACAGGCAAAACACACACACACACACACACACACACGACTTGTAGAAGAAAAGAAGTGGGAGATAAAGACACAGCTGGTTGAGATGAGCGGTTAGAAAGCAAAGAAGTCTGAAAGAAATGGACTTGGAGAGGTGGAAGTGTCATCAGGACTCACCTGGCCAGCTGCCAAGTGGTATGAGAGGTGACATTTACCTTGGTGAATTCATCAGGATGCAAGCTTATGAACTCGACACAACAGCATTAAAAATGAGTCTATGTATCTGGAAGATGGAAGCTGGCCACATTAGCTCAGCATCCACCCGGGTGAGATTAGAAACAATACTTTAATTTTTGGTAAGAATTTAAGCTGCCAAGAAAGTCAGAATTGTGAGACAATATGCCTGCCGCATGCTCTCCGATAGGAGGAAGTGCACAGGGAGTTGGTCTACGGTGCGGAAGGAGCTGTGCGACTAGGAGGAAGGGGCTCGAGGCCTCTAGGGTTGGATGACAACAGATTCTGATGGCCTCAACCCTCCAGATTTCTTGGCTGGCCCCTAGCACAGAGCATAAGGTGTAGCAACAGGTGTTTGTCTGAGTGGCTTGTTTGTTTGCTTGTTTGTTTGTTTGGATTGGATTCACAGTGTTACCATTTAACAGGGTAATATCAATTAATAAAAAAAATTGTAATTCCTGGATCAACAAGATGTAAAGTAAAGGCACTTGATGCTAAGCCTGAGTTTGATCTCTGGAACCTACATGGTAGAAGGAGAGAACAACTCTTATTACATTCCTCTGACCTCCATACATAAACCCTGACACGCATGCATCACCGCTCACTCATTTATCCATATATCATACACACATACATCACACACACACACACACACACACACACACACACACACACACACACAC
>NW_026591598.1:3849253-3941218 GCF_907164565.1 Psammomys obesus | reverse complement strand
ACACACACACACACACACACACACACACACACACACACACACACACATATGCATACATACATACATACCGTCTCACTTTGGGCTTTATTGCTGTGAAGAGACACTATGACCACAGCAACTCTTATAAGAAAACATTTAATTGGGGCTGGCTTACAGTGCAGGTTTAGTCCATTGTCATCATGGTGAGAAGCATGGCAGCAAGAAGGCTAACACAGTGCTAGAGAAGCCTCAGACAGCAAGGAGAGAGAGTGATGTCATGCCTGGCTTGAGTATCTGAAACCTCAAAGCCCACCTCCAGTGACACATTTCCTTTAACAAGGCCACACCTACTCCAACAAGGCCAGAGCTCCTAACCATGCCACTCCCTATGAGCCTACGGGGCCATTTTCCTTCAAACCCCCCCCCACACACACACACATACATACCAAGAACATTTTGGATTCCTGAGTACCTCCCCTCTTATCTTCCTGTCAGGCACAACAGTGCACTCAGGGCTGGGGGTGTGGCTCAGTTGGAAGAGTGCTTGCCTAACCTGGACAAAGCCCCAGATTCAACCCCCAGCACCACCGCACAAGCCAAGTGTGGTAGTGCGCACTGACAATGGCAGTCCCCAGGTTTGGAGGCAGGAGGGTCAGAAGTTCAAGTGGGCTGGGGTCATCTTTGGGTCTATGAAACCTTACTTCGGATTTTTTTTTTTTCCTAAGTAAGAACACCTGTACATTACCTCTCAGATAATTAGCTTTAAACTCTAAGTCACCTCCCTCCATTTCCTGTCTCATGATGCTGACACAGCCCTGGTTTCTTTGGATGTTTTTGCTCCAATCCTAACTCAGAGAAGAGGACTCCTCTGCAGTTTCCAAGATCAATAAGGATTACGACTGGCTAATGGTTTTCATCCTGGCACGTGCTACATCCCTGACCTTCTGCATCAAGGGTCAAAGAAAAGAACTTCCCATGTGTAATGAGACGCACAGGCGGGTGTGATGGCAAATCCCTGTAATTCCAGCCTGCTGGAGGCAGAAACAAGAGGACTGTGAGTTCAAAGCCAACCTGGGGGTACATAGTAAAACCATCCTTCAGAATACAAACAACAAAACCAAGAGCTGGAGAGGTGACTCCATGGTTAAGAGCAATGGCTGTTCTCGAAGCGGACCTGGATTTAGTTCCTAGCACCTCAGATAATTACAACCATTTGCATGCAGTTCACAGCCATTTGTTAACTTCCATTCCCAAACAGCTGATACTGTCTTCTGACCTCTGACGGCACCAGGCAGGCAGGCAGACACACACACACACACACACACACACACACACACGGTATGCATATAGACACGTAGGCAAAACAGTTATACATGTAAAATAAAAATACATAGATATTTTTTAAAAGAGGGCTATGCCCTACTTCTTTGGATGTTTCAGTTGTGTTGGTCTGAGCCGCTGCAGCTGTCATGGTGAGGGGTAGCATCCGAACACTAGCTGTGAGCGTTTTTCAGATGAATCCAACAGGAGATCCAGTCGATACTGGCTCAGGGAGAAGAGATGTAACAGAATGAAGCACATCTGTGTCGACCAGCAAGATGCTGTATTGGGATGTTGGTAGGTTGACAACTAATCACCAAGTCACATGTAAGAAAGGAAAGCTTCCTCAGCATCACACACACATACACACACACACACACACACACACACACACACACACACCACACACACACACACAGCTATCCTTAGCACAAAGATTAAAAGGAACAAAGAAGGCATGGTCTAGGGGCAGAGCTCAGTGGTGGAGGTTTTGTCTGATGTGTTACCTGAGGTTTCATCTCTAGCAATGAAAAAGAGAAAAAATGCAATTGAAATACTGCAACTGGAAAATCAAAGCTCAGTGTAAGAACTGAATCTAACAACAGCAAATAATTTACAGCTGATTTGACAGTGAATGTGTTGGAAGAGTTTCTGTATAAAACACCCAGACTGGAGCTAGAGAGATGGTCCAGGGGTTAGTGCTGCATGCTTCTCTTCACAGAACCTTAGACCAATTCCCAGCACCCACAGCAGGCTTCTCACAGTAGCAACTTCCTCTCCAGGGGATCTGATGCCCTCTTCTGGCCTCTGTAGGCACTGCACACACGGCGCGCATTCATATTCATAATGCGCACACACACACAAACACACTCAAAAAGTAATACATCTTTTAAACATAATGGGGTGGGGCAAGGGTGAGGAGATGACTCAGGGGTTGAGAACACTTGCTGTTCTTGCAAAGGTCCCCGGGTTTCATTCCCAGCACACATATACTGGCTCAAAATGTCCTTGACATGTGTCCCTGGGCATCAGATGCCCTCTTCTGGCTTCCATGGGTCCCCCACACATGGTACACATAGATGCATGCAGGCAAAACACTCATACACATAAAATGAAAGAAAGTTAAAGAAAAAGAAAGCTGGGGGTAGTTGGGGCATTCTTCTAACCTTAGGACCCCAGAGGTAAAGGCAGGAAGATCAAGGAAGTTCAACATCGTCCTCTGCTACATAGAAAGTTTGAGGCCAGCCTGGGCTACATGAGACAAAACAGGATGCAGGATGGTAGCAAAGTCCAAGAAAATCCCGGACAAGCTAAGACCAGACCCCAGGACTCCCGACTGAAAACCTCAAACCTGTGTGTTCAGTGATGAGGGCACCAACAAGTATGTTTCTAGTACTGTGTGACACAGGACCACAGACTCAGCGGCTTAAAATGCTGTGCACTTCAAGATTGGCCTCACAGGTCAGGCACACTGAGCTGGACCCTGCTGAGGAGTCACAGACCTGTACTCAAAGTATTCAGCAGGTTGCAGGTTTCCTTCCCTTCTGCCTCCTTTCTTCCCATCCCTCCCTTCCCTCCTCTGTCTCTTCCTCCTTCCCTCCCTTTCTTCCTTAAAGTCGGTCTCTTACATGTCTCCATAGTGTCATCCAGTCTACTATGTGGTCAAGAACAACATTAAACTTCTGGTGTTTGTCTGTTTGTTTTCTTTTCTTTTTCTTTTTTTTTTTTTTTAAGACAGAGCCTCGGGCTGCAGAGATAGCTCAGCGGTTAAGAGCACTAAGCTGCTCTTCCAGAGGACCCAGGTTCAATTCCCAGCACCCACATGACAGCTCACAACTGTCTGTAACTCCCGTTCTGTGGGATCCGATATCTATAGCCCTAGCTGGCCTGGGACTTGCCATGTAGATCAGGCTGGCCCCAAACTCACAGAGATTCTCCTGCTTCTGTCTTCTGAGTCCCGGGATTGAAGGCGTGGGCCCCGTCATCTTACCTGATGGGCCACCTGCTTGACCTTACACTTCTGATCCTCCTGCCTCTATCTTTCAAGTGCTGGGGTTACATGCCTGTACACTAAGGCCAGTTTATGCAGTGTGGAGTGTTGTAAGCGGTTATTAATATTTATTATTGGTTTATCTTCTGGTTTTGCTGCTGTTAATCCTCAGCAGCTGTATAACCAAATCACCACACAGAGACTGGGTTTTTAGTTAACTTAGAACACAATGCTGGGCAATATTTACTCCCTCCTAAACCTCCAAGCCCTCAGTTTCCTAACATTTAGATTTCCCACATTATACTTGCTTTTTGTGAAATCTTAGGTCTGGTTCATGCTCCACGTCCTCCAAGATATCTCCTCCAGCTCTGCTCTCCTCGCTCTCCTCTCGCCCCTTCTCCTCCCAATCATCTCCTGCCTTTTGGGTCCTCCCCTCTTTCCTTGTCCTCTGGCTTCTCCCTGCTCAACATTGTGTCTAGTTGCTTTATTTTTGTCCTGTTTACACAAGAGTTGAGACAGGATGCTTAGAATGAGTATCACTTAGATGCTTAGAATGCAATATCTGGATTGAAACCAGAGAGTTGGGGGTGGGGTGGGGGAGAAATCAGTATTTGAATGAACAAGGGTAAGGTGTATACATTAAAAAAAAAAAACATTATACCAACAGTGGAGATTAAACCAAGGGCTTCTTTTTCAGCTTAGCAAGGCCCTATAGATGCTGAGCAAATATTTTACCACTGTAGTCTACCCTGACCCATCTAGATTGCATTCTTGAATGGAAACTCACCTTTGGAACTTAACTTGCTTCCAAGATTTTTCAGACACCTGCAAGTCACTGCCAGTGAGCCTACCAACAAAGCTGCCCCTTCCTCCCTCCCTCCCTTCCTCCCTCCCTTCCTCCCTCCCTCCTTCCTTCCTTCCTTCCTGCCTTCTTTTCTCTTTCTTTTCTTAAACTGAGTCATGTTATGTAGCCAAGGATGACCTTGAACTCCACATCCTGAGTGCTGGTCTTACAGGGATGTAGCCACCAGGCCTCCCTTATTTCATTAAGCCCACCAGAGACTGTCTTTCCTAGTCTCTTTCCAGAGGTTTATTATCATTATTATTAAGTCAGGATCATCTCTATCTTAATTAACTTGGACTGACCTGACTTAAGAACCTAATTATGTCTCTAACATCCCTCACCACAGCCAGACACTATTGGCTAGAAGCTTGTCACCGGTCCTGCCCATGCTTACAGTAGGGGAATGTGGACTGCTAGAAATATCAGGGAATGGGAACCAGGGGTTTACTCAGGGCTGTCTACCCCAGATAGAAATATCCAAACCAATGCTAGCAAGGGGAGAGTGTGTGGCGAGAATGCATGGGTCCAGCTTCCAAGAAGGAACTGAGAGGCAAAGGGGGGCTGGAGACATGGCTCAGCAGTTAAGAACTCAGCTCTTACAGAGGACCCAAATTTGGTTTTCAGTACCAATACTCTGAATACAACTGGCTGTAAGGCCAGCTCCAGGGGATCTGACAGCCCTTTCTGGCTTCTGCTGGTACTGCACACACACACACACACATATATAACAGATAATGTAAATTATATGATAATATTATAATATATAATATACGTATGGTATGTACACATACACACACTATTGAAAGTAAATATATGTTTTGTTTTGTTTGTTTTTTGAGACAGGCTCTTTCTACATAGCCCTGAATGTCGCTGAACTCACTGTGTAGACCAGGCTGGTCTCAAACTTCCAGAGGACTGCCTGCCTCTGCCTCCGCCTCCTGTATGCTGGAATTAAGGGCGGGTGCCACCACACCCTGTGATAAAAGTCAAATATTCAAACCAAGCAAGAGAGAGGACCCTAACTAAAACGCTCAATCCCCATCCTGAAAGGCAAAGAGGATGGACATCAGAAGAAAAAGAAAACAGGAAACAACCTCGGAACCCGCTACAGAGGGCCTCTGAAAGCCAGAAGAAAACAGGAAACAAACTAGGAACCTGCCACAGAGGGCCTCTGAAAGCCTCTGCCCTGCAGACTGTCAAAGCAGATGCTGAGCCTGATGGCCAACTGTCGGGCAGAGTGAATGTAATTTTATGTAAGAAGTGGGAAATAGTAAGAGCTGGAGAGGACAGGAACTCCACAAGGAGAGCAACAGAACAAAATAATTTGAACACAGGGAACTTCCCAGAGACTCATACTCCAACCAAGGACTATCCGTGGAGATAACCTAGAACCCTGACAATGCAGCCACTTCTGATGAGAACTGATAGACTAAGATCAGAAATAAGGAGAGGAGAACCTCCCCTATCAGTGGACTTGGGGAGGGGTATGCATGCAGAAAGGGGGGGGGAGGGTGGGACCGGGAGGATAGGAGGGAGGGGCTTATGGGGGGATACAAAATGAATAAAGTGTAATTAATAAAAGTTAAAAAAAAGTCAAATATTTTAAAAGAAGGAACTGGACAGCCCAGTAGGCAGAGATGGTCTGGAATTTGCTGACCATAGTGAGATCTCAGTCTCTCTCTCTGCCTGTCTGTCTCTCTGTCTTTCTGTCTCTCCCTGTCTCTGTGTCCATCCTAGGATGAAACCTAGGGCCTCAAGAAGGCTAAGCACAGTCTACATCTCCAGCCCCTAATTTTTAGGCTGAAAATCTGGGGTTAGCAATGGAAACAGGGCGTTTGGTACGAGCATGGGCATTAACCAGCTTTTCCAAATCCCACCTCCTCCTTCATCCCAGTGTATCCCATGGGATAGCTGCAGAGGGGATGTTTGTCCCTGTTTAGGCCTCTGTCGGCCCAAGTAGCTGCACTACCCTGTGACATTATATGTGCTAATGTACTCCACTACTTCATCAGTGGCCGCTAGAACTAGCTCCAACGCACAGTGCTCAGTACACGCCTAGGATGAAGGTGTAACTCAAGAGACAGGCGCTTGCCAGCATGTGTGAGGCTCTGGCCTCAAATCCCTGCGTGTAAATAAATAAATATGTACCTGTTCGGTGACTTCATGAGTAATCCTTCCAAACACCCCCCCCCCCCCGCTGTGCTTGCTGATATGTGCCTATCATAGGAACCTAGGAGGCCGAGGCAGGAGGACTGTGAGTTCAAGGCCAGCTTGGTCTACATAGTGAGACCTTGTTCCCAAAAGCCAAAATTAGGGGCTTTGGAGAAGGCTTTGCTGGTCAAGGTGATTGCGTCCATGGCTGACAACCTGAGTTCAATCCCCAGGTTCCACATGACGGAAGGTGAGAAGTGACTCTCACAGGTTGTCCTCTAACTTCTTTTTGGTTTTGTTTGTTTGTTTGAGATAGGGTTTCTCTGTCTAGCCATGGCTGCCCTGGCACTCTGTAACCAGGCCAGGCTGGCCTTGAACTCACAGACATCTGCCTGCCAAGTGGTGGGATTACAGGCATGTGCCACCAGTGCCCCGATTCCTATAACTTCTACATGTACTCCATGGTATAGGTACAAGCACACACCACACACACACACACACACACACACACACACACACACACACACACACAAATGTAAAAATAATTCTTGAGTCTGACCCAATGCAAATATGTATGAACAGCCTTATTCTATGTAATCCTTACCACAAACCTGTGAGATAACCATTTCCCACACTCCTTCCTGCTACATCACACAGTCTTAGAAGATTCACTGTTCAATTTGTTTAAATTCACTCTCATTTTTCATCAAATATCGTACATTGCATTGAAAGTCAAACAGCACTGCAAGTCCTGTAATAAAGATGTAATCCGCCTTCATCCCGCTCCATCCCCGAGTCTGATTCCCTAGGGCCAGCCGCTGCTGGGTTGCCTCTGCCATGTCTATCCACCCTTTCTGAGCATGGGGCTGAATCTGGGCAGAACTAACCCTTCCTAAATGGAGCCCTTTCTGCTCAGCACTGCTCTGTAGACCTCAGGGTAGGAGGGGACCAGATCACCGACATCTGAAGCTACTCGAGAACAGCTCTGTTAGTGTGACCGTGGACTGTGTCCAGGGATAGGAGACACTAGTGTGAAGAACTGGGGAGGTTGATGCTTCAGGTCGGCCAAGCCTCTTCTTGATGGTCCTGGGCTCTGTTTTGTTCTTTATATAATGACACCAGGTGGGTGTGAAGAAGGGGTGAGGGTGCCAGCAAGCAAGCATCCTTGGAGGTGAGAGCCAGATGCAGAGACCATGGAGGGAAGAGGGCTTGAGGCATGGGTGGAATGTGACCCGGGTTTCAGGGCAGACTGTGTAAGAAGCAGTGAGAGGAGGCAAATGCACCTTGAACGTCTCTTTTGTTTAGTGCATTACTGTGTTTCTGAAAGGGTCTCATACAGCCTTGGCTGTCTTGAACTCCTCACCCTCCTGACTCCTGGGTTCAGGGCTTGCAGACTTATGCCAACACCTCAGCTTCTGGCTTTTTTTTTTGTTGTTGTTGTTTTATTTATTTCTTTCTTTATTTATATTTTTGGGTTTTCTGTGTAGCCTTGGCTGTACTGGAACTCACTCTGTAGACCAGGCGGGCCTCGAACTCATGGAGGTCCACCTGCCTCTGCCTCCCAAGTGCTGGGATTAAAGGCAAGCGCCACCACACCCAGCTTTTTTTTTTTTTTTTCTTTCATTCCAAGCATCCATGAGCTACACGGTTACAGGAAGTTCCTCATCCTCCAAAAAGCTACCCCCATTTCCGAAAAGAGCATGGTGGAGCCCAGGCCTGGGGTCCACGCCAAGGGAGTGGCAGCATTGCTTCTATGTAAGTTATGTGCTGCATTAAAAAAAAAATCTGCCTTAAACTGGGCAGTGGTGGCACATGCCTTTAATCCCAGCACTTGGGAGGCAGAGGCAGGCAGGTGTCTGTGAGTTCGAGGCCAGCCTGGTCTACAGAGAGAGTTCCAGGACAGCCAAGACTACATGAAGAAACTGTATGAAAAAAAAACTATGTGGGAAAAAAGAAGCTTCCTTAGTACTCTCTTGTTGTTGTTTTTATTTTTGAATGGTCAGTCATCATACTCTCCTTTTATTTGTCTCCTCACTTGCTGTTTGAAGGCTGTGGTCTCCCGGGGAGTAGGCTGAGGTGCTGAGGCACACAGGGCTTTCCTGTACACTGACTTGAGACCAGATGAATAAAAGTGCACACCTTACAAAGAAACAAACAAACAAGATTTATTTTGGGGACGACATGGTGGCGCACACCTTTGGTTCCAGCACTGAGGCAGGTGGATCTCTGAGAGTTCAATGTTCAGTGCTAGCCTGATCTCCATAGTGAGTTCCATGTCAGCTAGGGCTACAAAGCGAGATCCTGTCTAAAAAAAAAAAAAAAAAAAAGTAAAAATAAATTTTATTTTTGACTGTGTGCACATACATGTCTGTGTGTGGTCTTGTATGTGTGAGCAGAGGCACCTGCATAGTCCACAAGATGGCTGAGGGTCCCCTGGAACTGGTGTTACCAGTGTTGTGGGTATTGGGCATGAAACTCTCTCTGTAGGAGTAGCAGGTCCTCTTAGCTACCAAGCCATCTCTTCAGCCCTCTTTCTTTCTTTCTTTCTTTCTTTCTTTCTTTCTTTCTTTCTTTCTTTCTTTCTCTCTCTCTCTCTCTCTCTCTCTTTCTTTCTTTCTTTCTTTCTTTCTTTCTCAAGATCTTTGTGTCCATGAGAGGATGACCTAGAATTTCTTCTGATCCTCCTAGCTCCAGCTCCGGAGTCCTGGGGTAATAGTGAGATTGCATGCAGGTTCTGACTGTGTCTAGAGTTCTCAGCGCTGGGAATTGAGCTCGGGGCTTTTGCATGCTCGACAGGGGACACTCAAGCAACAGAGCTACATCTCCCTTCTGGGTTTGTTCTCGATGTAGGAACTCCTGTTGGGTCAGCAGCTGAAGAAATCTTAGCTGGGGAGGACAGAAGCTGTGGGTCAGAGCTTGTGAGCTGCAGGGGAAGAATGGGATTTGGAGGATGGGATGAGCCCACCCCTGTTGTGACAGGCTTTGTCTGCAAACCTCGCTGAGAAATCCTCAGGGAAATAACAGTACGTGGCCCCAGTAAGAACAGAGTAAGGCTATAGGTGGACTCCATGAGCTTGTAGCCTGCTGATCTATAACTGAAAATTTAATTTCTTTTAGATTTATCTGCGTCTCTGAGTGTTTTGTCTGCACACTTGTAAGCATACTATGCTTGTGCCTTGTTGCTTGTGGAGTTCAGAAGAGGGTGTCGGATCCACAAAACTGGAATTACCGGTTGTGAGGTACCATGGGAATCCTGTAAACACAACCCAGGTACTGTGCAAGAGCGGCAAGTGATCTGTATGTTTGCTTGATTGGTTGGTTGGTTTTTCAAGACAGGGTCTCTCTGTGTAGCCCTGGCTGTCATGGATTCTCTTTGTAGATCAGGCTGGCCTCAAACTCACAGAGATCCATCTGCCTCTGCCTCCCAGAGTGCTAAGATTAAACCACCGCCTGGCTCTGTAAATTTTTTTGAAACTTTTATTTATAAGTTGGGTGTGTTGGGCTTGTGTGTGTGTGTGTGTGTGTGTGTGCGCACACGCGCGCGCACACACACGCGCGCACACACACGCGCGTGCTACGGCATGCACGTGGAGGTAAGAGACAGCTTTTAGGAGTTTTTTTTTTTTTTTTTTTTTTTTTTCCACAGTAAGTTGCAGGGAGTGAATCCAGGTCTTTAGGGGCGGTAGAAAGAACCTTCGCTATTTTGTAAGCCCTGATCTGTAATTTTTAACATTATGTAATTGATACTGTAATACTACAGAAAAAAAAAAAAAAAAAGAGTCCAACTCCAGTTCCAGAGGATCCAATGCCCTCTTCTGGCCTCACTGGGCACTGCACACACCTAACATGCAGGCAAGACACATATAAAATGAAAATAAAGAAATCTTTTCTTAAAATTGCATTCTACTGTTTTTAATTTCCAAGAGATATTCCTTATAGTCTTATACACATTTCCCCTCATTTATCTAGTAACCTGTTCTTGTTTTTAAAATATAAAATCTTTGGGATATTACACAAATTTTTAAAAATTATGCATGTAGGTGTTTTGCCTGCATCTGTGTCTGGGCACCGCATATCTGCTTGATGTCTGAGGAAACCAAAAGAGGAAATTAGATCCTTCAGAACTGGAAATACAGACAGTTGTGAGCTGTCACGTAAACCCAGGTCCTCTGGAAGGGCAACCAGTGCCCCTAAATGACCATCTCTCCAGCCTGTAATATACAGTGGTTCTCAACCTCCCTAATGCTGCAACCCTTTAATACAGTTTAATACAGTTTCTCCTATTGTGGTGACCCCAACCGTAAAATTATTATTTTTTAATTAAATTTTTATTTTATTATATTAATTACAGTTTATTTACTTTGTATCCCAGCTGCAGCCCCCTCTCTCATTCCTTCCCAATCCTACCCTCCATCCCTCCTCTCCTCCCTGTCCCTCTCTAAGTCCACTGAGAGGGGAGCTCCTCCTCTCCTTCCCTCTGACCCTGGCTTCTCAGGTCTCTTCAGGACTGGCTGCATTGTCCTCCTCTGTGGCCTGGCAAGGCTGCTCCTCCCTGGGGGTGGGGAGGTCAAAGAGCCAGCCACTGAGTTCATGTCAGAGACAATCCCGTAAAATTATTTTGTTGCCACTTCATACTTGTAATTTTGCTACTGTTATGAATTATAATGTAAACATCTGATATGCAGCCCTCCAAAGGGGTTGTAACCCACAGGTTGAGGACTGCTGCTGTAGACAGCAATACTTTATGGTTTGGTTTGGTTTGGTTTGGTCTGGTCTGGTCTTTGAGACTAGCTCTAACCAGGCGTCTCTGACTTCCTTGCCTCGGCCTCCTGCGTGCTGTGCTGCCGTATCCAGCCAGTGTTTTATCTGTAAGCTGCATCATTTCATCTCCATTTCCTTTGATCTACTCTCTTGTTTGCTGGCTCTAAAAAAATTTACATAATTTACTTGTTTGTGTGTGCCGTGGGGGTGGGGTGTGAACGTCGGATGGCATGAATGGAGAGGTCAGAGAGTAACTTGTGGGACTCAGTTGTCTCCTTCAAACAGATTCAGACAGATCATCAGGCTTGACAGCAACACCACTAACCACTGGACCACCTCGACTGCCCGGTCCTCCTTAACATCTCCACTTAATATCTGAAAGCAAGGGACCGCTTCCATAATTCCTGCTTCACTATGGCAAGAGCAGGCTTTCCGAAAGAGTGGGCTTCTTCCAAGGACCTCGGTGTGATGTCAGAACGTCTAGGCCTCTTCTTTTCCTCCGTAGGAGTTACCTGGACTTTTTCTGCCTGGAAGGTGAACTTCCAACCACCAGCTTTCTTTGGGTGTCCTAGACACACAGACTTCTGGCTGATCATTTAATAAACACTCACACTATGTCAGCACAGCAGCTGGCCACCTGGGCCTCTGCTGTTGACTTGTGCTCCTGTTCAGAAGGCTGCCTTGTCCCCACCTTCCCCTCAGCACATCTACCTGTTCTGGTGGGGCTCTTACCCTCCGATCTGCAAAGGTGAGAGACACTCAAGGCATAGGCACTCAAGATCATTTTCTTGAGTCCTTTAGAGTTTGTTCCCATTCCCGATTGGCCTTGGCAATGGGTGGGCTTCAACATGGACATGATACAACTTACGTTAATTAGAAGTGACAGGAAGTCGCTGAGAGCTTTTGGATGTTCATCTTATGGTCGTAAGAAGCCAGACATGGCGATCCATGCCTGCTATACCAGCAGTATGGAGTCGGAGGCAAAAATCTACTGGTTTCAAGACTAGCCAGGGCCATAGAGAACATTTCAGGGTGACCTCAATTACACAGTATGACTTCGACTCAGAAAACAATAAACAATACAGGAGTAGTGGCTCACACCTGTCACCTCAGCACTTGGGGGTGCTGAGGTGAAAGGACTGGTAGCTCAAGTTCAAGGTCAGCTTGGGCTATAGATTGAGTTCAAGGTCAGCCTGGGACATATTCTGTATTCCCAAAATACAGAAGAGCAAAGAGGACTGAAACTCACTCCCTGCCAAGCATGAGTGCAAAGCCCTGGCTTCAATCTTAGTGCTGGAGGGATGCGTTGCTGCTTGTCCACTGGAAGGCAGAGTTGAGGAAAAATGGGGAACCGTGCACGGATGACCAAGACTAGGCAGTACTACTGCTTACGAAGCACGGGAGAGCCAGGCCAGTCACTGGAGTTAGGCCCCAAAGCAAGCTGGGGTCCTCCACTAGGATACTGGTCCGGGCTAGAGTTCGCAGGGTGGCCCCAAGGCCCCTCTTCTCAGTACTGGGATCTGGGGCGAACTGAGGTTATGGGAACAGCCCAGTCACGGAGGGCTCGCTAAGGAGGCCGAGAGAGCCTCCGTTCCCACCCTCCGCCCGACCTTCTACCAGGCAGATCCAGTCCTACACCGCCCCCGCCCCCCAGGGTGCACTCAGCCCGGGACGCGCGGACGCCGGGCAGGGTCCGCGCCCCTCCGCCTCGTCCCTCCCCGCGCCCCACCCCTCCGTTCATGCTCACTTGGTCGGCGCCACTGCATCCTGTGTGTGCCGGGCCCGCCCGCACTGCGGGGACAGGCGCGGAGCCGCCCTGGGCGCGCGGCGCTCGCGGGCCGTGGCCTGGGACGCGCGGGCGGGCGGGCGGGAGGAATGGCGCGGCCTCGGGGCCGGTAGCGCGGCGGCGGGCACCGCGGGAAAGCCATGGCCCGCCGGCGCCGCCGCGCTTGCATCGCCCTCTTCCTGGTGCTGCTCTTCGCTTTCGGCACGCTCATGGGGTTGCGCACGCTCAAGGCCCCGGACGGGCTGCCGGCGCTAGGCCCGGGCCCGGAGCTAGCACCCTTTGAGCGGCGTCCGGAGGGGAACCCTGCGCCCGCCCGCGCCCCGGCTGCCCCCGCCGCGCCGCCGCCCCCGCCGCCGCGCACCATCGCCCCCCGCGCCTCGGTGGGCCCGGCCGAGGCCGATCCCGCTCCCCGGCAGAGCCTGCGCGTCTACTCCGACCTGCACGCCTTTTACTACTCGTGGTACGGGAGTCCCCGGCGGGAGGGCCACTACATCCACTGGGACCATGTCATGGTGCCGCACTGGGACCCCAAGATCTCGGCCAGCTACCCGCGTGGCCGCCACAGCCCTCCAGATGACTTGGGCTCCAGCTTCTACCCGGAGTTGGGGCCTTATAGCTCGCGGGACCCCGACGTGCTACGAGAGCACATGACCCAGCTCAAAGAAGCCGCCATCGGTGAGATCCCGCGTCCCCTGGCCAGCCTGTCCCCCAGCCTCAGCCCTTCCTTCCTGCACCCTTGGTCCCACTCTCCCGCCAACCTGACCTTGTAGCCCTTCCCTCCCATGCTTACTCCGGGCCCACTACACACCACCTTTTAATTCCCCACTGTACCTTCTGGGCCTTTCTGACCCTCAACAACCCCAGGGCCCTATTCCATAGGGTTGTTGTTGTTGGGAGGAGGGGGTTGTGCAGCAGAGCTACCCGGAGCAAGGACATAAAAAGAGCAGCTTTAAGTCTGTTGGTCCTCCAGGTTTCAGGAGAGGGAGGCCTGGAGATCCTGGTCCTTCAAGTCTGGAGTTGAAAGGAGAGCTTAGGGAGGCTTCTGCTTTCCCAGCAGGTGCAGGGGCTGTTGTAGCAGGGTGGAGAGTGGGCACAACACAGGAGCTTTTCATCAAGTGCCAGCCAGAGGCCCTGGAGAACCTGCTGCATTACAGGCTGGCATGGGGAGGCTCCCTTAGCTTAGATCTTGTCCCTGAATTCTGCCAGCTTTCAAAGATGTATCTGGTTATACCTTGAGATGGTTTATGATGAGGGGAGAGAACTGCAAGGTCAGGGTTCGGGTTTAGGGGTGCATGCCAGAATCGCAGCGCTTGGGAGGAGGCAGAAGGAGACCCAGTTTGTAGCCAGGCTACATAGTGGGACAGTACCTCCAAAACAAACGAATAGAAAAGGAGGGGTGTGACACCTATACAAAGATAACTGGGATGTGAGTTACTCCGTCCCGGCTTGTTTTCTGGACAGGTAGTCAAGGCAAATGCTCCCATAGGAAGCACGGGGATAGGACTTTTCTCCAGGTAGGACTTCAGAGGGAGGGCTGTGGCTTCCAGGTCAGCGTGACCTAGGCACTTTTTCTGCTTTGTTCTGCTTCTTGATGCTGCACTCCCAAGTCTGGCTTACCTTGGCTCCAGCACTTCAGCACTACCAGATGGACAGCTCCGAGAGCAGCTAAGCCTCTCGGATCTGCCCGTAGGAACCTGGCAGGATCCTAGCTCAGTTTTCAGGAACCATGCAGTTGGAGATGGTTTCTGATTAAGAAAAATCTCGTGTGTGTGTGTGTGTGTGGGGGGGACACGTGTGCCACTGAAGGGCCTTCTGTATTGTTTAGGAGTTTTGGTTCTCTCCTGGTACCCTCCTGGCATGGCTGATGATAACGGGGAGCCCTCAGATGATCTGGTACCTGCCATTCTGGATACTGCCCATCAGTACAACATCCAGGTGAGTTCAAGAGATTGCACACTCTCATTCTGGAGAATGCCTTTTCTTCTTTTCCTTCTTCCTTTTCCTCCTCCTCCCACTGTGTAGCCCTGTCTGTCCTGGAACTCACTCTGTAGACCAGGCTGGCCTCAGAGTTAGAGATCTGCCTGTCTCTGCCTCCCAACTGCTGGAATTAAAGGTGCAGGCCACCATCACAAGGCTGAGAATGCATACAGTTAGTGCTGGGGATGACAGACACATGGCAAGTGTGGTATTGGAAGAGGGTCTAGAGCCCATGTCAACTGTTACAAATGAAAGACTATATAAGTATTATTTTTTAATATTTACTTTTAGTTATTTTTTTATTTTGTGTGGATGTGTGCAGGTGCCTGCTGAGGCCAATCCCCAGGAAGCTAGTTGTGAGCCACCTGATATGTGTGCTGGGAACCCAGATTGTTTGGAAGAACAGCCAGTGCTCTGACCGCTGAGCCATCTCTCCTACCCCTTCACTTTTATTAAGTAATACAGGTTAGACTATACAGACTGATCTTGCATACTGGGCAGGCAAGAGCCAAGTGGACCTGCAGACATAGAGCAGAGGACAGTGCTGGGCCTCCGTAAGCAGGTTCACCTTTGAGCGGAAGGTTAAGTGTATGGCCATTTCCTCATCCACATCAACAGAGGAAGTTGGTCCTACTTCTGTGGTGAAGGAAGAGAAATGACTGAGAAGCCCCTCTCCTTCCCGAGGTCACCACTGGCAGGTTTGACAGATGTTGGTGCATTTCCCATTGGTGGCAGAGAGTAGGCACATGTCTTACTGTGGTCATGGTTGGAGCTGACATAGGTGGAAACCTGAATGCCATCCTGCAGTGGCCCAGGATGATTCCTGGATCCCCTGTTGTGGGACATGGACAAACTCTCCCTCTTTACTTTCGATCTGAAGGGCAGTTGCAAACTTTACTGTGCTCATCCTTGCCAGGCTTTCCTGAACTCAGCCCCTCCTCCAAGCCATGACGGGGCCGTTAAGCTGTACCTTGTGCTCCTGAATATTTACCTGACTTGCAATTCCTTTATCTGTGGCAGGTGGCCTTTCACATTCAGCCTTACAAGGGCCGGGATGACGTCACTGTTCATGACAACATCAAGTACATCATTGACACGTAAGATGGGAATCTGGATGGAAGTAGGGATAGAAGGGTTGGAGGGCTGGCTCAGGCAGCGTGAGGGTGGAACACGCATGTCACGAGCAGCTGTTCACAGGTGAGTGTGCTGGGCTGGTTCAGGCAGCTGAGTTTCAGGTCTGGTGCTGGGGCCCTAACTGAGTCTTGTTTTAGTGACTAACACATGTCTGTACATAGTCACTGAAAAACTCCCCGGTGCTTAGACATACAGCTCCTGTCTTTCTTCCACAAAGTTTTTGGCATCATGTTTAGTCTAGTGGTTGGGGTTGCAGTTAGAGCTCCCCAACCAAGAAGTGAGAAACCACGGCAATCTGTAGTACAAACAAAAACAAAACAAAAACCAATAAAAAGGAAAGTTAAGGGCTAGAGAGATGGCTCAGAGATTAAAAGCACCGACTGCTCTTCCAGAGGTCCTGCGTTCAATTCCCAGCAACCATGTGGTGGCTCACAACCATCTTTCCTGGAATCTGATGCCCTCTTCTGGTGCGCAGGTGTACGTGCAAGCAGAACATTGTAGACATAATAAATAAATCTTAAAAAAAAAAAAAAAAGCAAAATGAAATTTTGCGTTAAGAATGTGCCCAAGAAGGTTTTCTTTTCTTTTTTTCCCCCTCCTTTTATGGTTCTGGAGATCACACCCAGGATCCTCTGTATGTTAGGCATAAACATGCCTTATGTCTCAGACCTCAAGGAATTACTTTAGAATGGGTGATGTGTGCTTCCCTGAGAGACAGATCATGTGTGCTGACACCTAAGAAGCTGATTCTTGCTTTCCATGTGAGCATACAGCGAGGTGGCGGCCATTTATCAGCTGAAAGAGACAGAGAGAGAGAGAGAGGGAGCACACTCACCAAGGACCATACTTGTTTGGCACTTTGATCCTGGTCTCCCCAGCTCCTAATACTGAGATATAAATATGGCTGTTAAGCTAAAAGGAATGAGTGGGTCTAGTTCAGGCTGGCCTCGCGCTCTCTCTATAGCTGAGCATGACCCTGAACCCTGAATGTTCACTGTCCTTAATCTTCTCCAGTGCTGGGACTGCACAAGTACCATCATGCCTGAGGCCCTGGACTCAATGCCCAAGTGTTTTTGTTTTTTTAAGATTTTATTTTTTATTATAGGTATGTGTGCATGTGTGCCCACAGAGGCTAGAAGAGGAAGCTAGAGTTATAGGCGCGTTACAAGTTGCCCAACGTAGATGCTGGAAACAGACCTCAGAGCCTCTGGAGTTGCAGTAATAGCTTTTAACTTCTGGGCTATTTCTCCAGTATAATAGTTCTTTTAAAAAATATATTCATGGTAATTTAAAAAAAAATCCTATTTGCCCTCCCCATACCTCCCAGATCCATTCCTCATCCCCACTTCTTACCCCCAGTTTTTTAAAATTCAGCTCTGGCTAGGCATGATGGCACCTGCCTTTAATCCCAGCAATTGGGAGGTAGAGGCAGGTGAATTTCTGAGCTCAGAGCTAGCCTGGTCTACTGATAACACCAGGCCACATAGTGAGACCCTTTGTCAAACAATAAAATAATAATAGTTAAGTTAGATCTGCAAAGATCTGGAGAGAGGAGAAAATTCCAGGCAGAGAGAACTAGCAGATGGAATGTCCTAAAATGGGACAAGCTCACACAGGAAGCGTAAATAGAAGGGCCCATTAAGAAGTGGAATCTGGTGGGTAGTAGCAGGAATGACAATAAGTAAGGTTAGACCAAAAGGGCTGTCCCTAAGGTGCGATCAGATCAGATCCTACAGGAAGGCAGGAATGGGAGTCTACACACCAATTGGGAGACTGCTGCCCAAACTAAGAGGAAGAGGGCTGGGGAGAGGCTTAGGAATGACAGGTAAGGTAGCGCTGGGAAGGAAAGGCAGGTTAATATTGGAAGCCTAGGCTCAATGTGACCTGCTGGATCCCAGATGCTCTGAGCGCAGAAAAACATCTCCTCTGTGGCTTATCTTACTGCCGTGCTGGCTTCTCACCACCAACTTCAGCCTCTCGCTCCTGCTCCTCAGGTACGGCTCCCACGGCGCGTTTTACCGTTATAAGAACAGCATGGGCAAGAGTCTCCCACTCTTTTATATCTACGACTCCTATCTGACATCCCCTGAGGCCTGGGCCCATCTCCTGACGCAAAACGGGCCTCACTCGATCCGCAACACTCCTTATGACGGGGTCTTCATAGCTCTGCTGGTGGAAGAGGGCCACACTCATGACATCCTTGCCGCAGGATTCGATGGAATGTACACCTACTTTGCCTCCAATGGCTTTTCCTTTGGTTCCTCCCATCAGAACTGGAAAGCTGTGAAGACCTTCTGCGATACCAACAACCTGATGTTCATTCCTAGCGTGGGGCCTGGGTACATCGACACCAGCATCCGGCCCTGGAACAACCATAATACTCGGAACAGGGTCAATGGCAAGTACTACGAGACAGCCCTGCAGGCGGCCCTGACCGTGAGACCTGAGATCGTCTCCATCACCTCTTTCAACGAGTGGCACGAAGGCACACAGATCGAGAGGGCTGTTCCCAAAAAGACGCCAACTCGCCTGTATTTGGACTACCTGCCTCACAAGCCCGGCTTGTATTTAGAGCTGACCCGCCGCTGGGCGGAGCACTTCATCAAGGAAAAGGAACAATGGCTGATGTGAGGGGCTACCACCCAAACCTCGCCATGACAGGTCGACATGCTGGTTCAGCTGAGGACATAGGCACTCACTATTCCCAAGCAGCAACTGGGTGCTTGTGGGTGGGCCAGCCAGCCCATGGAGAACAGCTCGGCCCCCGGACTTGTGCTGGGAGGCAAGGCCTGATGAAGGGGGAGGCTGGCAAGTGGCTGCACGGGACTCAAGGCAGCTCCACATCCCTCTGAGCCTTCACCTGTGGCAGGTAGTTGTTAGTGGAGTTGTGCAGGCCACTGTGCTTAGAAGGGTCTCAGGGCTCTGGGCTGACATGCACCTTATTTCCTCTGGACAGCCTACATCTCAGGCCACCTCCCACGTCTTGCTGAGCACAGGGAACCATATTTGATGATTCTAAGAAGGGGACTTTAAGGTCCTTCCAGTAGAGTCCTGTGTCCCATTACCAGGAAACACTGAGCACCCACACTCATCACTAAGCACCTGCCTGTCAGGTGCTGGGAATTCGAGCAAGTTCCCTTCCCAAAGCTTACAGGATCCCGCTTTTGGTGTAGCTAGCACCCTGGCTGTTTTGCTCTTTGCAGCTACAACCAGGTCTGGGAGCTCAGCTATTTTTCTTCCAAGAAAATACCTCTGCTTCAGAGCCTTTCCCAGATGAACATTTAGCCGCAGAAGGCAGGGAGGGACAGGACTAGGTCACCCACTTCCTTCAGCCATTTAGGCTGGGGAGGCCACTCACTAGGGTAACTTGCAGTGCTACTGTGATTTGTATTAAATATGAAATGGTGTTTGCCAGTACACACTCCTCTTACGGCCCTCATAAATGCCGACTTGTAGGTCAGTCTGTGATAAATTAGTGTATGGCTGGGCTGGCTAGTTTTAGCACAATGGAGATGGGTTTGTTTAAAAGACTAGTTTACATAAAATTTCTAGAAGGAAGTTAGCAAGCCAGTGATTATTTACAAGTAAACTAATACTAACTGTGAAGATCCTTGTTAAAGTAAGACACAATATTTTCAGTAAGAGTCTCAAAATACACCTGGAAAGAAAATGTTCACTGGACTAGTTTACAGGATAAGGCTGAGGCATAACTGGAAAACAGATGCAAGTAGGGGAGGATGAGGTGGAATACAGGTCATCCCAAGGACAACCAGCCCAGTCACTGACACTAACCCCACTTGACAAATATGCAGGGCTGACCACCCAAGCCTGTAGGTTAGTTGAAAGGGCTGGACCTAACCAGTGGTTTTTTATTTTGTGCATATACAATTTGAATATACCAAGGCAGCAGGAAGGGGCAGACATCATCAATGAAACCTGACTCAGATCCTCTGAAGGCTAATCTACATCAATAGCCATAATGCACAGACACACTTTGACAGAGAAATCCTAAGGAAATAGTTCAAAAAAAATATAAACCATTTACAACTGTCTGTAACATTAATTTTTAATAACAAAGACAAGACACAGCTCAAATAGCAAAAATAATTACATAGAGTACTTGGTACACGTATGAACAGAGATAAATTACACATAGAATTATGCCAATAAATAAGAAAGTCACTGGCTGAAAAAGACAAATTTTATTTTCCAGTATTATTTCAGTTGGGACCCTCTAGAATAATTTCCCGAAAACGACCACTCTCTGTTACCCAGAAAGCTTTGGCCTGGGCCCTAGAGTTTCCTGCCCTGGTCCTGAGACTTCCAGACTATGCTAGTGCTTCCGCCTGGTTTGACATCAAGTACCACCGCCCACCAGAAAGCAGCTCTTAATGCATTCTAATTCTGTACTCAAGGTACTTAATTTAAGGGGTGGGCTCTTAAAATAATAAGGCCCCTTTAAGACCATTCTTACTCTGTTCAACTTTGGTTGATATTTCAATCTACATAGTAAATATAACCACCCCCCAGGTCCAAGGCTCAATCTGCAGCTTCTGGCCTTTAGTGTTCAGAGACAGGGATGCTGCATAAAAAGCCCGGCTACAGATGTAGCTCCAGGAGCCTCTGCCAATGAGGCCTTGCCAACCAGTAGCAGACACATGGTATCCAGCACAGTCCTTGGGTCCTCCCAAGTCTCATGAACAGGAGCCCTGAGAAGGGAGCAGCCCATACTTCTGCTGGAGAATGGCTGTGGTATTTTCCAGGGCACTGAGGAAGACACACAAGGCAATTACAGTCTGACTTCTCGGCAAAGCCCACCAAAGGCTAAACAGCTTAAGATGACTGTCCTACTCTCTGTTCACCAAACTTGAATCGTAAAAAGCCAGCCATATCAACAAATTTAATCCCAGCCCACACCTCTTTGTGGTAGCACTTTTTTGACAGCGGCAGAAGCAGCAGTGGTGACGATGGCAGCTTTTTTATTCCTTTGGAGACAAAGCTTCTCTGTGTAGCCTTGGCTGTTCTGAAACCTGCTTTGTAGACCAGACTGGCTTGAACTTAGAGACCCGCCTGCCTCTGTCTCTCAAGTGATGGGATTAAAGGTGTGCACCACCACCACCACCACCGGTGAAAATCTATACTCTAAAGCTTCTCTTTTCTCCAACCTCCCTCACATATTGCAACTGCACAGAAAAGAGACTTACCAGCCTGGGCGAATAACGCAAAACTTTCCAGGCACAGATAAATCAACCACAGTAGAGCCGAGGCGACACTGTGGGCTTTTACTATCCCCAATTGGTCCCCCATCAATGATCAGGGACAAATGAGGCCAGAGGTCTTGGAACTCCTGAAAAGAGAAAAAGGAAGGGCATGTCACTTGTATACATGGCTCACATTTAAACTGAGGCATCTTCCTCTAAGAAGAGGAGAAACCTCTTAGTTATGGCTAGCTATGTCAAGGGCACAATTAACACCCAGTATATGATCATGCACCAAGTCTGAAGTCCCTTGGGTATACACTCCATACCTTTCATAAAGAAAACCTTAATGTACCAAAAGGAACTCCTAAATACTTCAGGAGTTGGAAGGCTTAGGTCCAATAAGTGGCATGCTGGGTATGAGCCCAGAGATGTGGCTTTTAACACCAGAGCTTCCATCACATCTGTATGATGTATATAGAGCACTTCATTTAGGCCTCTAAAATGAAGTTCTAGCAGCCTGACCCTAGACCTCAGTGGAAGTACAGATCAGAGCACAGAGAAGAAAACAGGGTGGGCTGTGCAAGCATGCCATCAGCCCTCAGTCCCTGGGCCGTGGGGAGAGAACTGGGGGCTGTACTGTCAACTGCACTAGATTCCCTCTGCCCACAGCGAAGTCTCCAGTGTAGGCAGGCCAGGGTTCTGGTGATAGGAAATCCTAAATACCAGCTCCAAGTAAAACAATGACTGTGATGGCCCAGGGTTGTTGACAAGGTTAAGAACTTAACCCTCTCTGGGAACATCCCCACTCAGTTCCATTCTGTATAGCTACCAAGAGCAAATAAAGCACATACTGCATTTCCAAGAACCCCTGCTCTGGCACAGAAAATGCCATCATTTTTCTGCACCTAATTTAAGTGTTTTAAGAACAGAGAGCAAAGTTTTCTTTGTGTGCTCATTTGTCTAAACCACATAGCCAAGACAGGGTTACAATGATCTTGCTTCAGGCAAGCAAGATATCTGGCAAGCAAATATAAAAAAAAAAAAAGGCCTGGGAATCCTGAGTTCAAGGTGAGCTTGAGCTACAGTTGTTAAGACCCTGTCCTAAGCCTTTAATCCCAGCAGCACTCAAGAAGCAGAGGAAAACAGATCTCTGTCAGGTCAAGGCCAGCTTGTTTTATATAATGAGTCCCAGGCCAACATGGGCGACATAGTGATACCCTGTCTCAAAGAACAAAAATAAAAAGAGAACTGGCAAAAAAGTTGGGACTGTCATTTAATGGCTATGTGACAAAGAAGTGAACTAATGTTTTAGAGCCCCAAATCTTTTTCAGCACTGTTGTCAAGTCTCTGATTACTTCTCCCCTCACAAAGCTGTCTTTACTTTCTATAATCTTTTCTTTTCTTTTCTTTTTTTTTCTTTGAGACAAGGTCTCTCTATGAAGTCCTAAAACCCACTTTGTAGACCAGGCTGCCCTGAAACTCACAGAGATCAGCCTGCTTCTGCCTCCTGAGTGCATCTTTTCTATTATTATAGATAAGAAGAATACATCTGATCTCCCCTTCTCAAGAAAAAACCATTCCAACACATTAAAAAAAAAAAAAAAAAAAAAAAAAGTTTCTGGAGGCAGGAGAGACGGCTCAGTGCTTAAGAGCACTGGCTGCTTTTCCAGGGGACCAAAGTTCAATTCCCAGTACAGCAGCTCCTGTAACTCCATTTCCAGGAGATCTGACACCCTCACCCAGACATATATGGAGATAAAACACCAATGCACATAAAAATTTAAAAAATCCTAAAAAAGTTTTTCTAAGTAACTCAGGCTGACCTTGAGGTTTTCTTGCCCTGACCTCTCAGTGCTGACATTACAAGCATGCACCACCGTCTGACCCCTTCCAAGACTTCCATTTGGACGCCCTCCTCTAAACCATACCAAATGAGCAAGCTTCTCACTGATGGCACCAAAGGCCCAAATTTTTGCCAGGCAATCCCAATACAGTGTCAGCCTTACTGGTTTTGAGGAAACAGTAGTTTAGCCTTCTGGGGCCAACTCTCACCTCAATAGTCAAAGAACTGGCCTGGGAGCTGAGGTTGGCACTTGTGAGTGCAAGTGGTCCCCCAAACATTTGGGCCAAGTTCTGCATGAAGGCATGGTCAGGAATCCGGATGCCAACAAGCTGTGAAGAGGAATGGGGAATGTGAGAAAGGCATCAAGGGCTTGAAGGACTGTGATTTAGATCACAGAAAATGCCAAACCATGACTCACGGGAGTAAAGGGGTTGAGGTCTTTGTTGAGCTCCTCTGTGCGTTCCATCACCAGAGTCACTGGTCCGGGTAACAGGTCTTCCAGGAGCTCCTTGGGTACTCTCACCTGACAGTACCTGGAGGCAAAGGAGCATAAATCCACTCTAAATCACCCTGATGGACCCTTCCTGGACTGAAGGCAGATACAGGGAAGGGGTCCTTTGCGTGTACAGGGAGATCTGCCTGCCTTTCTACTTCCTCTTCCTCGGAGCTCTAGCAGAAGGCTGACTCCAAAGAACCCCGGGCTTGACATCTACAGGCCTGTCTTGGGGAAAAAAAAAATCAGAGCGCCGTGACAAGAGAATACAACCTCAAACTGTTTTATTATCCTCAAGACTCTCCTTTTTCCCGCGGGCTTCTCTTCTGTACATCACAAGACCACCAAGAGAAACAGTGCCATGCTTGCCTAAAGCGGAGCCTGGCACGCGTTAAGCGCTCCCAATGTATTTCCAGTTCCGGATTCCTCGGTGAGCCAGGACCAGCCCCTCCCGCACTCGCCACCTCAGTCTCCCAAGCCTGTCACCGGAAACCCCTCCCGCGGTGCCGCCCTCAGCGGGGCCGGGTCGGGGAGGCCTCACCTGTAGACGTCGGCCACGCGGCCCAGGCACACGGCCAGCGGCTTAACCTCACTGCGGCCCTTGAGGCGATACACGCGGCCCAGGGCCGCCGAGCAACTCGCCGAGCAGGCCAGACCATATAGCGTGTCAGTTGGGACCGCCACCACGGCGCCGGCACGCAGCTCGGCCACGGCGGCCCGCAGCGCCTCGGTCCAACCGGAGCGCTCGGGGCTTGCGGCCTGCACGGCCCCGCTCTCCGGAAGCCGCAGCAGCCGAGCCCCTGGCACCACCGGAGCGGGCGCGGGAGGGCGTAGAAGGCGGCAGCTACGGCCAGACCCCGCTGGCCCGTCGCTCAGCCCCATGCCGGTCGCCACCGCGGCCCTCAGCCCCGCACACGAACGCGCAGCAGACATCCATCCAGACCCGCTTCCGGGAGGAAGTGACGCACGCTCCCAGCATCCGGCCCGCGAGGCTCGGCCCCGCCTCCGTGCCGGGCAGCTTAAAGGGACAGCGACCCCCAGGCGACTTGAAGGAGACCGGTGGGGACGGGGCGGGGCGCAGCTTAGCGGAGCTCTCGCGCGGCGCCGGGGCGGGGGCGGACAGCAAGAGGGTGGTGGGCGGGCGGCGCGGGCGGCGATGGAGTGGGGCCTGGGCGCAGGCTGGTCACGGGGGTGAGAGCGGGCCCGCGGGGCGGGGGCAGGGGCTACGACCTCGCGCCGCCCAGCGCCGGCCCTGACGCCGTCTCTCTCCCGGGCAGGGAGGCTGCCGGCGTGGACCGTGGGAAGGCGGGGCTGGGGCTCGGCGGGCGGCCACCCCCGCTGCCGCCCCGGGATGAACGCGCCCAGCAGCTGCTGGACGCCGTGGAGCAGCGGCAGCGGCAGCTCCTGGACACCATCGCCGCCTGCGAGGAGATGCTGCGGCAGCTGGGCCGCCGGCGCCCGGAGCCGGCTGGTGGCGGGGTCAGTGCCCACTCCGGGCTGGGCCTGGGGAGGTGGGGTCTGCCCACTGACTGCACTGGCCAAACTTGCCCCCGCCCCAAAGGAGGCGGGTGGAACAGCGTGACCACCGCTTGACACTTAAACCTTCTTTGATCTGGGCGAGGTTTTTAAAAAGTATGTCACTGTCGAGATGCCAAGTGGCCTTCGCCTTGTGGGGCCTAACCTAAGGCTTTCCTTCCCGGCTCATTTTTTCCCCCCTTTCTGTTCCAATTAGAACGGTTCAGCCAAGTCCGGAGCGCCGCCGCAGCCAGCTGTATCCGCCAGAGGTGGCCTTCCAAAGGATTCTGGCGATGGAGCTGCGGAGCCTTGATAATACCCTAGCCGGGCACCCTGACTTCTGTCCCTTCCCAGGGCCGGTGGCTAGACTGACCAACTCCCTTCACTAAAGGGGCCAGTCTTCACTGGCAGTTGCTGGTACTTGGCCCTCAGCCTGGGATGGCAACTCTGCTAGCAGCTGGGTTCACTCCCACATCGTCTTGGCTGAAGGCAGTACTGTGCTTTGAAATGTAGCCAATGAATATCCAGTTCTGAATACTCGGATTCGGGAAGACCAGCAGTGCTGGCCAGAGTGGTCTGGCCTGCTTTGGGGGTTCCAGGTGGTATTACATGTTCATTTCATGCTTTGGGGGCCCTCGGCCCCACAAAACACTTCAGCAGAGTCTTGATTAAAAGGAAACCTGCAGACCCCCTGTTTACCGACTTTCCTTTCTGTTCTCTCAACCCCAAGACTTGATGGCTGGGCAGTGGGAGATAGTGTCAACCAGGGGCAGGGATGGGAAGTAATGCCACAGGTACTACCAGATTTAAATAAGCATTTAATTAAGATTTCATTAGTATTTAATATTGCTTTCTCAATTCCAAAAAGTTAAAATTTCACTTCATAGCAGATATTTTAAAGTACAATATTAAGTTTATACAAAATGAGCAATTAAGCAAACACCATTATTTCACATTCTTCAAAAATACAAATTCGTATTAATTTTTTTTGTTTGTTTGTTTTGGGTTGGAGGTTTCTTCCTTTGGAAGTACTGAACCTGTAACGTTTTCATATCGCTCAGTGGAAGTCCGTTGTTCCCATGTTTTACATTTAAAATAAATTTGATACATAATCCAAATACAAGTATTTGGGACTTAAAAAAAAAACTTGTCACTGAGACCACCAGCCAATGATTAGTGTGTGTTAAAAAATAAAGAGTTTGTGGCCTTTTCTGGCTAGATCTGAGCCAGATAACCAGGAAAAAAAAAAAAAAAAAAAAAAGCCTGTTTTCCGGCCACCTTCCCCAAACTGGGGCTAAGGGGAGCACACAGGAACAGGAACAGCTGCTTGGAAGTCCAACCTCAGGGACATTTTCTCCAAAGTACAACAGAAGATGCAGACTGTTGACTCACACAGCCCTTGGGAGGCCTGAGAACACAGGAGGCAAGGGCAGACAAACCTCTGACTTGGCACCACAAGGGCAATGAGGATATTGCAAAATCACCCCAGGTTTTGGTGATGAAAAGTTTTACAAAAAATTTCCTTAAAAAAAAAAAAAAAAAGTAGAAGCTGTCTTGAATTGAGAAAGTGACAAGACATTATCACCTACTTTTGGCCCAGTAGGCTACAACCAAAGGAGCTGTGAACAGTTTTGAACCCATTTAGAAAAAGCTTGTACTATATGCCTTGACAGACCCAATTTAACTTGCATTTTCAGTGCAGATTCAGGAGCCCTCATGCCACTAGGAGTAACAGTGAGAAATGCCCAGGCTACCTCTCCAAGAGCAGGGGCATAAAAAACAAACAAGACCCTACTATCTTTGTCCCAAGAATATGCAAGAAACAGGTCAAATAGATTGACCAATCAGAAATATGCATCATCCGGCCTCGTGACAGATGCCCTTCCACCTCAAATAAGACATGGACAATTCCCATCCATGTTACAGCAGAACCACCTGCAAACTGCATCTGTGAAAATCTTGCTTTGGCTGAAGTGTATTTAAACTGCCTGTACAGCTGGGAGTTTGCGAGTAAGTGATAACCAGTGAGGGAGATTATTAGTGGCGCTGTTCCTGGATTTGATGAAGCATAGAAGTCTTCTTTTTTGAACCGACACAGGTGGTGCAGTGAGCATAGAGAAATGGTTTGTATTGCCTTTCTTCCAACATATTTCTGATTGGGGTGTGAAGAAGCTGTAAAGGAGCCACAGTGGCGCAGTTCCACAAATCCATAGTCTCAGTGATAATGGAGGAGCCTTTACCTTCAATGGATGTGATTACAAAGATGACAGTCTAGAAGGTGCTAGGTTTCCACCTAGGAACAACCTGTCCCTTCCCTTCATTTTGTCATGGTGAAGAGGTAAAAGAGAGAGAGCAGGGGGACCAAGAAAAGTGGTGAAAAGGGACCTCAACAAGTCAGAAGAAAACAGCTGTAGCAGTTCCTCGGAGGGCCTGACGGGGCACCCGGGACACACAGGGAAGGCTTGCATAGATTGAGCAGCTGCAGAGACACACAACAGTGTTTCCCTATGGACAGCTTCAGCACAGGGCTGATGGAGCAGAAAAACAGGCCAGGCCAGGGCCACATGGGATAAGGACTGCCAAGCTACACATATATTGCACTGGAGTAAGTGCTCTTCTCAAACCCCAACTCTTTATTCTCAGCAAAAAAATAAAACTTTGCAGAAAGTATATATATATATATATGTGTGTGTGTGTATGTATATGTATGTGTGTGTGTGTGTGTATATACACACACACACACACACATACACAACAGAATTGCAGCAATTGGGTTAAACATAAAGTAACCTAAAGTGCTTTTTTATTATTTCTTTAATATATCAATATGAGGTTCTGCAAATTTGTCCCTCTGGACACATTCAGCATCATACAAAGCCTCTGGAAAAGCTTATCGGGCCCTCAGGTACCTCTATTACCCCGTCAGTCCACTGCCTTGACCTGGAAAACCTCTTCCCATCTACTGACTGTCTGGAAGGGAAGGGAAGCCCCGCTGCCTTCTACCTAGGGAGGTCTCCCTATCTCAAGGTCTCTCCTTGCCACTGTACCAGGGTCATCTAAACTGGAGTAAGAATAAATAACACCACTGTCACCTAGCTAGTGCTGCCCCATGAGGTTGGCTAGACCTGTCAAGGAAACAGCCTCCTTCCCTCAGCCTCACCCTCCTGCCTGGAAAGAGCCACATTTGTAAGGCAGTTTGGTGGAACCAAGATTACCTGACCACCCCTCAGTCCACTAGCAACCCTCTCTCCTCTTGGTGTGGACTAGTCTCTAGGAAGGGGCTCAACTGGAGATGCTAGTGGTAATCCAAGTATGCTCTACCCAAGTATGGTGACAATGGTGACGGCTGCCATGGGAGAAGAAAAGGCTTAAATCCACCTGTCAGAATTCAATCTTCTTGCCCTTACCCTAAGTTCATTCCCTTGAGAAACCACTGTTTCAAAAACCACATGAAGGGTTTTTCTGGCTCTGCGTTGGCCAGGAGGCTCCCTCTTCTCCAAGGTCCTTGTCATTAGAGGCCGGGTTTGTGGGAGAAGGATGGGAGGAGAAGAGTGCTAGCATAGCATGGCAGGAAAGCCCGCCTACCCTGTGTAATGCACCCGGCCATGCAGAACTGCTGATTCCAGGCATATTCCTCACTTTCCAGAAGCCATTTGGATCTGAGTCTCTTGTGTTCTAAAATCACCCACAAAGGCAAATACTTAACTCCTTTACCTAGAAACACTTCAGCCTCAACACTGCTCAAATGTTTCTTCACCACCCAACGGTGGAGAATGAAAAGCCAATGACCCAAGAAGGGACCATTAAGAGTACAGCCCTAGCCAACCAAGAAGCCATCAAACCATTAAAACCTTCCATATATCCTCCCTAGGCTCCTGTTTCCTATGTCAGCTCTCAGGGAACCAGAATCCCAGGTCATGAGAGGCAGAGTACGTGGGAGGACCATTATTGGCCTTTGATACAAGGTCACTGTGGGGTCACATTCACTGCTCTCCTCAGCAAGGACCCGAATACAAAGCTTCCTGTGGATATCCGCAAGTCTTAGAAACAGGCAAGCACAACCTGTACCCAAGCAGCTGGTTCCCCAGAAGGACTGACCACTGTGCCACCAAAGGCTCTTCCCTACCTGCCGAGGCCTTTGGTGGCCCAAACCCACCAGCCTTTTGGGGTGGGGTGTCAAATCCTGGGATGGGAGATCAGCTGCTGTCCCTATGCCCATTTCTCCTCGTTATAACCGCCATGACACTCTTGGCCAACTGTCCCCAAATATCTTGCCTGAAGACAAGGGCCTTCTCCAAGGACACCATCCTGGCTGGCTCTGAGCAAAGGCCCAGAGAGCAGGAGGGCAACCTACACAGCTCTCTCTCTGGTTATCTTGTCTGAGGGCCAGACCTTGCTTCTTGCAGGAGGCGGAGGCCTCCTCCAGTCTCTGGACGCAGCTACTTTCTAGGCTTGCCAAACACTGATGGCCACAGTAAATAGCCCAAGGACAATAACTCCCATTCTCCTATGGATTGTACTTAGGTTTGAAGAGGCAGGAACCTGGAGCCAAAGGCAGACAGATGGATATAATTCTATACACACACACACACAAAAAAAAAAATCCTATAACACACTTAATGAAACATTCCAAATGAGGTAACTGACTGCAAGCTTCAGGCTTTTTGGTGGAAGGGGAATTTTTTTGTTTTACCCTGAGTAGAAGATCATCGTTTTAGGTTTTTATTCCTTTTTGTTTAGAAATCACATCCTTGTTTGCACTACATGAGGCTGTATGCAAAATCTACAGATGGGAGGGATGCAGATGAGAGGGGATAACCAAAAGCCTGGCTAGACCTGGGTACCAGAATGCCTGCCAATCACCTGCTACATCATCCAACTCTCTTAGATACATACCTTCTCTGGAAAAGTAGCCTTTCTGCTCTGAGGAAACAAACACCACTGAAGGCAGGCAAACCCTGACAGCCACTGGCCATAAACCTCCTGTTCACTTTAGGATAAAATAGGGTGCTTCCTAAGGAGAGATGAACTCCAAGCTCCAGGTCCTGACAAGCACCGAGAAATGGAAAGAGCCAAAAAGTCAAAGACCATGGCTGTGCTAGCGCCAGCCCTAGCATATTATCAACAGAGCTGTTAACAACTGCCTCAGGGCCCTGCAGAACCACATCTTCACTATGGCTAGGAGGCCTGGAGCTGCCCCTTAGCATTGAGCAGGAAATAGGAAGGCCCCTCTGCATCTACTCCAAGCTCCACAGAAACCAAGCATCAACAACAGAGCAATCTCACCCTGTCCAACTCACACCTCTTACCTGCCCTTGCCACTACCCACTTCCACAGAGCAGTGGTCTGGCCCTTCAAGTGTTGCCTCAGATTTAAAAAGACACAGAGGGAGGAGCAACACCTGGCACAGTGAACTCTCCTGCCCAATCCACAATGACCCCAGTGCAAATGATGGGCAGTACCAAATTGATGAAAACCACACCCTTTCATTTAGAACTTTTATGCATACGAGTAACCTTAATTTCCAAGTTCACATAACAATAAGCAAAGTGACATACAGTGCAGCCAGACAGTTCACTTATAACTTAGCTTTTTTTTTTCTTTTTTTTTTTTTTCCCTCAAAAGATCAGTTCCTTAAAATGGATGTTCCTGGGATACAAGTAAAGAAAATAAGCCTGAAAGGTGAGGCTTTCAGATGGCAGATTTCTTCATCCTTCCAATTTCTGACCCCATGATGGCAGCATCAGACCCGGTACTTCCTGCTCACCCTGTTTCTGGAGGGGCATGCACACAAGCCCTTCCCCTGGAGAAGCTGCTGGACAGGCTCGGCTCCTCTACCCTGCAGTAGTGCTTCACGGTGAACTGGATTGGACGGGGTGTCCAGGCTCTGGAGGGACAGGAACTCTGACGCATCCATGGCACTTAACATGTTGGAGGGTCTGAGGGGCCTCAGCCTGTTTGTTTTGCTCACAGGAAGAGGGTCCGGTGGAGGATGAAGGGGAGCGGGGATGAGGGAGAAGTCTAGGGTGGCAGCTGCAGGCTGGGCCCATCAGGAGGCTGGGGGTTTGGCTCTGGAGGGGGTGGGGAAGAGCATCCCTTTCTCCGGCCTGCCGCCCGCTCCTTTGCAGAGTCCCGGCACGCACACTGACACTGACAGGCCTCCTCTTGTTTGATGATGATCACAGGAACACTGAGGCCAATCTGCTGAACAGAGCTCCCTGTGAGAGAGGCGAGAGAGACTGCTCTTCAAGTGGCCAAAAACAGAGGCATGATGGGCAGGGGAGTAGGAACTGGGGAGAACTGAATGCCAGGGAGGTAGGCCTGATAGGCATGAGAACCTTTGGGTTTTGCTATGCTTTAAGTTGGACTAGGCTCCAGCACTCGGGAGACAGAGACAGGCAGATCTCTGTGAGTTCAAAGCCAGCCTGGTCTACAAAGTGACAGGAACAGCCAAGGCTACATAGAGAAACCCTGTCTTGAAAAACCAAAAGCCAAAAAAAGAAAAGAAAAATTGGACCAGGTTCTTTCTCAGGGAAAAGCCTGTCAGGGTTCTCCCGTCCCTCTAAGATCATGCTTCCTTCTTAGAAGAGCCACCCACAATCTAGATGCGCCCTGTCTCTCTCTCTGCTGCCTGTCTGTGCAGGCCATAGCAGATGCCTCCTCCTCCTCTCGGCTCTTCCTTTTGTGGGCAGCCAGTGCTGTTCTTGGGGAGAATTACTCTCTTCTTTCAAGATCCAGCTGACTCCCTGCTCTCTGCCTGCCTCAGATGGTGGTCCCTGCAGGCTGGCCAAATGACTAACCACAGGCAGCCAGTACCGAGCACCAGACCACATGCACACAGCATTGCTGCTTCTGCTCCGCTTTCCACACTATACAGGACCTGCTCAGATCCCCAGCTCCTCAAAACACTGAGCTTCTCTATGTGACCCATGCCTGACACCTGACACATGGAGATGTGAAATGATCTCCCCTTACACAGCCAGCCTGTGACCTGTACACATTCATTTCCATTCCCACTTAACTCTCATATGCATTAATTATGAACATGCTCCAATCCATTCTCATATCACACTTCCATGTATTCTGCACACATAAGCTCTGTACTCAGCCAGGTTCCGTGTACAGCAGAGCTGAAAGCCAATAAGAGGACACAGGGTGGGAATGAGGTGGCCAAAGAGCTCCCTACAAGTTCATTTATAATCTTTGAGAGTCAATGAATTATCTTTTCTTCCAAGACAGGGTTTCTCTGTGTAGCCCTGGCTGTCCAGGAACTTTCTCTGTAGATCAGGCTGGCCTCATACTCACAGAAATCCACCTGCCTCTGCTGCCCAAGCACTGCAATTAAAAGTGTGCACCACTATGCCTGGATAGGCCCCAAATTTTATCTTTCCTTCCCGTCACTCATTTCACCCCCTTAAATTTGTTGTTGTTTTGTGGGGTTTTTGTTTGTTTGTTTGTTTGGTTGGTTGGTTGGTTAGTTGGTTTTAGTTTTTCAGACAGGGTTTCTCTGTGTAGCCCTGCCTGTCCTGGAACTTACTCTGTAGACTAGGCTGACTTTGAACTCAGGAGATCCACCTGCCTCTGCCTCCTGAGTGCTGGTATCAAAGGCCTGTGCCATCACGACCCAGCTACCCTTAGTCAGTCTGCCATTGCAGGAGTTTTCCAGACTGGCCTAGAATTCACTGTGCAGCACAGGCTAACCTGGAACTCAAGAGCTGAATTTTCTGAATCCTCCTGGCCTTGTAGCCATGCACCACCAAAGCTGGTTCCCGGCTTAACACATAAAAAGAAAGTTTCAAGAGAAAGTTCTGGCTGGGGAACATAGCTCAGTGGTAGAAAGTTTGAATAGCATGCACGAGCTTCTGGGTTCCATCCTCAGTACTAGCAAAAAAAAAAAAAAAAAAAAGAAAAAGAAAAAGAAAAGAAAACACACTCAAATGAAAGGGCCTTTCAGCTCTGTGTGAGTCTCTGACCCGGATGCAGCTGCTTCTTACTGTAATTAGAAAGAGCCCTGTGAGTTAACGACAGCTCTCCTTAGCAGTAACTGTGATTTAACCGTCTTTCTCTTGGTTCCACACATACTCTATCAAGGGGAAAACACTTGGACTACGTGAAGAGTGAAGCCCATGTTTTCACTAGCAGCACCCTGGCTTCTGGTTACCATGAGAGCATGGGCTACTCAGTAAACAATGGAATGTCAATCTAAATAATTTTCAAAATTGTGGCAAGGTCAAAGAGCTCAAAGAACTTTCTTTTAAAGCTAACACAGAACTACATACCTGTGCTACTGGCTACTGGTACTGCAGTGGTAAAATACACCTGCTCGACTTTCGATGCTGGCTGCTGAGGAAAGCAAAACAACACATTAAAATCACACTCATGGCTACGCCTATACGGCAGACATCCAAGGCTCCAAAGCCTCCCCGATTGTAGTGGTCACCAAGAAGACAGAAAACTCTCAGTGTTCAGGCATTTTTGTACTGAAGGGTGTTTTGTTTGTGCACTGCTATGAGGTCACTGCACTGTTTGACATTCTGTGCTGACATTCTAGCAAGCTTTGTCCCATTACTTGGCTGTCTCCCATTTGCCTAGTCCAGTGGATTGTATGTGTCCAGACACTTTTCCAAGGTTGTTTATCTCAAGCGATGGCCTTCTCAGAGGGAGTCCTAAGCTAGCTCTGTCCATCCCATTCTCTTGTGAAAGCTGGAAAGTTCCTCTTTTCCTCCCCTCAGGGTCTAGAGTGACCACCCAGTGCAGCCTAAGGCTCTCTATCATGAGCACACAGCACTCCAGGCTCAGGAGAGTCCTACTGTAGGTCTTAGACTTGGTTAAACCAGATTCATGTCCAGGCCCTGCCACCTGTCAGGTAAGCGACTGAACTTTTTCATTTGTTTTTGTTTTTATTTTATCAGTCAAGTTCTCACAATGTAGCCATGAACTTCTGATACACCTGCTTCTACCTCCCAAGCTGAGATTGTAGCCAAGGGACTTATTAGAGCCTCTATTCCTATATGAACTGGGTGACAACTCTGAAGATGAGTGAGGTGGTACATAAGAACACTCAGCATAGAGGCTCAGAGCAGCCAGTGAACATCAGCCTTTGCATTGTTACCATGAAGACCCTAATTGTGCATAGGCACAAAGCACACAGGAGGGTAAGGCTATAAGGTCAGGAGCACAAGGCCAGCCTTGTCTATAGTGAGTATGGGACCAGACCTAATGCAAGATACCCTTGTCTCCAAACAAACAAACAAACAAACAAACAAACAAAAACCTGTACTAGAATTCCGCTTTACTCCCTATTATATTAGGGTTTCTGGGGGCTGGAGAGATGGCTCAGCAGTTAAGAACATTAATTGATCTTCCAGAGGACCAGAATTCAATTCCCAGCATCTTACATGGCAGATTCTATCTCTAGTTCGAGGAATCTCAATGCTCTCTCTCCTCCACAGGCACTGCATACATGTGGTACACAGACATATGTGCAAGCAAAATAGCCATACCTATTAAAAAAACTAAGGGTTTTTGTATTCTTCAAGTCTTGTCTTAAAGAAGCATATTCTCGCTCTTTTCTTTCTTTCTCTCTCTCTTTCTTCTTTCCAAATTTACTTTAGAGACAGGGTTTCTCTGTGTAGCCTTGGCTCTCCTGGACCTAGATCTGTAGATTAGGCTGGCCTCCAACTCAGAGATCCGCCTGTCTCTGCCTCCCAAGCGCTGGGAGTAAAGGTGTGCACCACCACTGCCAGGCTTGGAGCTTTTTTTTTTTTTTTTTCTTTTTATCCTATTCTAAAACACAACAAAATGTGCTTCAGTCAGTCTAGGAAGACTTTGGATTTCTGGCTAAGATACAGATAGAACTATAAAAGGAAATGACAGAGGCTTTGGAATGCAATGTGGTAGCGGAACACTTGCTCAGCTTCAGTCCCCAACACAGGGGTCTGGTCTTCCTCACCACCTCTTTTTTTCTTTCTGTGTGTGGGGGTGGGGGGAGAGGGGACACATAGGATCTGGCTTTATAGCCCAGGCTGGCCTTAAACTTAGTTCTCCTGCCCATACCTCCTGATCAAAGGGATTATAGGCATGAGGCCCATATTTAAGCATATGCAAATGAGTCAAATGGAAAAAGAATGACATTTGTTTTAACAGCTCCCCAAGGGCAGATCCAGAAAAGCAATACTTTAAGCAGGCAGACTGGGACAGAATATTGGAAAGGCCATTCCAATGACCCTGAACATCCAACATGCAAACAGGCTACCTCTGCAGGTGGCTGCCAAGACATTTCTAAACTGCCTTTCCAGGTTGTTTATATCCATGCACAAATTTCCCTCTGTAGTCCCTCCTACTTTCCACCCAACTCCCAGCCACAATATTTCTGAAACATTCCTGGACCTCTTGAGTCTGCTGATTTTTTTTTTTCCTTCACTAGAGAACCCAACCTTTTGATGTTACAAGGTGAACTTTGTGTTCTGCTAATGTTGAGCCAAATTCATTGCTATCCTGGGACACGCGCAGCCCACAGGCTGGGCATGCCCATGTGACACTAGATGATGTGATTATTCATTCAGATGTCTTCACCAGGTAAACTTTAAAGGTTCAGGTGTGCTCACTTGGTAAACTTTAAAATTGTTTTCTTCATCTTTATCTTAGATACAATCCACTCCCCTGGATCTACAGCACTTTACTGGGGGAAATAGCAATAAGGAAACATGTCACTAGACATGCTAGCCATTTCTCCCTTGAAATAAAACACTGAAGGCTGGGGATCTACTCAGTGGTAGAACACTTGCCTGTTCTACCTTCCTTGTGTGAAGCCCTAGGTTCAGTCCCCATTCCTACTAGAAAAAAGAAAGGAAGGAATGAACGTGCTCTTCATAGGCACTTCACTCGACTGGGTGTGCTGATGGGGAAAACTTACAATTTGTTCTTGGTTTTGTGGCGAACTGGTGGCGCCGTTCAATATCCACTGTAAGTTCTGCTCTCCCATGACTAGGCTGGACTGCAGGATTGCGGTGTTGGGAGTTGGGGTGATGGTTATGGTAGGATTATTAGTTAGGACAGAGTTGGCACCCAGGGGCAGAGTCTGGACCATAGCAGGCAGGGGCTCAGTAGTACTTTGTGGTGGGGCTGATGCTGCCACAGCTGATGCCACTGCTGCTGCAGATGCAGGAGCCCCAGCAACAACAGAAAGTCCTGGTACGATGGTCTGGGGTGGCGCCTGGGGGTGCGGAAGAAACTCTTGATGATTAGCAGCAAACTGTGTGCTGTGGGGAACAGGCACTTCTGGAGGTTGTAAGAGAGCAGGAGGGTTGCCAAAGGCAGCTGGCTGAGAACCAGGTCCTAGGGAGGAAGCAGGTGGAGGAACGGACGGATTGGAGGCTGGTAGCAGAGGCTGGGGTGGCTCGGAGATGCCAGACTGCAGTACGAGTGGAAGAGATAAAGACGCCGCATTTCCTGCAGGTGGAGGGACATCACTGACCGACTCTGCATCGCCATTAAAACTTTCAATCAAGGCAGCTGGCGAGGAAAAGAAGAAGAAACATGGATCCCAATCCCAAGACTCAGAGGCACCACAGAAACAGTCTGTCATCTGCTAGCTATCACTGCTAGCTGGTCTAGCCTCCTGCTTTCTTTTCTGCCTTAGGTCCAAGTGGGCTTTCTGTTCAAGCACACTTCACAGACACGGGTACTAAGCAATTTAACTAGAACAAACATGTCCTGTGGTTCTTCTACAAAGAGAAGCAAGCTTTTTTGGCATAATTAGTCATGAGACATTTGGCAGCGGAAAGCTGTATTGCATAGACACTTCTATTCCACCAGTGTTACCAACATGTAAGAAGCCTCATCTGTGGGTCTCACACACTCATGAACAAAGCAACACACTAGAAGGAAAAATGTCCACAGCTCCCGCTGTTTTTTTAAAACCAACAAGAGACTGAAAAGAAGACCTTCTTCCTCGAGCATCACAGGGAAGGTGGAAAAGGGTGGAATGAAAAGTGAAACTTACCTGTCTGCAGAGGATCATCCTGAATTGCAGGGTCATCTGAGTTCTGGAACATCGACTCAAAGATGATTGCTGGTGAAATTGTGCTGAGGTCCTGGTCCTGTGTCTGACAGGGAGAAAGGGGTGAGATTTGCTATCCTGAGAAAATCTTCCCCTTGAAGAACAAACACAAAGCAGAGGAACTAGAATGATCTTTTGATAGGACTCCTGTTTCAATCCTCCTTTTTTTTTTTTGTAGGTTCTGGAGACTGACCCAGGGCCCTGCATTCCATACCAAGATATATCCACATACTCAGCTTTGTTTTGTTTTGTTTTTTTAAACAGGGGCTCATTAAATTACTCAGGCTGGTCCTGAACTGCCTCGGTCTTTGTGCACTAGGATCAAAGGTGGGAGCCATCATGGCCAGCATCACCTCCACCTTCTGCAAAGGAACACGTTTCCCTGTAGCTCTGACCAGCAGTTTTTTGTTTTTTAAGTTTTGCTGGAATGCACAACACAGGGGTGCTATTTTCACAGTACATCAACAGACTAGTAGTTGTGACAGAGACTATGAGCTCACAAAGCCTGAAATGTTTACTCTGTGGTGTTTCGGTGAAGGGGACTTGGGGATGGGCGGGGGTGGGGTACACCCCGGACACACGATGTACTGCTAACAGTCATCTATAACTCTAGTTCTAGGGAATTCAACACCCTCTTCTGACCTCTGCGGGCAATAGGCATGCAGTGTGCAAGCAAAACACTCATGTACATAAAAATAAGTCTAATATAATATAATATAATGTTTGTTTGTTTAGTGTGCAGTGGTGTTTTGCCTCTATGTGTATCTATGTGAGGGTGTTGGATTCTTTGGAAATGGAGTTATAGACAGTTGCGAACTGCCAGGTAAGGTGCTTAGAATTGAGCTTGGGACCTCTGGAAGAGCAGCAGTGCTCCTAACCACTGAGTCATCTCTCCAGCCACCTAAACCCTGCTTTAAAAGACTTCGTCCTACATACACATGAGGTTACAGTCTGTACATTATTGCTGTGATTTGCTGTATGGAAACTCCTGTTAATTAAGCCAAAATGATTCCTTCTTTAAAAAGACAAAGAAGCTGCTGTGATAGTGCAAGCCTTAATCCCAGCACTCTGGGAGGCAGAAGCAGGTGGATATTTGTGAATTTGAGTCCAGCCTGGTCTATCAAAGAGTCCAGGTCAGTCAAGGCTACACAGAGAAACCCTGTCCCAAAAAAACAGAGAGAGAGAGAGAGAGAGAGAGAGAGAGAGAGAGAATGAAAGAAACTCATGCTAGGGCTTAATCTCCATAAAGCTTAGGGTCAGATAAGGCCAACATGGAGAGGTTTAACACTGGATGCTACTGGCTTCATAATAAGGGAAGAGGCCAGGCCTAGCAGCACAAGTCTTTAATTCAAGCACTTGGGAAGCAGAAGTGGGTAAATCATTGTCAGTTCCAGGCCAATCTGGTCTAGATATTAAGTTCCAGGCAAGCCTGTCTTAAAAATTAAAATAAAAGAAGAAAAGTATTGTGACATGATTTTGTGCACTGTGTATTCAGATGCTGACTTCTGTGCCCAGAGGTCTGGTTGCAGTACAACATAGGCATTTTTATTATTGAAGAATCTCAATGGTGTATAAAAACAGACTGAGAAAATTAATTCCCAACAATTTGCTCCTCTTACATACGAGTGACATATTATCTTCCAAGGTCATTACACAGTTTCTGTAATATTCTATTATGTACCAGAGTAAGAAATCAAACCAACCTAAAAACCTCAGTGACAAAAATCACTGAAAGCCTTATACTTAACAATATGCCACGGGCTGACGACATCTCAAGAACTAAATGGTGGGGCTGGAGGGACGCTCAGTGGTTAAGTCCACACACTGCTCTTGCAAAGCTCAGTCCTGAGCACCCATGTGTAACAGCCACCTAGGACTCCAGCAGAATCCGATGCTTCTGGCCTTCACGGGAACCTCACATCACACACACACACACACACACACACACACACACACACACACACACACACACACTGCCATCTCAGAATTCTACATGGCAAAGGCATCAAGTCCACAAAAGTCTAGGAAAGCAAGAGGATTCAAGTTGACAGCACGGCAGTGATACCTTGGAGTGGATGCACCCAAGTTGTCTAAAGGCTTCACTCAAATGCATCCTGGGACAGTGTAAGCCAGGAACTTCCAAAGCTTAAGTCAGGGTTAAAAATAAAGATGTTGTTTTTTGTTTTCAAGAGAAGGTTTCTCTGTGTAGTCCTGACTGTCCTGGAACTCACTCTGTATGGACCAGACTGGCCTCAAACTAGAGATTCATCTGCCTCTGCCTCCCAAGTGCTGAGATTAAAGGTGCACCACCACTGTTGGCTAAATAAAGATTTTGTGTGAACTTCAAATAAAAGTTAATTGAAAGCATTCCATCCAGTCATGGCCTCTCTTGCCTGTGATCACAGGAGCCTGGCTGAGGATGAGCAAACCTGTTAAACCTGGCCTGGCCTACAGAGTGAGATCTTGTCACAAAGGAACAAATTTTAGAATGAGGGAATAAAAAAAAAAAAAGAGTGGGATACAAAGTGAATAAACTGTAATTAATAAAAAAATAAATAAATTTTTAAAATAATTTTAAAAAAGGAGGGAAGGACACAAAAGAAGAAATCTGAGGGCAGCTCAGTGGATAAAGGTGCTTGCCACGTAAGTGTGAAGACCTAAGTTTAAATACCCAGAAGACACAGAAAAGGCTAGACAGCAGCACGAGCCTACGCAGCTCCAGCTCTCCACAGCCAGAGAGATGGGAGCCAAGTCCCCAGCTCAGGGGCTAGCATGCCTGGTGGAAACCAACCACGAGGCTCTGCCTCAAAACAACACGGAAGGTGAGCACCAACACCTAAGTGGCAGTGGCGCCATGTATTCTCTCTCAGAAACACACTGGAGGGATAGGGAGTAAAGGGGAGGAAGAAGGGGAGGAAGAGGGAGAGAGAAAGAGAGAGGGTGGGAGAGAGAGAGGTTATAAGAAGGGTTGTTTTGCGGCTCAATCCTGTAATTCTAGCACTCTGATGGGAGGATGGCTGCGAGTTTGAGGCCAGCACAGACTAACTATACAGCCTAATCCTGTATCAGAAGAAGGCACTGTATTATAAATCAAGTTTCCTGTTCTGTTCTTTTTTTTTTTTTTTCCAGAGAGGACTTTATTGTGCAGCTACAGCTGGCCGCTAGGTAAAACAACCTCAAACTTGCAGCAATCCTCCTGCCTCTGTCTCCCAAGAGCTGAGATTACAGGTGTGCAATACCATGCAGAGCTACAATTAATTTCTTAAACTGAGTGTTTCAAGAGAGAGAGAGAAAAAAAAAGGAAGCCAGCATGTGATCCCTGGCATAAAGGCCAAACCAGGAGAAATTAAATCGCCTGTGCTGGTGCCGAGGTGTGATGACTGGCCAGGAGCACATTTATGGCCCCTTCCCCCCTGTGCATGCACAATGCACCTCAATAAAGGTTCCAAAACAGAGAGCAAGAAAGAGGGTGGCAGGAAGAGGAAGAGAGGGAGGAAGGAGCGAGGAACAAAGGATGGGCACTGAAGCTCCTGCCAATTTCAGAGCAAAACCCTTGGCTACAAAATTACTGGGAATTAATTCTTCAAAACAGAGGTGAGAGCTGGGCATGGTAGCAAACACCTATAATCCCAGCATTCGGGGTGGGGAGGCAGAGGCAGGCACATCTCTGCTAGTTTGAGGCTAGCTGGGTCTACAAAGCGAGTCCAGGACAGCCAAGGCTACACAGAGAAACCCCATCTGGGGGGGGGGGGGAGTGAGGGTGGGCTGAGCTCTGGGTCAGAGCAAGAAAAACAGCATGAGCTGTCCAGGTCCAGCCCAACCACTGTTGAGTAGCCAAAAGGGCCAGTGGCCACTGCCTGATAGATCCAGCCCCTTCACAAAAGGTTGGAGCAGGCCAAGTTCATTTATAGGGCACACAGACACAGACACCTTTAGGACGACAACCTCATACAAATTTATCACTTGATACTATCAAGTCCCCGTTATTACAAAACATCACATTAGTCCTATTGCTTTAAGTAACTGTGATGTTGGTTTCAAAGACTAAAAAAACGCCAGGCAGTGGTAGCACACACCTTTAATTGCAGCACTCAAGAGGCAGAGGCAGGCAGATCTCTGTGAGTTTGAGGCCAGCCTGGTCTACAGAGCTAGTTCCAGGACAGCCAAGGCTACACAGAGAAAACCTGTCTCAAAACAACAACAACAACAACAACAAAGCCTAAAACTCTCCAAATCTGGGCTAAACACTGGGTACCAGGAGCATAACACAGACAAGAGGGTAGGATTCCTCTCTTTACAAAGATCACTCTGTTGGCAATGGTGTCACTTTTCATAAACTTCTTGAACTCCTAGCTTTCCTGCCTTTATTTCTCAAGTGATGGGATAACAAGAGCCACCATGCTTTCACAAACTTCTTACAGTTCCCATTTATCAGTTATTTTTCCTAATGGCCTCCCAGCTCCCAAAAACTTCTAAGTCTTATGTCATAGTCCTGGCCAGCAGAGACTTCTCTGCTATGTAATACAGTTAAATGTTGGGCTTCAAGGTGGCTCTGTGGTTAAAGGAAGCTGCTCATGCAAGAGTCTAATGTCCTTACTTCAATCTTCAGAGCCCAAAAATTGTCCTCTGACCTCCATGTGTGCTGTTGCATGCATTTTATACACAAGTGCAACATCTGTGTGCACACTTGGAGTAAAAGGAGTACTGTACTTAGGAATGCGTTAAAGGAGTACTGTACTTAGGTAACTCAGAGGGCATCCTAGACTATCATGAGTATAAACTTTAGAAAGTTTGCTCTGTAATATGAATGACAAACATCTGGAATATTTAAAATGTTTCCACATTTATCCTCCAGATTAAGTTACCTCCAACTTAACAAATGATTCTTTTCTGTTTATTCATTGTTAAGTCTAACCTAAGGCTCTTTTACGTGCTGTTTCTTCCCATTCTTTTAAGTTGCACTTGACAGGAGCCACATATGGCTGTTCTGGAGACCAGAGGACAATTCTGTGAAGACAACTCATTACTTTCATGAGACTCTAGACTGCACCTAACTTACCTTATTACTTTCATGACACTCCAGAGACTGTACCTACCTTACCAGGCTTGAGTGGCAAGCGCTTTACCCACTTAACCTACTTGACAGCCTCTGTTCGTTTTTTTTTTGTTGTTTTGTTTTGTTTTTTGTTTGTTTGTTTTTTGTAGCATAGCTCCTTGAATCTGTAATCTTGCTGTACCTCACAAGTGTTAGGATTTCAGGTAGTCATTTTAATGTCCATGTACCAAGCCTGGCTTGGTTTATTTTATTTATTTATTGGGAGAAGATCTCACACATATATAGGCTGACCACAAATTTCTAGCAATCCTTCTGTCTCAGCCTCACAAATAACTAGAATTAAAAGCATATACCACCATGCCTGGTTTTCTGTTATGTTTTGTTTTTTTGAGACACGGTTTTTCTCATGTTTTCAGCCCTGACTTAGTAGACCAGGGTTTTAGCCCTGAACCTCACTTAGTAGACCAGCCTGGCCCTGAACTCATGGAGATGCACCTGCCTCTACTGCCCCAGTGCTGGGACTGAAGGCATGTGCCACCACTGCCCAGTTTGCCTGGTTTCATTTTTAATAATTTGTTTCTCACTGAGACTTCCTATCTGCATAAACACATTCATTTATGTCCACAAACAAATGTTAGCTATGAAAACTTTCTGTCTGGGCTAAGGATTTAGCTCAGGGGTAGAATACTTGCCTGGCATGTATCACACCCTAGGTTAAAGTCTCCAGTACCACAACATGTGAGTGTTCCCACAAGCTGTACTCTGACTTCTAAAACATGTCTCATACAAACATAGGTGTACACACACACACACACACACATGAGAAGAGGGTGGAACTCAGGGTGTTGTGCTTGCCTAAATTCCCAGCCACCAAACATCTCCCAAAAATACTTTTTAATATGGCTCCCAGCAGTGCTGATTCTGTGGCTGTAAGGGAAGCACAGGAGCATATACTTTAAGTTATTTTCTTGTTGTTCAGAGACAGGTCTTAGCTTACTCAGAATGGCCTCAGGCTTCTAGGCTCCAGTGACCCTCCAGTCCACTACCAATGGGAGGTCACACCCAGATAAGAGCCTACAGTCTCACAGCACTACTGTTGACTCTATAACCTCCACATTTTAAGAAATAGTTTTCCAGTTCAGCATGGTGGCTCACATCTGTAGTCCCAGCATCTGGAAGGCTAAAACAGAAACATCGTTCTGACTTTGAGGACAACCTGGGCTACACTAAGTGAGACTGTCTCAATCTACAAGACAATTAAAAAAAAGGAGCATTTCCCATAGCACTTGTAAGTCACTCAGTCAGTGTTTAAACACATTCAATTACATTTACTCATTATGAAGAATGACAGAACATCTAGCCTGAGCACAAACCTCAAAATTAGTGTTGAGAAAACATGAGAACCGCTGGACTGTTGATGCTCAGACTCCAAGCAGTGATCTGTTAGCAGGTCATGGAGCCACAGTGCCAAGATGGAGTGGGCTCACCCCTTAGTGGAGGCCTGCACAGGAAGCCTCCTTCAAATGCCCAGTCAGGTGAGCTCGAAAAAGGAAAGAGCCCAAGGCAGGCGAGGCAGGCAGGGTTGAGAAAAGCCTGGGAACTCTGAAATCTAACTAGGCCTCAAGTTCCTTGAGACCAAACCAGATGTTCCAGATTGCACTGTGTGCTGCACGGGGGCTGCTGGAATAGTACTCAATTTGTATCTGCCTAAATTAGTAAAATACAAATCTGAAACCGACAGACATCAGATGAACAGGCTAGGCTAACAGCATGGCCAGGGTACAGAAAAAGAATCCTCCCTCTCACTGACTGAACACAACTAAACCCAGGAGGCTTCACACTGGCCTACCGTGTTTCAAAGAGGAAGTACCCTAACACCCTTTCTCAGGAACTTACTGTACTGGAATTTTCTTGCAATTCTGAATCCGTGGACAGAAGGCCCAACTCACTGAGATAAAGTGAGTGATTTGTATCCTGCAAAAGAAAAAAAAAAAATCCTAATTGAGCAACAAAAACCATAAATGAAAATTACAGCAGCACATCACACATAATAAAATACTTGATTACCAAGTCCTTAGGGTTCAAACATCTGCGTCACTAATATCGGACACGTCCTGGGCAAGGGTTAAGTAGACAGTCTCATTAAAAAGAAAACCAAATGAACTTAAAAAGAAAACCCCTTCATATTCTTATTAGAACATCTCCTCCCCAACTCCGCTTCTTCTGAGGCAGGATGTCACAGCCCAGCACAGCCTCAAATTCTCTTTACGGCCAAAGACGACCTTGAGGTTGGGACCATCCTGCCTCCACCATCTAAATGCTGGGACTGTCTCTCAAAGCAGTTAGTAGTAGTTGTTGTTGTTTTAAGCTTAATTTTATGTCCGTGTTTTGTCTGCATGTATGCCTGTGTACTACATGTGTGCTTGGTGTTCAAGGAGGCCAGAAGATAGCTTTGGGTCCCTTGGAACTTGAGCTACAGACTGCAGCAAGCCTCCATGAGGGTGTTAGGAATCTGAGCCCAGGTCCTCCGCAAGAGCAGGCAGTGCTCTAAACCTCTAAGCCATTTCCATCCAGTGGTTAATAATTTTTAAATTATCTTTTGACTCAAGTTGCAGAAACAAAAACAAAAAGCAAAAGCTGGACTAACATGAAGTTACTAGTATTCATATAATGCCTCTCATCAGTATAAAGTGATTTCACGGGACTTATCTGCTATTCATGTAACCTGGACAAGTACTATTTTATACTCTTCCTCAAAAACACAAGATCGATACTATGACAAGGGAGTGATGTGCCCCAATCTACACCTAAGTAAGAGAAGACACATGTAGAGCTTCTGACTGAGAAGTCAGTTCTCCTCCCGTTAGTGTCTCCACACGGGCTTCCCAGGTTCATTCTGGAATCATACTGACAGCAATTCTGAACTCTGGATTCCTGAACATAAGTCACAGTTCTGACCCTCTCTCTAGTGGAACTCTGCTTACACTCCAGTGGGTCAGACATTCCCACCCATGCATACAACACACACAGATGACCTTCACTTATCCATATTCTGCTTTCCAGTTTTAACTACCAAGCCTTGACCCTCCATCATTAGAGAAACCCTGCCTGTGCCACGCCATGAATGCTGCAGGAGAAACACATATGGACAGGCCACCTTGCAGAAGCTCTATCTTATCTGGGTGAAGATGTCAGTGGGGGGCTGGCACTGTCAATGCTGGACTCTGGGCACTGCAGATGGGACCCTACAGCCCCAGACCAGGGCTCATCCCTCTGCTGAACAGCACACAGGGATGCAGACAAGCGCCCTTGACACTGAATATACTGGACTAAAGGCTCAGTGTGACGGCTATTCTTGGTTGCACACCTGTGAGGGACTTTTTATTTAATTGGATCATTTGAAGTGTGACGTGAACCACTTGTAATCACAATCTCTGAGGTAGGAAGACTCACTCCTAATCTGGCCACATCTTCTGGAATAAAGGGCATGGAAGATGGAAGCTCTCTCTCCTTTGCCCGCTTCTTCCTGCCCTTGCTACCAAGTCCATTCCATCATTGGCATTAGGGCCTACCTCTTCAGGATCCTGATATATTCTGAAGACCAGCTGAGACATCCAGCCTTGTGGACTGAACAATTACAGGATTCTTGAACCTTCCAAGATAGATGTGTTCGTAAATGTGTGAACCCCTTCATTCTATAAATTCTGTTACTCTCTCTAGAATACCCTGGCTAATACATTCAGTGTTGTTTGCAGTTCAAGTCTCCAAGCACTGCTACAAAATGAGAAACTGATTATGATGAGCAGTTTTTGCCTGGTTTTATCAGATGAAGAAATGGAGATGCCCAGAAGCAATCTGCCTAAGGCCATGTGATTACTGACAGAAGAATGGTTTGAACTGGAGCTGCTGGGCACCAGAGGCCATGCTCTTCACAACTAATGCTACCTTGTCTCTAACAATACAGTACAGGCTGGGAGGCTGGCTCTGGAGTCACACTGTGTGCCTAAGTCACACGAATGACAAGCTATGTAGACCTCAGCCTGCTATCTAATTTCTCCTTGCTCTAAGGTTCTTAATCAGTACTGTGGAAATGGTGACAATACTGACCTCATGCAGCTGTGAGTGAGTGAGGCAGCACCTAGCAGATTCTGGTACATTTTAAAATTCAACAAATACTAGTTGCAGTATTATTACTAACAACTTAAGCATCCTTTTCGTATTTATTCTGGTGTGCTGGAGGAGGGTGCCGGAGCACACACGTGCAAGTCAAAGAACAAGTTACAGGGGTCGGTTCTCTCCTTCATCGTGGTTCAGGGAATCAAACTCAGGCCATCAGGCGTGCGGCAAGCACCTTTACCCACTGAGCCTTCTAATCGGCACAGAGGCCTTTTGAAAGGGTCCTTCATTGTTTACAAATTAGAAAGCACAGACACCTGAGTGTGCTGTCGCTCTAAAAATATAACCCTTACTTCATACTTACTGAATTTCATTATTTCGAAGGAATCAGCCTGGAGCTGGGGAGGAATCCAGACTAAAGACAGTAGAGAGGGCCCTGGCCAGAGCAAGATACTCTGGTGGAAAGTGAACAGGGAGGGATCCAAACCAGATGAGGTGGCAGAGAAGTCTGAGGAGGGAGGAGAAAAGGGGCTAAAACCCTACTGAAGCCTAGCTAGGTGTTATGGTGCATGCCTTTAATCCCAGCATGCTCTAGAGGCCAGCCTGGTCTTCAAACTGAGACAGGACAGCCAGGGCTACACAGACACACCCTGACTTGAAAACAAAACCAAACAACAAAATCAACCAACCAACCAAACAAAACCACTTAGCCACTTATTACAAAGATCCAGACAAAACACTAGGAGTGGCCTAGAACACAGTAAATCAATTCCAGTTCTCAAGGTAGAACTGACAGTTGCCTCTTCCAACTTCCATTTCTGTATTCACAAAAAAGTAAGATAATGGTATTACTCACTTTCTTTTTCTTTCTTTTTTTTTTTTTTACACATATAGGACAGTGACTAGTACCAAACTAGAAGTAGAAAGAGGGTTGACAAGATGGCTCCGTGGGTAAATGCTCCTGCTGCCAAAGCTGATGACCTAAGTTCAAGCCTTGTGACCCATATGGTGGAGGGTGAGAACCATCTTCCATGACTGTGCACTCAATAGACAAAAAATGTAAAAAAGAAAGAACAAGCAACAGTAAACGTCCCAGGATCTTTCCAGAATGGAGCTGTAGGAGACCAAGATGCATAGAGACTTCGAGGGGACCCAGAGTTTACGAGAAACACACCTCAATGGTGACGAGCACCTGCTGCGCTTGCAGAGGAGCCAAGTTCAGTTCCCAGCACCCACAAAGCCCCTCTCAAACAGCTGTAACTCTAGTTCCACGGGATACATTGCCCTTTTCTGCTTTCAAGAGCACCAGGCACACAGGCTATATATGTACATGCATTCATGAAGGTAAACACCCATCCACATAAATAGAAATAAGAAAATCTTAAAAAAGAAAAAAAGAAAAAAACCACACCACCTAAAATGTACAGAGGCCTCCTCTGTGGCTCAGTGTGTTACAGCAGGTACCCTCAAACCTTTTGCTTTGCAGGCAACTCAAGGGGCAAGGGAACCCTCTAGACTAAGCTTGGTGCTCTGATGTTGATGGATATGTTTCCATTCCAAACATAGTATAGACTTATCACCTATTACAATCACGAATGGGAAAATGACACTATCTTAAGAGTTCTGGGCCAGGCATGGAGTTCATGGCCATAATCCCAGCACCTGAAAGACTGAGGCAGGAGAATTATTGTGGGTTGACTGAGATTTTTGTCTCAAAACAAAACAAAACCACTGGGCCTCTGGTCACAGCTCAGTCAGTAGATTTCAAGCCCAAAACCTATGTTTAAAAATAAAAGTTGGGGGGCTGGGCGTGGTGGCGCACATCTTTTGTCCCAGCACTCAGGGAAGCAGAAGCAGGCGGGTCTCTGTGAGTTCCAGGCCAGCCTGGTCTACAAAGTGAATCCAGGACAGCCAAGGCTACACAGAGAAACCCTGACTTGAAAAACAAACAAACAAACAAACAAACAAACAAAAAGCTGGGGGGTGTGGTGAATGCTTGTGACCTGTACACTGGGGAGATAGTCATGAGGACCCTGAGGCTCTCTGGATGGTCAGCCCAGCCTACTTGGTGAGTCCCATGCCAGTGTGAGAGCCTGTCTCAAAAGAATAAAAAAGAGAGGGATAGACAGTTGCTGAGGAGCAACACTTAAGAACATCCTCTGATCTCAAGCAGGTACACATGGGCATGTACTGCCTAAATGTACTCTTAAGTACATGAACACACAAGGGGTTAAGAGACAGACTCTACCTGGACCTTGAAAACCCAGTCAATGGCCCATGCTCCTCCATGCTTGCTGGATGGGAATGCAGCAGGGCTGAGCAGGGAGGCTGGTGGCATTTTTTGGCTTCCACCATCCCATAGCAAACAGAGATCCTGATCCTGTTTCTTTCCCCCTAGTTAACCAAGGATTCAACAGCCACAGACAACCATTGTCCTGCAGTACCCAGGTCAGAACAGGAGACAAGAACAACACACCTCTGATCCATTGTGTTGTGGAAGTGCACTGTATGCGGTGCCTTTGTTATCGTGACCTTTCATGTGACTTTTGAGACTGTATTGAGTGCTAAATGTCTTCTCACAGCCGTTACTGGGGCAGAAGAAGGGTCTTTCGCCTGCAAGAACAAAGAAGCCATATTAGTTTCACCACCAAAGAATGAAGAAGCCGTGTTAGTTTCACCACCAGCAAAGCTCTCTCCTTCTACCACAGGGAAGGTCTGAGCAAGAGCTGCTCCAAACTGAACCAATTACTGCTGACTCTTGGTCTTAAAACCCAGTGCTGGGCTGGGGAGATGACAGCCACATGGTGGACCACAACCACCTATACTAGAATCCAATGCCCTCTTCTGGCATGCAGGTGTACTCGCAGATAGAACATGCATAACATAAATAAAATGAAATCTTAAAAAAAAAACCCACAACAGTGCAGAGGAAAGCAGCAGCCTGTACCTGGAGGCCTGGAGAAAAGGCTGCTTCCTCACAGTTCTTTCTAAAGGGCACGTCTGGTTTCATGGCTTATCACTGAATTCTTGACTTGGTCAGTCATGAAAGACACAGACCATGGATGCCTGTGCTTACTCTTACTCTCTTAGTTTTACAGGTCTCAAGAGGAACCTGGATAGAGGTCTGCTTGAGGTTTAAAGAAAAAAATGAAGATTACCATGGGCATGGTGGCATACACCTTTAATCCTAGCACTGGGGAAGCAGAGGCAGGTGGATCTCTCCAGCTGTAGGCTAACCTGGTCAATCGAAGTAGTTCCTTGACAGACAGAGCTACAAAGAGACCTGTCTTGAAAAACAAAAAACAAAACAAACAAGCAAACCAAAAGAAAGAAAGAAAGGAAAGAAAGACAGAACTCAGCCTACACTTACCAGTGTGCGTACGGACGTGAGTTTTAAGGTGGTGGCTTGCTGCAAATGCTTTTCCACAGCCATCGTGATCACATCTAAATAAGTTGTTCAAACAAAGACAAACAAGAGTCAGTAGATAAGAGAACTTTATCCTGAACATCCTGTGCATACAAACTAGAGCAAATGTCTAGAACATTAGGATCAGATGAGTCATAGGGATGTAGAGATGGGAATGAGAGGACTTGGAAAAACCAAAATCCAAAAACATGGGGGCTGGCAAGATGGCTAGGTCATGTAGAGGGCTTACCACCAAGCCTGATATCCTAGGTTTAATCCCTGGAACCCACATGACAGGAGAAGAAACAACTGTAGCAAATTGTCATCTGACTGCCACAGGTGTACTGTCACACACGCAATAAACAAACAAACAAATAAATGTGGCAAGAAGGGAAAAGAAAGGTGGCATATCTGGAACCAGCAGGAGCTGAGAGTCTACGAAAGGTATCTTTTAGCCTGTAGGTGGGGCAAGTGTTGAGAGCATCCCAACAATAAAAGTCTAGTTACAGAATAGAACTGTGCTGACAATGAGAGTTATGTGGAAAATCTATGGCCACTGAATTATTATTATACACAGCAAGGGTGAGCAAAGAGATTTAGACCTATAGACCTGTATCTATAATCCGAGCATCCCAAGAGGCCAAGGCAGGAGGAGGCTCACAATTTCACAGGTAGTGTGAGTTACACCTTGCCTCAAAACAGAAAAAACAAACAAACAAACAAACAAAAAAAAAACAGAACAAAACACAACAAAAAAACTGGTATGCACGGAGCTGGAAATACAGCATAACAACAAAAATCAAATGCAAAGAACTGGTGTGGCTGTAGCCAAGGACCAGCCAGCATCCTCAGTACTTAGCGGACTCCCTCCCTGTCTCCGACAAGGTCTCATCCACCTCCAGCTGGCTTCCAGCTCACTGTGCAGCTTTGATTATACGCATGCACGACTATGTCTGGCTTATGCAGTGCTAAAGCTTAGGACCAGGGTGTCATGTTAGGTGAGCTATACCCTTAGCTCTCGAATATTTTTTTGATAATCAAAAGCCAGAACAATCTTCACACCCTCAGGATTACTAATGCATTTATCACATGTTTTAAGACATCTCAATCTTATTTTACCTCTGTGCACACTTGGGGTGAGAATGTTTGTTTGTTTGTTTGTGACAGGATCTTACTAGGTAGCCCAGTGCTGAGATTAAAGGTGTGTACCATTATGCCAGATGTGTGCATATATATATTTATATACTTTCTCAAGGGAAGAGTCTTTGTAGCTCTTCACAGTGTTTGAGTTCTTACAAAGCAAGAACTTAATACTTACATATACAACCAAATAAATTTTCTTATATATCTAAATATCTTGTGTTTTTAAAAAGAAAGTGTCTTTAAAGCCTTTTGATTTTTACTCACATATAATCATCACCGTACCTCTAATATTAGGTCCCCTCTAATATTCAAGACAAAGCTGTTTTAATTATCACAAAAATAAATGCATGTATCTATATAGAAATAAGAGTCCTCCTAGCAACCTTCGGGGGAGTGTTTAAGCATCTGCAGAGTAACTAACTAGACTCTAACTTCCTGTTCTTAAAGGGGCTGAGACTCAGGAACAAATCTGTAATTTAAAACCTCAATTTCATTTAATTGATGTCTTAAGAGCTAGCTGTTCCCGAACACTTTCTACCTGCCTCTAAGTGTGCTCAGATGGAAGGGTGGCATATTTGATGCTGTAACTTTAAGCAGTACCCCCTGTCAGAATCCAAGGACACTGTTGATGGGGAATTGCAGCAATATTAAAATACAGTTATGGGGATCCTTACAAACTGATTACCCTATCAAACTGCCACATACTCATCCAAGGCTGCTTCTGAACACTTACTGCATACTTGGAACCACGCCACATGTGATATGTGATTAGAGAAGAGAAGAGATGGTATTAGCCGCCTCATGCTTTCTGTAGAACTAACCATAATGCTCAGGGCTTAGCTTTGTAGATTTATCTACTGTGGATGTTGGGGCTGGGGAGTCAAGAGCATTTACTGCCCTCGTAGAGGACCAAGGTTTTGTTCGAGCTCCACATGATCTGATATTCTCTTCTGGCCCCTGAGCATCAGCCCATATATGACATGCACTCACACAAATACAGACTTAAAAATAAAATAAAAATATAAATTTGGACATATCTACACAAAAAGCCTGTGGCCCTGCATGTATACAAATGAGATGCTAGAAGCAGCAGCCGAGGAGTAAGCTCAGCTTACAGCATGCAGACCACTCAGCTCTGCCTTCCTCCCTCCCCAGTCTTATAGTCTCCCTTCGTGACACACCCAGAACTTTGGCTGACAGCATCAGACACTGTCAACAACTCTGTGGATCTCAAGTCAGGACGTTTGTTTTGTTTGGGGGAAGGGTACTTGTAATGAAAGTTTTGGTTCCTTTGTATGTTATGTAAATATGCTTTTGTTTTAATCCCAAGTGTGGCATTTTAGTTGGGCTATAGTTTGTCCACACCTGTTAACTGTCTCATGGGAGCGTGGCTTTTGTCAGCTGGTAACCACCTTCCACGTATGGCATAGAGAGGGGTGTGGTCTAGGACTCTTTAGAGTATAAATAGGAGGCCAAGGAAGAGATGGTGTGGAGTTTGCTGTGGTGTTTGGTGTTGGTGTGTGGCGTGTAGCAGTTTGGAGAGACCAGAGACAGTGTGGTGGTTTGGAGCAAACAGATGGAGAGAAATGCTTCTGGGCACAGCGGTGTGAAAGAGACTGCTAGCTGTGTCTGTGTTGACAGAGATTGGTACAGAGCCTAACAGAACCTCTTGACCCTAACTAGCAGGGAGAAGTAAAGGGGTCTGGGCCCCTCTCCCCACTAACCTTTTTGCTCTTCTACTTAAGATTGGAGGGGTTGGTGGAAAAGAGGTAGAGGCCTAAACACCCCAAATAAAGGAGAATTTTCAGAAAGAGCACTATAGGTACTGATAAAGGGTCTTACTCTGTAGCCCAGGCTACACCCCAGCCCTTGACTACGGATCTCAGCGCTTCCCTAGGACAAAGGAAAACATCTACCACATAAGTCAAGGTCAAAAACACCTTTTTAAGAATACAGAACAAGAAGAGGCAGAACGGCCCCCACCCAGGGAAAGATGCTCTGAGTCCCCCGGCACTCCTCAACTGGCAGCACGTGGTAACAAGCCAACACTACCACAGGAGGAAACAGGTGAAGGAGCTTTCTTCCTACTGTGTAAACTTCCTAGAGCCTGTCAAGATACCCAAATAGAAAACAAACAGAATAGTGACAAATAGAAAACAGCAAGACCTACCGAAATGGCTTTTCTCCTGTATGGGTTCGAATGTGCTTCCGCAGATCACTGAGTGTGGTGAAGTATTTGCTGCAGCCTTGAGATTCACAGTTAAACGTTTTCCCTGTGTGAAGCCTCTGATGTGCTTTCAACCTGCAAAATGTTCCAGAGAGCTGCCCATGCAGAATGTACCATAGCCTCCCAGCGCCAGCCAAACACACCATAGGATCAAGTGCACCAGAATGCTATACCAGGGCATATTAGCATCTGAAACTCACCCAAAGGAAAATCAAAATATAGTGGTGTGAGCATTAACCCAAAGACAGGCTTTGGTCTGCTGACACAAACGTGGAAAAAAAATTAGACATCAGGTGGGCAACTCCCTACCTCTCCGGGTAGAGGGAAGTCATTGCAAAGGCTTTGTGCCAACCTAGCCTTGCGCCAATAGGAAGATTACTCTAAAGGCCACGATGTCACTCCTTGAAATGGAAATCTACGCACAGGTGTGCCAACATTTTCACCCAGCCCATAGGATATATAGCTTTAAGTAGTAGTTTTTGAGAATGCACTTTCAAAAGGTAAGCACAGCTATGCTCTTCAAAGCCCCCAAAGCTGTCCTGTGCAAGGAAAGAGCTCTGCCGTCTCAGGCTCAGAGCCAAGAGGCTGGCGGGCCGTGGGGGGGCTGACCTGTACAGTGTGTTGAATGCCTTCTCACAGCCCTGCACGTCACACTCAAATGGCTTCTCCTTTGTGTGCACTCGCACGTGGATCCTGAGGCTGTAGGAGGTGAGGAAGGCCTTGCCACAGCCCTCCTGGTTGCAGACGAAGGTGTACTCTCCTCGGTGGGTCTTCTGGTGGGTGCGCAGGTTGCCCGCTGTGCTGTAGGTGCGAGGGCACCCCGCAAAGGTGCACTGGTACCGCTTCACCTGACAGAGGACACGGGACACCTCATCAGTGGGGGAAAACAGCTGCCCAGATCTGACCTCCCCACCCAGGACAGGGTCTCGTGAGGCACAAGCTGACAGCAAGCTTGGAGCCCTTAACTCCTGAGCCCCCTGCCATGCTCTACCTTCTGAGTGCCATGTGCACGCATCACCATACCCAGGTCTCTATAAGGTGCAGAGGAGTGAACTCTGGGCTGATGTATACTAGGCAACTTGACCAACTGAGCAACAACCCAAGCCCTAAGTCCATCTTTAAAAAAGCTGTTGTAGGAGGCTGGAGAGATGGTTCAGCAGTTAAGAGCATGTACTACTTTGCAGAGCACTTGACTTCTCTACTCTGAATCCATATCAGGTGGCTCACAAATGCCTCTAACTCCAATTGCAGGGGGACCTATATGGTCTGGGGTCTATGGATTCCAGGAGCACCTGCACTTGCCTGCGTATACCCGCACACAGTCATAAACATACACGTGACTAAAAATAATACAAATAAAATAAACGCTGTCATAAGAATTAGGAATAAGACAGGTGTGGTGGCTTACTCCTTTAATCCCAGCACTCAGGGAGACAGAGGCAGGCAGATCACTGTTGAGTTTGAGGCCAGCCTGGTCTACAAAGTGAGAGGACAGCCAAAAAAATAAAAAATAAAAAAAGAAGAAAGAAAAAGAATTAGGAATTTGCTGGGCAGTGGTTGCACATGCCTTTAATCCCAGCACTTAGCTCTGTGAGTTCCAAGGCCAGCCTGGTCCATAAGAGTGAGTTCTAGGACAGCCAAAGCTACATAGAGAAATCGTGTCTTGAAAAACAAAACAAAACAAAAAAGGATTAGGAATAATTTGTGTAAGACATTTTAATACAGCAACTGACACATAAAGTACCCAATAAAATAGCTTATACCAAAAAACAAAGAATAGACCAGGGAGAACAAGTAGCACCTACCACACTAACTAGTAAAAGACTTGGCAGGTGAGAGGGAGAAAGGGACAGAGCAACGACACAGCAGCTAAAACAAAAAGGGTCTCATGAAAAACAAGATGATAAAAAAGACATATGTCGGAGAAACAAGGTAAGGAGCAGGGAAAAAAAGGTAAGGAGCGGATATCTCCAGTCCCCCAACACGGAATCCCTACTGATTCAGCAACACAGCCTGCAGTGCTAGGACTGAGTCTGGATGGTGTGAGATGAAGAGGAAGGGCAGAGCCAGGACCAGTGCTTCCCTGTTGAGCCAAACGCTTATTTCTAGAGGGGGAAAAAGTCCTAGAAGAGCTAGGGTGGTGATATATGCCTGCAATCAAAGCACCCAGGAGCCTGAGGGAGGAGGAATTCTGTGAGAGTGAGGCCAGCCAAGACTGTATTACAAGATTGTCCTACTGTCTGCGCTGTTACGCCCCCAGGGCCCAACAAAAAAGAACAACTTCTGGAGAAAAGCGAATGAGAACACACAAAAGAGAAAAGACAGTATTTGAAGGCCCTGGGGGGGGGGGAGCGGGGTGCAGCTTAATGATAGCTTTGCTTGAAGATGGTAAGAGGCATCCATGGTGGCGCGCACGCACTCAGGAGGCAGAGGCAGGCGGATCTCTGAGTTTGAGGCCAGCCTGGTCTACATAGTGAGTTCCAGGACAGTCAGGACTACACAGAGAAACCCTGTCTCAAAACAAACAAACAAACAAAAAATGAGAAAGAAAGAACAAAGGAAGGAGAGAGAGAGAGAAAGGAAAAAAAACAAAACAAAACAAAACAAAACGTGGCAGGAACTCTGGATTTGCTGGCACGGAGATGATAAAATAAGCCTGAGTGGATGGACAAAGCCCCAGGGAGGAGACAGCCATTCTGTCTCAGAAAGGGTTGATGGAAGGATGGGTGTAAGCCAAGGGCAAACAGTTTTCTGTCAATTGTCAAAGAGAACATATTTTGGATTTTATGTTCTGTCACTATACAACCCTTACTCTGCATGTTAAAGAGGCGACAGACAAGTAACTGAACACTGCGACGTTCCAAAAACATTTATAGATACTGAAGTTTGAATTTCATATAATTTTCACGCATTATATTATTTTGATTTGGAAAAAATTAATAAAGATGAAAGTATTGAGAAGGGGTCCATCTCAGTAGGTAAAGCACTTTCCCAGCACACAGGACACCCTGGGTTCTGCCCAAAGTAGGACACAAACTGGGTGTGCCAGCACTTAGGATCTTGGGAGGCAGAGGCAGGCAGATCTCTGAGTTTGAGGCCACCCTGGTTTACAGAGTGAATTCCAGGACAGACAGGGATATACAGAGACACTGTCTTGAAAGACAAAAACAAGAAGGAGGAAGGGGAGGAGGAAGAGAAATAGTAGCAGCAGCAGCAGCAGCAGCAGCAGTTCAAGGTCGGCCAGGTGTGGTGATGCACACCTTAACTCCAGGGCTAGGGAGGCGGAGGCAGAGGCAGAGGCAGATGGGTGTCTGTAAGTTTAACATCAGTCTGGTTTACGTTGAGTTCCAGGCCAGTCAGGACTATACAGTGAGATCCTGCCTCAAAAAGAAAATAATAAATTCAAGGTCATTCAATCATCCTTAGCTACTCAAAATATTTGAAGCCAGTCTGAGCTACCTAAGAGCCTTTCTTTAAAAAAGTAAAAACTGAGGCCACAGCTGTGGCTCAGTGTTTGTCTAGCATGCTTAAGGTTCTGACTTCGATCCTTACAAAAACAACAAATAAAAAACCATTGTCGGGAGCTGAAAAGATTCTCCGTGGTTAAGAGTACATACTGTTCTTGTAGAGGACCTGAGCTCAGGTCCCTGCACTCACAGACTCTGAGCTGAAGCCTTTCTCCTTAGCAGACGCCTATACACATATACATAAAAAAATTAAAAACAGCCAAATGTGGTGGAGCACACTTTTAATCCTAGCACTTAGGAGGTACGGACAGGTGGATCTCTGAGTTCCAGGCCAGCCTGGTCTACAGAGAGTTCTAGAACAGTCAGGGCTGCACAGAGAAACCCTGTCTTTAACCTACCACCACACATCAAATAAACAGACACAAACCCCACAACAGCCTCCCCCATAGCATTCCTACTTAGTTCTAGATCAGTGGTTCTCAACCTTCCTAATGCTGTGACCCTTTAATCCAGTCCCTCACGTTGTGGTGACCCCCCCCCCAACCACTACTACTTCATAACTGTGATTTTGCTACTTTATGAATCATAATGCAAATATCTATGTTTTCTGGTGGCCTTTGGCAACCCCTGTGAAAAGGTGGGCTGACCCCCAAAGGGATCAAGGCCCACTAATTGAGAACCACTCTTCTAGTGCTATACAAAAACAAACTGGGCTTAAACTGGATTAAGCCTGCCAGCTAGTTTGCTAGTTAGGGAAGGGAGGGACATTGACTCCTCCTTCCCCCTGCCCCACCCCTTCTCCTCTCCTCTCCAACTCCTAAAAGGACCTTGCACTAGTGCTTGCTCACCTATTCATGGTGAGCCTCCCACGGCCACACAGGTCACGCTCGGTATTCCCTGAGCTGAATCACTCAGACATAGTATGTCTTGGTGCCTAGATCTGAAGTCATTGCCAGAACAATTCTAAAATAGCACTCCGCATGGCAGTGCCTGGGCAGGATAGTCTAGGGGAGTCCCAGGGCCTTTCAACACTGTTAGTTTCGTGACTCAGGACCAGGCACACAGAAGGGTCAGCCTGAGCTACACGCAGCAGCACACTCATGCTCATGACTCAGTTCCTGCCTCCTTTCCTGTGCTCTTTCCCCCTTTACTGGAAATGTCTAGTTCCTTTCTCTGCTCTCCCAAGCCTCTCTCTCTCTCTCTCTCAGGTCCTCCATAATCACCCCATGTCTACATGACGGTGCCCTTCTCCACATGCCAGTATTGTGTAACTTCACTTACAGTGGTAATTATCCTCTCACGCATGTGTATTAACTTTACAAATGGAAATTTCAAAGCTATCACTGACGGGAGACCTGTCTCCATCATAAGGTCCATCCCAGAGGTGAGAGATAAGAAAATAATTTCATTCTTGAGTTGCTATAGCAGCTGACAGGGTTGTAAGTGACTGTAGTAGGCAATGGAATGCCCTTTCTCACTCCCTGCCCGCTCCCACCTGAATTCTTGCACTTGGCCATCTCAATCTTCTATTAGGTATGTCTTCCTCAAGGGCCTCTCCCTCACTGGTCCTTAGCCCCAGGTTCCACTGTGACAGGTGCTCTAGACTCTCATAGCTTCCTGGGACAGCAGCCCTCTGAATCCAAGGGATCTGCATTCGTGAATTTAGCCACTTAAGGACTGAAAATATTCACACACAAAAAAAAAACAAAACCAAACAAACAAACACCAGAAAAAGCAAAGCAAAGCAAAGAAAAGCAAAGAAAAGCAAAGCTGGGTGGTGGTGGCACATGTCTGTAACCCTAGCACTCTGGGAGACAGAGGGAAATGGATCACTGTGAGTTCGAGGCCAGCCTAGTCTACAAAGTGAGTCCAGGACTGCCAAGGTTACACAGAGAAACCCTGTCTCAAGAAACAAAAAATAAAATAAAATAAAAAATAAAAGCCTGTGTTAAATATGTACAGAACTGCCTGTTATTCCCTAAACAACAATTTCTGGAGTGTCTACATTTTTTGAATGTTTCCTAAGTAAGCTAGGCCAAAGTAAATTATACAGAAGACGGCCAGCAGCAAGATGGCTCAGTGAACAGACACTCGTTGTCAAGATCAGTCCTTGAGACACACGTGAAGGTGAAAGAAAAGAAACCGCACAAAGTTGACCTCTGACCTCCACATGTGCTTACATACAAATAAATGTCTTAAATCCTCAGAGTACACAGGACAATGTACATGGACTACATGCCAGTACTGCAATCCCTTCACATAAGAAGTATGGACGCTTAAGAAAAAGTAGTTTCTAGAAATAGAGAGAACCACCTTTATTTAAAGGAAAAGATACAATTAAAATTAAAACAAGTACATAATTAGCCAGGTGTGGCAGCACCCATTAATCCCAGCACTCAGGGAGGCAGAGGCAGGCAATCTCTGTGAGTCTGAGGCCAGCCTGGTCTACAAAAGAGTAAGAGAGCCAGGGCTACACAGAGAAACCCTGTCTCAAAAAACCAACCAACCAACCAACGAAACAAACAAATAAGAAAATAGCTACTGAATTAAATGAACGAATGTCTGCTTCTCATCTAAACTTAAACTGCATGACAGCAAGGACTATAAGTACCTTACTCACTGACAACAACTTCAGAGACCAGCCTTGTGAAGAAGTGGCACTGACTCCTTATATTTTGAATGAATGAATGAATGAATGAATGAATGAGACACACCAGCAAGACTTACTGCTAAGAAAGTAGTAATGGACTCTTCAGTAGTGGGCTGGGCGCATGTCTCAGTGGATGAGGTGTTTGCTGCGCAAGTGTGAAGACCAGAGCTCAGACTCTAGAAGCACATACAAGCCTCATGGCCATGGGGGCCACTGTAATCTCAGGACTCTGGAAGCAGAGATGGGATTGCCAGGGGAAGACACTGGACATCACCTTTGAGCTTCCACGTATACAGATGTGCATTTACACATGTGTGAATATACATGTACAGCATATCCCCCCACATTCACAGGCGAACAACAACAAACACCACAGCTTATCCTGTGGGAAAAGGCCACTGATTGGCAAGACCTCAGTCTTCAATGTCCTAGCATGAGCACTGGGACAGTGGGGCAGCAGCCAGCTTGTGAACAGTCAGCCAATTATGCTTTCAAGAAAACTTGGCAGATTAGAAAGGGAGACAGGCCAAAGACAAAAAGTCAGAAAAGCACCCAGACCGGAAAGGCACTGAAAGGTAGGACAGTGATGGCGGCACTCAGGAGAATGACTGAGGCAGGAGTTCAAGGCCAGGCTGGGCTACAGAGCAAAAATCCTAGCTCAAAAACAAACAAACAAACAAACAAACAAACAAACAAACAAACAAATAAATGCAGTGTTGAGTACTAGATGCCAATAATTTCTTCCAATAATAAATGGAATAAATGATCAACTTCTCATTTTATCTGGAGACAATAAATAGACATCACTACAGAGTATCTTTCAGAGATATTTTAAAATAGCAACAAATTCCACAAAACCTACTCAGACAGAACAGAAAGTTGAAAATAATTGCACTGTGTCATGACCACAAAAAAGAGATATTACAACATTGCATACCTTTAGATTAAGACTAAAATTTAGCAGTTATGGATTTGAGGAACTGTGTTCCAGAATTACACCATATTTGATGCCAACACAACAACAAAGACCCTTGCTCTCAACAAGAAAAGCAAAAAGGAGAATTGGGACAGGCAGGACCATGGTCTAAGGGGCAATACATAAGAACAGGACAAGGTTAGGACAAGCTTTCTACGGAGGAGATACCCAACTGAATCCAAAGACTTCAGTAAAGGGTCACACAGAAGTAGCCTGCTTGTCAAAATGAATGACAGTATCTGTAATGGGAACTTAATGTCATTGGAGACTCCACTGGACATGAGGAAAACTTATTTTTATTTTTTGTTTTTTGAGACAGGCTTTCTCTTGTGTAGCTTTGGCTGTCCTGGACTCAAGTCTGTAGACTAGGCCTCAAACTCACAGGAATCCACCTGCCTCTGGCTCCCCGAGTGCTGGGATTACAGCCCTGCGCCACTTTACTGGGAGAAACTTATTTTTCAAAGAATCTTAAAATTCTAAGCCTGAGCCAGACATGGTGGCACACACCTTTAATCCCAGCACTCGGGAGGCAGAGGCAGGCAGATCTCTGTGAGTTCAAGGCCTGTCTGGTCTACAAAGAGAGTACAGGACAGGCAGGACTCTGTTATTCAGAGAAACCCTGTCTCAGGAAAAAACAAAACAAAATAATCTAAGCCTGACTTCAATTTCCCCATGTGGCCTCAGTCACCTATGGGGGACTCTGCTGAAGGACACAGAGGCTGGGCGACTTCATTAAGCATAGAATGTAATAGTGTCCAGGAGGCATAGGGGCTCAGAGATTTACAGAGTATTCTGAACGGTTCTAAAACAGAAACGTTTAGCAAAGACGATCACGGCACGCGACAGAAGCGGAGGACAACAGATGCAGGAGGAGATGAGCACAAGCAGAAAAGGACGTGGAAGAATTTCAGGAGACAAAACTCTTACAAGTTAGGGAGAAAAAAAGCCTGAGCCTCTGCTGGAGAAAAAAAAAAAAAAGGAGAGAACTCAATTCTACATGCTGCAATAAAGACAGGGAGTTCCTGGTTCTGAGCCCAGAGCAGACACACACTGCTAAGTAAGTGATTGGCTGGCTACAGCTACAGAACTCACTTTCCTGAGTATGCTAGTGCAAGCCTTTGATCCCAGCACTCAGAAGGCAGAGGCAGAAGCAAGAGGACTACCTCTGCTTTGAAGCTAGACTCTTCTCAATAGCAAGTTCCAGGCTAGCAATGGCTATACATAGCAAGATTCTGTCCCAAAACAAAACAAAACAAAAACAAACAAACAAACAAAAACCCTAGGGGATGGGAAACCAAACTCTGCCTTTTCTTCCCCATCACTTGTGACTTCTGGTTCCTTCTCCCCAGAGAAAAACTGCTCCCCATGCTAGCACTGATTTCTTCTATTCCAAATACACAATCTAAATGGACAATGCTAAAACTCTTGAATCACAAGTCTAAGTGCTCTGAACAAATTGCATCTCTTCAATGTCCACCAGAGCTGAATTCATACAATCATCACTCTCCAGAGCTGTATTCACACTTCATCCTTCTGCCCATATGCAACTAAGGACACCCACTTGCCCTTTCTTTTATCAGCCCTGTTATCAGCAAACACACCTATGTCTTGATTACTGTCTTTGTGAACTGGTGTGTTACCATAAAAACCATCGACTTCGGCATCAGACAGTCCTAAGTTCAAGTTTCAATTTTAGCACCTCAAAGGTGGACCCTTCTATTTGCAGGTGTGTGTGCTCATCAGGTATTGTTTTCTATCTTCTTCCACTTTATTTATTTATACACAGGGTCTCACAAATTTCAAGCTCACAAATTTACCTGCTTCTGCCTCCTAAGTGCTGGAATTAAAGGTGTGTGCCACCACACCAAGGCCTCCACATTATTTTCTTTGACAGGGTGTCTCAGTGAATCTGCAGCTCTCAGACTCTCCAGTCAGAGAACGCTGAGGACCCTCCTCTCTGTCTCCCCGCACTGGGATAATAACAGCTACACATGTCTATGCTTCATTTTTTCCCCTCTGGAAGATGGGGACTAACAGTATCTATTTTATGAATATTAAAAAGGTGAAATACAAAACTAAGTCTTCACTTTTAGTAGTACCCCATATGTCCATCATGGGAGTGACTTTCCGTGACCTGGTATCAAGGAAGTTCCAAGAAGCCAAAAATGAGGGAAAAGATTATCTGTGGTGAGGACTGGTGTTCACTGACCTGTGCTTGGAGACCAACAACAGCCTCGTTATTACATTACATTTAAAAGCTCAGATCTATGACTCAGGAAGATATGAAAAGGGATCCCAGTCTACCACTCCCATACTACAGAGTGGGCTCAAAGGCAGCCTCAACAACTTAGGGAGAACATATGTATATGAGAACTGACTGCTCTTCCAGAGAACCCAGGTTCAATTCCTGGTACCTCCACAGTGACTTCCAACAGGCTTTAACTCTAGTTGCAGGGGATCACGTGCCTTCTGCCTCCATAGGTGCCAGGCACACATGTGGGGCACAGATATACAGGCAGAATACTTACACATATAAATAAACTTAAGTTAAAAAAACAAAGAAAGATGACTGGAGAAATAGCTTAGTGGTAGAACACTGGCCTAGCATTGTCTGGCCCTGGGCTCGATTCCCAGCTCCCCAAAACAGAAACAAAAACATACAAACGCCCATCAGTCACAGTGCCGTTACTATGAAAGTTCAGCTTATTAGGTCTAGCTACCAAGATTTCTGTGGGCTCTCCTGGAACACAATCACACTCACCCACGCTTAAGACGGTCTCAAGCTAGCCCTGAACTCTGCAGACCAGACAGACTAGCTTTGATAGATCCGCCTGCCTCTGGCTCCTTGGTCCTGGGATTAAAGCCATGTACAAACACGCCTGACCTCCAACCACAATTTACAGCCTGTCTAGAGGAGAACTTGCTTCCCAAACCAGTTCCTAGTGAAGTTGTCTCAACATGTTTAACCTTTCTGAAACTGAAGATGACCTCTGAACCTTTGAAAACAAGGGAGCCTGTGAGCATGAAGCTGCAAGAGGACACACAACTGAACAACTGTTATAAACACCAGACGTGGTGCCTGACATCTGAGGCATACAGTGATGTACAGTTCATATTACATAAATCTTGCTGAATTTTCACAGGATGCAGTAGGATATTTTAATTTCCATTTTACAAAAGAAGAAAGAGAGCAGCTTGCCTAGGGCTGCATAGCTAGTACACACTAGAACACAAAGATGAGCCCAGGGCTGAAATAATCTCTTGAAGAAGAAACAATTTTTGGAATAAGCTTGATTTAAATAAGGGGAAAAGCCAGCTGGAGGTGGTGCATACCTTAAATCCCAGCTTCTAGGAGGCAGAGGCAGGTGGATCTGAGTTCAAGGCCAGCCTGGTCTACAGGTTGAGCTCCAGAACAACCACGGTTACACGGAGAAACCGTGCCTCGAAAAACCTAAATAAACAAATGAATAAATGGAGAGCACTAAAAGTCAAGCACTTTCTCCCGCTCCTCCAAGAACAAAATGTTAGCAGTACCTAACACTGCCCATGTAAAATAGCAACCTCAGACCCAGAACTCCTCAGTACCAACTTTAAAGACCAGCGTGACATCAAACTAGCCATGTTCTTATGCCAGGCCAGCGGGCCTCATTGATGGGAGGGAGACAAGCAACTCACATGCCGACATGGAAGAGACTCGCTAACAAACTAGCTTCACCTGGTAGCACATGGAAAGCACATATTGCTCTGGACTCCAACAGAGACGACACCCAGGGCCACCAGCTTTTCCCTACTGCTCTCCAAGCACCGGAGGGTTCTCAGGGCTGACATCTGAAGTTGGTGAAGTCAAACCTTGGAGGGGAATGAATGGATCCTTAGCACTACACTTTCAAGCAGTGACAGGCTCATCTGTCCTAGTTCTGAATGGCAGTCCCGTGGGAGGTGAATGGGTATCTGTGAAGAAATGTAATCACGGTGCGCAGAGTGGAGGGTGGGCGGCTCCACTCCAGCATAGCCAACCGCCCTGGTGTCTGAGCACATCGCCATGCTCCCCGGGGATTCCCACTGAGGAACAAGTCTGGAATCAGTCTTCCTAAAATAAAGGATAAACTGGACACTGGAGTCAAATCTCCCTTACTTTCGTTGCTTCCTTTTATTTTCTTGAGACAGTTCTCTGTAACCCAGGCTGGCCTGGAAAGTACCAGGTAGCCCAGGCCAGCCTCAGGTTCAAAGCAAGTTTCTGCTTTAGCCTCAAGCTGCTGCCATTACAAACACAAGCCATGCCACTTCTAACCCCTGTAATCTTATTTAAAATCTGTCAGGCTAAGTAAATTCAGCTAGGTGTGGTGGCACACACCTGTAATCCCAGTACTTGGGAGGCAGAGAGAGACACAAGGAGGATTTTTGTAAGTTTGAAGCCAAACATGGTCTACCAACAAGCTCCAGGACAGCTAGGGCTACAAAAAGATCCTGTCTCAAAAAAAAAAAAAAAAAAAAAAAAGGGAGGGAAAGAGAAAGAAGATCTCTCTCCATCCTTTTGGAATGCCACTGAGTGAGAGTGAGCCAACTACTGTGTAAAAACTAGGAACAAAATTCAAAGAACAGTGCACCTGTTTCTTATAAGAAAGGCCATTCTTTCCCAACCAATGCTCCAGGATATTTAGGTCATCATGGAGAATGGCTTTGGCCTATGAGCCTTGGCTGTCTTCATATCTGCCAACTATTTGGTAGAAAAGCAGGAAGGCTGGTAACAGTGGAGGATGCATTATGCTCACCACTGTGGTGCTGACAGAGGGGGCAAGAAGGCAAGTAGACACTCCCTGGAAGGTTCTCTGGAAGAACAGAGACACAACAAGGTTTGGGGAACCATGGATTACAGAAACCCACCAGAGGAACAGCTACTTAGCAACCTGGAGAAGAAAGCCTTCAAGCATATGGACGGCTTTTGAGCAGAATGACAATGTTTTGTCAGAACCTCTCGAAGCTACAATGAGAAGGGAGCAAGCAGTAAATGGTAACGATGAGAAGCTGAATCAGGATGTCCGGGCCACAGAGGAGGACTTTGCAGCCAGTCCTGAAGATACCTGATAAAACAGGGTCAGATGAAAGGGGAGCCTCCCCTTTTAGTGGACTTAAAAAGGGGCAGGGAGGATATGAGGGAGGGAGGGTGGGATTGGGAGTGAATGAGGGAGCGGGATACAGCAGCTGGGATACAGAGTTAATAAAATGTAACTAATAATAAAAATAAATAAATAAATAACCCCCCCCCCAAAAGGAATCAGGATGTCCAGAGGTCCTGTGGGAGGGAGGGACGATATATGTAGCAAGGTTCTGGTTGGCTTGTTTTTGTGCAAGGCAAGCATGCTGAAAAAATAATAATCAATAAGCCAACTGAACATTGAAGGAGACAAAGGAACAATCGAGGATCAACAGGAAAATCAGGCTAGCATCTGACTCAGAACCTAAGCTGCTTAGGAGCCAACAAGACCAAGTAGTTATCAAGTGATTCCATTTCTCCAGAGCACTACCTACGAATGCCACGCAGCAAAACAGCTACGCTTAAAACAGGTTCCAGGACAACCATGGTTAAAGATCATGCAGCGTTTATCATTTGTAAACACTGGCCTCAGGCTAAGTGGATTTGGAAGCCAAAATAAAATCACTGTCAATCAATGACTGAGGTAAGAGTGTGCTTCTGGAAGGCAAGCCTAAACGCTTGGCCTTCAAAGACTGCGCTGCTGCTTTTCCTGACCCCCACAGCAGCCCCAAACCTACTAAGCGGAGCACCAGTTTACAGACCAGGGCAGTGGCTCTTGTCTCTAATCTCAGTCCTCAAGGGGTTGCTGCGAGTCTGAAGGCAGCCTTGGATTGCCGTGTACGACCCAACTCAAAAGAAAAAAGTCTAGCTTATAGAAATTTTTACACAGATCTTACATATAGGATGGTAAAAATGAAGAGGAAGGAAAGAACCTTTAAGAAGATAAACCCACAGTACACTGGCAAGGAGCTCATAGCATCCTTGACCCTGCCCTGTCCATAATTAAATGGTCTGAAGAAACGAATGGGGCGAGCCAGGCTTGCAAACAGAAGCAACTAATTGGTGAGAAGCACAAAGCAGGAAAGTGACAGCTAACATCAGATTGCATAATCACTCCCTCCCTCCCTCCTATCTTCTCTTCTGCCTAGGTCAGCATTTCCCAAAATGTGCTTTGGGAAGATGGTTTATAGCATAAGCTCACAGCATTTCGAAAAAAAGTCTATATTTTCTTCTCATTTAGTTATTAGCCAAGGTCCTGATAAGTTCTGAAGTAGTATGGGTCTACTTAACAGTTCTCAGACATAGGCTCATGAACACTCAGGTAGTAATCATTAACCCAGGGTGGCCTAAAACTAGGTCCAAAACTATGACCAAACTTTTGAGACTTTTATTAATTAATTAGGTTAGAGACAGGGTCTCACTATGTAGCCCCACCTGGCCTGGAACCCCACCTGTGTAACCTCCCCAGTGCTGGGACTGACGGCATGAGACACCACACCCAGCATAAGCCTCCTAAACTTAAAAAAGTTTCAATGCCCCACCCCGTTACCACTGTCTCAATGCTTTTTCCCCCTCCCAACTGTCAAACTAAAAACACACCAAAACAAAACAAACAAACAAACAAAAAATCCACTTCACATACTTCCTACTTCCTGTTATCTCATTCCAGCTCACTTCTCCGTCATTTAGACACCCTGTACCCTGGGCTCAGCTGAAGACCATGTGAGTGGCAACTGAACAAGAGACAGAACTAGTGTCTTCTCTGGCTCCTCAGCATTGCTCAGATCACACAGGAAATCCGCCTTCCTGACCTAGAGTTCAGAACAGCACATTCCACCCACCTCTCTTGCCTACTGTCATCTCCTCTGGCCCCTTTCTCTCTGCAGCCCAAAGCTTCTTCCTTGTTCATACTGCTGGCCCACAGGGATCTAGGAGCCATGTCGTTTCTTTGACCTCAGGCCCACATTTCCAGTGGATTCCACCTTGTGCTTCTTTCCATTCAGCACACACTGAACAAACTCACTCATTTCCCCACCAAACTTTCCTCGTTGGATCCCAATTCTTATTAAGAGACTCACCATTTAGGCAGGGGAGGTAGGGAGTGGAAGGCGGAGCTCACCACTGTCTTCAGCATGCAGCCTGACCATGACTGAAGTTACCCACTATAGCAGACTCTTCACCACTCATCAACCAGCAGCAAATGAACACACTGAGAAAAAAATCTTTGTGTGTTGAGAAAGGATCTCAGACATCAACCTGCCTCTGCCTCCTGTGTGCGGAGATGAAAGGTGTGCACCACCATGAGCAGTCCTGGACTAATCTTTTCAATGAACACGACTAAAGACCTTTGGTTCATATTCAACTCTGGGCTTATTCAAATTCCAACAGCACACCAAGCTCCGTCAGTCTTCCCTTCATCAGTTAAAATAAACTCAAGTTTTCTAGCAGGCCATTAAGTCCTCGATTTCCTTTGCCTCCCAGTAACCTGCTGCTGCCAGAGCACCCCTCCTAAAATGCTACTCTACTTCTGTTTTTGTTTTTTGAGATAGGGTCTTCCCACATAGTTTTGGCTATCCCGGAACTATGCAGACCAGGCTGGCCTCAAACTCATAGTGCTCCAGCTGCCACTACCTTCAGAGTGCTGAGATCAAAGATGTGCACCACCATGCCTGGCTCTAAGATACTGCTCTAATCATCTTACTCCTGGCTCCCAAATCCTCAAGACTCCCATTGCTTCCAGAACAGCATAAACCCTCAGCAAGCCATCACTGCTTTCTAGATCTGATCTTTGCTATATCTCCATCCACATCCCTGCCACTTTCTGGATTCTAGTCCAAGGGTTGACACATTACAGCCAGTAAGTTAATTCTGGCCAGCATGCTCATTTACATAGTATCTTTTTGTTTTACTGTGGTGTCAGGAATAGAACCTAGGGCCTTGTGGCATGATATCCAGACTGAGCTCCACCCCTGGCCTACCTGTGTATTATCTCTAACTGATTTTGTTACAATGGTGGAACTGACTGGTTGCAACAGAGACCACATAGTCTCTAAGGACAAGTACATTTACTCTTTAGCCCTTTACAGAAAAATGTACTGGCCATGTGTGGTATATGCCTGTAATTCCAGCACTAGGGAAACAGGAGGATCAACACTTTGAAAAAAGCAGGGTTGCACAGCAAGACTCTTTCAAAATAGAAACAAACACCCCCCCCATACACACACACACACACACACACACACACTGTTTTTAGGAGGGTAGCTGGCTACTCCCTGAAAGGGGCCTCTGCTTTCTATTTCCCTTTCTCTGTTCACGTTGTCCCCATTTCTCAGAAATACTCATTCTTTTCTCGTAAACTAAACACATTTTTTAAAGACCACCCTGAAGGCTTGCCTAAAAACACAGCTCCCAAACACAGTGCTGGTACGATTCACACTTATGTTCACGATACGGCCATCAGGTATTTCTACCTCTATACTGTAAATCGCCATCACCTGCAATCACTACACCTTGCTTGACACCTGACTGTGAAGCCGGCTGCATGCCTGAATCCGAGCACTGGAAAGGGAAAGGGCAGGAGATCTGGGGTTCAAGGTCAACCTTAACTACATAGCAAACTGGAGGCCAGCTTGGGTTGCATGAGACACCTCAAAAAGGACAACAGCAGCGACAAACAGAGTCTGCTGAAGGCAGATGGACCCCAACACAATCTCACATACCGGGCTGAAACCAACAAGAGAAATTCAGTATGGAGACACTCCAAAGGCTTACAAGCAAGTCTACCTTCACCAGCACAAAACTTGACAGCGGCAGCCATGACAATGCAGACCAGAGTTCTCCATCTGAGCTCTGCTGTCACCTGGGACAACTATTTGCTGGAGGTTGTCCTGTGCTTTATAAAATGTCTAACAGCATCTTTAACCCCTACCTACAGATTCCAGTCAGCACCTCCCCAGTGTGACAACCAAATGTCTCCTGAGGGGCAAAATCTCCCCTGGCCGAGAACCACTATTCTAGAGGTTTCCAAGTACAAGCCAACAGTGAGATGTTGATAATAAAACACAGATGACACAGTCACTGTAGTTCAGTGTCCAGATGCAGAGATAGATAAGAGCTGCACGACTCACCAGGCTGACTCACTCTTGCAAGAGTATGTTCAACTCTGGATTTTAAAAGGACTTTGGAAAACTGGAATTCCTTCAATTAAAGGCAACCCAGTTGATGAGACTTGGGGGCGGGGGAATGCCATCATTTCGGTGTAGCCTAGCTTGTACCAAAGACTATGACAGGACCTTTAACTATGTGCAGGCTGCCCCATGGAAGAAGGATTCTCAGGAGGACAGAACTGGAGGCTGCAACAGGCACTTTAGCCCTGTACAAGCAAAACCTTCTTAGCAATAAGAGCAGGCCAACAAATGTACTGGACTGAGCTCTGAAAGCCTATGCTCTCACCATTCTGGAAGTGGTCAAGCACAGACCAAAGAACAAATATCAAAGATGCTGCAAAGATTTCCGTGTCCACTGGGAGGTAGAGATGATGGTCTCTCTTAAGGTATTTACAGCTCTGAGGTATTTATTTACTCATCCATTTATTTGTGATACCAGAGATCAAATCCTCACAAATGCTAAGCAGGCATTCCACCCTTAACTAAAGCCTTACAGAAGTAAGATTCTACAGTTAAAAAGAAAAAAAAAAAAAAAAAAAAACACAAAACAAAACCAATGCCATGAATAAGGCATTTGTGCAAGCTGTATGGAATTTCAAATCTTCCTTGCATCAAAAAGGAAAATATTTCCTCAAGAAATGAAGCCTATTTTTGCCTGGTAATACCTGACATTGGGTCCTTGGCACTGCAACTGCCAGTGATCAGCTTTTTCAAATTAACCTGCAGGATAATGTTTGCAGCTCGCTACCTTTAAGCCATATCATTTATCTCATTCAAATTCACTACTACAATTTGTAAAATGCTTTACAGTTTCCAAGATATCCTGAAAGGCATCACTCTATCCACACTACTGAACATGAATGTGACAACTTTTAGCAAACCTGGTCTCAATTGTGATCTCCTGCCTGGATTAAAAAACTTCCCTTAATAACCATTAACTACTCACTAAATTAATGGAGCACATCTCTGTATGCATCTCCAAAACAAATCATTGACACAGTTCTATTCATTACACACAGATCTGTCACTCTGCTACCAGAGAAGCCATGCTGTTACTTTCGCAGTATAAACATGAATTCACTTTGGTGAAATTTCTACTTTATTTATGATTTGGAGAGGAAAATCCGAGATATTACAATGTGGTATTCCTCAATTACAATGCGGCCATACAATCCAAAAGTTCTAGAAAGCAGTCACAACAAAACAGGAAGCGATGTGTTGTTGACAGGCAAGACTACCGAAGGCTCTAAGCCCAGGAGCTCCTTTAACCCCAGTTAAAACTGCCAGCACGCTGTGGAAGGAGCTGCCCCAAAGCCACACCGGGCCCTCATTTGCTGCTTTACTTACTTCTTTCCGTTTTGTTTCTGGACATTCCGACTGCAGAGTAAGAGTTGCACCTTCAATGTTTCTTGGCATGGGTGTGGAGCCGGGGTTTATAGTCAAATGAATCTGATCTGGTGAGATAATGTGTTGTACGTAACCCTGGGACATTGCTTCCTGGTCTATTAGGAAGCCCTCTTCTCCTTCCACTAGAAAAGGCAAGTGTTCTCCACACTGTCCATCATCATCGTCATCCTCCAAAGTGCCAGGGTCCTGCTCTATAAGAACAGTGGTCCTATCATAAACAGTTCCAGATGAGGAAGGCACCAGTCCGTTGTCATCCACAAACCTGAGCATCTTGTCATCCGGGGTTAGGTCATCTTCCTCTCCCTTGAAGAAGATGATATTGTCGTCTGGACTGTGTTCCCCCATGGTTCAGTTGTGCTCAGCCCAATTGTGAGAAATGAAAAGGTAATGGCCTTTCTGCAACAGACAACACCAGAGTTAGAGCCACAGCACAAGACCCACCCACATCCTAACCACCTAAGGGTCATTTTTCCTCATTTTAAAAGCAAATCAAAGCTGTAAATCCCAGACTTTGGAAGGCAGAGGCAAGCAGACCTCTGTGAGTTCAAGGTCAGCACTTTCTCTTATCAAGTTCTAAGCCAACCAGAGTTACACAGTAAGACCCTATCCCCAAACAAAAGAAAGGCAGTGATTCAGGCCTTTAATTCCAGCACTTGGGAAGTAGAGGAAGTTGGATCTCTGTGAGTTCCAGGTGAACCGGAGATACACAGTGTGAATCAATAATCAAATAAACAAACAAACCAAAACCACAGAAAACCCAACCAAACCAAAAACCAAAAAGGCAAACCAAAGGAAAAAAAAAATCATCATCTTCCTTGGAAATGTTTTAAAATTTGACACACTCAGTCACTTTTAAGGAAAAGCAATATATCTACCACCCCCCCCCCCACCAAAGTTAAAGTTACCAGTTCAAAAGACTTTCTAACTCTGACTTACTGTCACTTATTAAAAAAAAGGGTTTGTGCCCCCCCCCCCCCCCCCCAACAAAGTTAAAGTTACCAGTTCACAAGACTTTCTAACTGTGACTTACTGTCACATACTTTAAAGATGGGTCTGTGCAGCTAATGAGGATAAAGGAGCAAACAGGTGGCTGTTTAAAGGAAGAACTTCTATAAACTGTAAGTGAGGCACTCCCATTCCAACACCCTCGCCTTCAACCACAGCTTCAGGCATTTGACTGTGCAAAAACCACCCTTCTAACACAATCACCTAGAAATCCTGGTTTTGCCCTTTACTGCTCTGGGCAACCTGCTTGTGCCTTGTATTTCTACAGTGGGACTAATAGTCCCTGTCTCATAAAGAGTGAAAGGGAAACTGTGTGTATGTAAAGTACAATCCTGTCAAATATAGAAAGAGTATGGATCCCTTCGGTCATTTCTCGTACACAAGGAGTGGAGGGGTTAAATCCCTCATAAGGAATAGCTAATGCAATCACTTTAATTATTTGTATCCCCCAAACATGATACGGACCAGAGAGTTTGCTTGTACAGAGTGACTAGGTTTTCTGCCCTCAAGGACTGTCCCTAACAACATACTGACACAAGGAGGTCAGGAAATATCAGGAAATAAATGACAGACAAGTAGACAGAGTCTCTTTTTGAAGATACAGTCTCTTGAGGAAATTACCAAATTTGAAGCTTTCATGGTCTGGAATGTGATTCTTCCTCCACCCGAAAACACACAGATTCTACAAAATGTGGGTTTGGCAGACACAAAAGGAGAATTTAAAATAATTAGCACATCACTTAGTTTTCAGCCTGGTTCTGCACTTCTGCTCAGGGTTAGCAAGTGATCCTTTACGTGAAGGAGCGACAAGGCAAGGTAGTTAGTTACCAGACACAGGTCAAGGAATCTAATCTGAGAGGAACCAGCCCGAACCTTTGCTTACGCAACCCCAGAAATACACGTTTCTCTGTATCTGAGTGGAAAGATAAGAATTCCGAGAGCCCCGGTGGGCTGCCCCAGCACCTTCGGCGGCAACGCAGAGACCAACTTTCCGTAACAAACAAGACCAGGAGGTGTGAGGGTGGCCGAAGAGTGAGAACCGAGCACCCCTGAGAGACTGGCAGGAGGAACCTGACCGGGAAAGCAACCCCAGTCCAAGGCTACACAGAAAAACCCCGAGGCAGGCTGGGGGCTACGAGCCGGGCGAAGAGGGGCAGGGTCCGGGTCTCCATGGAAACAGAGAAGGGGGGCAGGATACCCATCCCCATGGAAACGGAGGAGGGGTGGGGTCCCTCTGGCGAGTGGAATGAAGTCTCTACCGGGAACGGCTTAGGCAGCGAGCCCAAGTCCCGCGTCCCCTGGGTAGTCCCAGCCCCAGCCGAGTCCAGCGTCTGCTTTTACCTCGGCGGCTCCCGGCAACGGCGGCAGCGGCAGCTTCTCCCCTCCCCAGCGGCACCATGATTGCCCCCACCTGTCTCTAGCGTCACTTCCGCTTCCGCTTTCCGGAGGAAAGAGAGGACGGCGGGGCCCTGCGCCCGTTGCTGCTTTTGATTGGCTCCCTGCTATCCGGCGGCTGAGGCCGCGCCTCCAACCGGCAGCCTGTGGGCGGGGCGGGCGCGGAGCCTGGAGCTCCTGAGCGGTTTGGGGAAGCGGACCGTAAGGAGCAGGCGGTCTCGGGCGCGAGAGAGCACGCGGCTAACAGCCATGAAACCGAGGTGTCCTCAGCCCCGGATGCGCCCGCAGCTGCAGCGGGAAACGCGCAGTCAGCTGCTGTCTTCCTGACGCGTTAGCCAGCCCGTGGCATCCCTCTTCTCACCCCACAGTGCCCTGGTCACGCAGCGTAGTTCACGTGGCTGACGCCCCAGGACCGGAAAGCCGGGAAGAGTGCTCCAGACGCTTCCCGTTCTTACACGCCCGCCAGAGCTGGCGGTCCTAACTTTCCTGCCCAAGGAGGGGTTCTGCGCTCCGGAGGGTCAGCGCCACCTACTGGCCAGTCCCCTCTTCAGCTGTTAGGACTCATCCTACCCACCCTTGAAATCACTAGCTGGTAGCAGTATTTCAAAGTCCAGAATGAGATTTTGCACGTCCTATGGTCCTATAAATGTAACTTTTAGACCCACGCATAAGCTACTGCTTATTTTCTCTATGAACTTCTCTAGAACATTTAGATTGGAGCAATACCCTCAGAGGCTAGATTAGGGTTCTGGCCCCATTCCCTCTGCTTGAGTAAGTAACTCACTCACCAAACAGCAACATGTTCCAGACCAGCTAGCTGCTCTGTGCTTAAGCTACAAGGGCCTAGCTGCCAGGAACTACCATCTTTTGAGAGAGAGAAATGGGGAGAAGACACAATAATTAAGACCTAAGGGCGCAAATCCCAGAACCCACATTGGGTGGCTCACAGCCGCCTGTAATTCCAGCTTCACAGGGATTCCAGCTTCATAGGAAGCTGGGCCTCAGGCCTCTCCTGGCACATTCACACATGCATATACCACCCCCACTCATACACACAAATGCACATAACTAAAAAGAGAGAAAAACAGTCACCACTGTTAAAAATACATTTATCATTAAAATATATTACATATATGAGAGGGGATACATTATATACAGTTGGGAGGACTGGATGGCCTACACAATCCCATTTATTTCACCTGAACCCCTTTTCTTCAGTGCTTTTAGGAGGGACTAAGAGGCCTTGGAGCTGAGTAAAAAGGGGACAGTTGCCCTGTGCATATACATGTTCTCAGATTGGACAGTGGAGGCATCTGAGATGGCTAAAACTTGTTAATCCAGAACATCTAATCCAAATACCTGTTGTCCAACTCACTGTCCTTCAAGGGCTTCAGTTAGTCCAAATATCTAATCATGAGCTGCTCAAGTACAGGATACAGAGAACCCACTGACTGTATGTCCTGGAGGCACGTTGAATAAGGCCAAAGTACAGTTACTTAAAAACTTTAACATCGAATAGAGATCTATTTGTGTTAAATAACTGAAGTTGAACCGTGAATGTCCATTCTGTTATCATGGATTTCCCCCACGTCTTCACAAGTCACTATGAGTGTGCTAGCCAATGGCATGGGTAAGGAAACAGGTAGCTGCCATTCTTGCTTCCAGCTGGCCTCAGAGGATCCTAAGGCAGCTCTTGAGCTGAAACAGGTAGGGCTGACAGTTGTGGATGTCTTGGGGAAAACAGGAGAGGAGCATTGAGGCTCAAAGTGGACGGCAGAGGAACTGATGAATGAACTCTTGGGCCTTCTTCTTCTCCACTATGTCAAGTTTTTGGTGACCAGCTGGGTTTCGGAGCAGTAGGCTGGCAAATATGGTAGCTGTGCATGACAGGAACAGAAAACACTATTTAGCAACTGGAACACGAGGGTGACTAGGAGAGAGAACAGACCCCAAAGCACTTTTTTTTTCCTTTTTTCTTTTTTTAAAGGCAGGCCCTGGCTACCTCAAGCTCAGGAGATCCATCTGTCTCTTCCTCCTGAGATCTGGGATTAAGGCATGCACCACTATGCCCAGGTTTTTTCTTCTTGAAAAAACAAACAGCTGGGTGTGTTGGCACATCTGTATTCCTACTGCTCTTCAGTTCCAGGCCAGCCTGAGTTATATAGTGGGACTGTGCCTCAAAAACTAAATAGGGGCTGGAGAGATGCCTCAGTGAGTAAAGCGCAAACATAAGAGAAGGCCTGAGGGCAGATCCACAGAACCCACATAAAAGGCAGCACACTGGCATACACCTGTAATTCCAGTGATGTGGAGGAGATTGAATAAGGCCAAAGTACAGTTACTTAAGTAAAATCCAACAGAGATCTATTTGTGTTAAATAACTGAAGTTGAACCTCAAATGTCCATTCTGTTATCATGGATTTCCCCCATGTCTTCACAAGTCAGCATGTGTGTGCTAGCCAATGACACGGGTAAGAGGCAAGTCTAGGCTCAAGAAACAGGTAGCTGCCACTCTTGCTTCCAGCTGGTCTCAGAACATCCTTAAGGCAGCTCTTGAGCTGAAACAGGTGGGGCTGACGGTTGTGGATGCCTTGGGGAAAACAGGCCAGCTAGTCTAGCCAAAACAGAGGGAACTCCAGGGCCTTGCACATGATAGCTAAGTGTTCCATCACTGAGTCAGATTTCCCGCCCCAAACAAACTATTTGCACGTAAACTTTGTCCAGAATAGGGCAAAATGGTATGTGCAGCACTCAGGAGTCCAAGGACAGCATGAGCTACATGGTGAATCTGAGACCAGCTTCAGCAACAGAACTTGACCCTGTCTTTCAAAAAGTAAAAAAGTCAAAAGGAATGAAAGAAAGGAGAGGTGAGTGGAGAAAAGAAAATGCATTTTAATTCAGCTTCCTTCCTCAGTGATTCTGTAGAGATGCTTGCCCTAGACCCTTGGTTACTTACCTAGAATATTCTCATCCAAATGATTTTTTGCTGAATTTTTCAGCAATTCTTGCAAAAACGCCATCAAATAGTTGAAGACATTTTGGTGGAATGTGGGGAGAGTAGAAATGACCTGAAAGAAGGAGAGGTGGGGTTTTCAGCCTCACTCACCCAATTACTTGACAAGTTGCCTGCTGTATTCCAGGAACCGAGAACATGACTTATGAATGTGAGAATGCACATAGAGCTAATCACTCACCACTTGGCATAAGTATCAAATGGGAACAAAGGTCAAATGCTGCATGAATTTAGAGGTCACACATGTAACTCTAAACATTCCATGTTCTCAAACAACTTAGGGAATTAAGACATGTTAGTTGGATCCTGACTATAAGACAAAACTAGACTTACAGCAGCGAGGATTAGTATTGGAGGGGAGGCATGTGGGAGGATTGGAGGATTGGGGGCATGGAAGAGAAAAGCAAAATAGACAGGGGAACACAAGGCATCAGTTCTGGCAGGAATATACTGGCTGCACAGGCACTAAACTTGGAAGGGTTATCCAGGCTGGAATCCAGTGAATAGCCCACATATCTGCACAGCAGAATCAGCTGGGGAGCTGGGAAAAGGTGGGTTCCAGAAGATACTTAGATTAAATGGATATAAGTGAAGGTTCTGGAAGCTATACTGTTGACAACTGTTCTACATTATCCTTGATCATCAAGTTGGGTAAGGTGATACACAGGGGGTGTCCCAGCACTTGAGAGCCTGGGGCAGAAGGACAGTGAATTTAAGGTCATTCTGGGCCACACTGAGTTCCAGACCAGACTGAGTCACACAAAGAGACCCAGTCTCAGGGAGGGGGGGAAGGAAGGAAGAAAGGAAGGAAGGAAGGCAGGCAGGCAGGAAGGAAGGAAGGAAGGAAGGGAGGGAGGAATCACTAACTACAGTGAACAAAGAGGTAAGTATGACACTAAGGTCACAATCTGGCTTCAGCATGCAAAATGAATAGAGGGAGAACCAAGTAAGCACGGTGACAATGGGAGACTGTGATAAGTGATAGATCAATAGGGCTGGGCATGTGGGAGGTGAGGAGAAGGAGGAATCAAAAATGATTCAGGTTTCAGGGTTGAGTCACTGCAACTAAAGGTGATGGATGCTATTAAAAGCAAAAGGGACATAGTAGGAAGAACACATCTGAGAAGGAAAGATGTTAATTTTCCAAGTCACTGCACTCAGAAGGCTGTCATATTTTCTTCTGCCAGGCTTCATGTGCCCAGCTACTATGCATGCTCAGTGCTCCTCCTTACCTGTTTGCTTGCTGTGTAATTGCCAGAACACTCCAAGCAGTTATGGTAGGCACTGTAACAGATGACAGGCTCTGGCAGGCTTTCTAGGAAAAGCAGCAAGGCTTCGGCTACAGAATGGTTGTTAGCAACTTTGGCCCACTGTTAAGGAACAGGTGATGGGCTGCCCATGAGTAGGAGAAGGCCTAAGGACAAGCATGTGCCCGAAGTGCTACCTGCTCAGTCAGGCTTTACTCAGAACTAGGATGCCAGCCTACATCTCTAAGGGACCACGCTGCTTGTGCATGTGACCCAGGCTCTCCTGAGATCCTGCTACACTGACTGCTGACAGCTGTGAGTCCTCTCTGAGTGGGTTCTGAGTAATTAGGACTTGTTAGCTGAGGGTACAAGAGCAGACTCTGTGCTTTGAGATTGTCTTCTTTCTCTTTTAACAGCGCTCATATTTTCACATGCACACACACATTTCTTGAAGGATACAGAGGTTATCAATCATTCCAGTATCCAAACAGTCCCTTATATGCTCAAATTCCGTCCTCAGGCCTGGCTGTTGAAACAGATCTTCCTGCAAGAGGGAAGAAAGCCACAAAACAATTATTTCTCAGAAAACTGATTTCCTGACTTACTCATATCACCCAAGTTCAAAATGCAGCTGTGTAGTAAGACCTCTGAATCACCCCTGTGGACCGTGACTAATTCATCCTCAGGTTTTCCCAGGCATAGCGTCACCATATGCCATTAGGCATGTGTTACAAAGCTATACGAAGGCCACACTACATAAGACAAGATCCAGTATAAAAGAAAACTCACACAGAGCTGTGTCCCAAGGTGTTATGACAGACATACTTTTTTTCCATGTACAAGATGGAAAAGCTACTTTGATGCTCAGGCAAAATAAACAACAACAACAACAACAAAATGAGATGGGGAGAGCTAAAAACCTTCAGACATTCCATTAATCTCAAGATACTTTGAATTCATGTTTCATAAAGCTATTCAACAGAACTATTAATAATAACAGCATTACTTGTATTGCTCACAAGTTACATTTGAAAAAATCTACACAGAAGATAGATATAAAAGTGAAGTCTGTGGCCTAGGAATGTATCTCAGTGGTAGAGAGCTGAGGTCCAGGGTTCCAGCAATAGCATGGCCAAAATAAAATAATATAATAATAATAATAATGTATACATATACATACAACATGATGATTTAAAATTTAATTTTTAAAAAGTAAAGAAAGAATTAATTAATCCCCCACCCTTGTGTATTAATCATCTTGGGAATAAGTTATTCACCTTTCTGGGTAACTGTTTCCTCAAAAGGTAGCTATGAAAGTTAAATAAAGCAATTGGATAAACAGAACACAGCTTGGTATACTGAAACATGTCCCAGCACGCAGTAGGGTGAGGCAAGACGTTCATGAGTTCAAAGCTAGTCTTGGGCTAGTGAGATGCTATTAGCCTGGGCTACATAGTGAATTAGTATCTCAAAAAATAAATAAATAAATAAAATAACAACTACAAAATATAGCTCAGTTGTCACAAACCAAGTGAGGTAGTGCACAGCTGTAACCTCAGCATTTGGAAAGTAGAGGCAGAAGAATACAAAATTTGGTTATTCTCAGCTACACAGCAAGTCCAAGGTCAGACTGTGGTCATTAGATTCTACCTAGAAAAACTGAACCACAACAGAGGTCATCCTAACCATGTATGTTGCTGGGCTGGAAGTGTAGCTTAGTGGAGAGCACTTGTCTAACATGTATGAGGCCTGAGCACTGGAGGGTAGAGAAAGGGAGTAGAGAGAGGAGAGGAAAGGAAAATGAAGGGAAAAGAAGCAGGAGAACAGAGAGGGAGGGAGATGGAGAGAATATGAAAATGTATTTTGTTGCAAAATTAAAACTTCTAAAAACATGGCTTTGAGATCAGAGGCAAGAGCCTTTGCCTTTACCAGCCTACCTACCTCTGTATACACTGTGTGATGTTCTGTGCCTGGGTGTCTGTCTGTGATCCCTGCATTCTCCCCAGCCTGCCAGCCTCCTGTGACCCTCTTCCATTCCTGGCTTTGACGCCTGGACAAACCTCTAGCTAAGTCAACAAATTCCAGTAAAGCCTACCTAAATCTCTCCAGAAATCAGCCTTCCAGACTCATAGCCTGGGGTTCCACCTTTCCCCTGCCAGAACTGTCAACAAGCTAGCTCCTCCCATTCTCAGAATCAGGTGAGAGTTCCCGCAAAAGACACCAAAATTACCTCCCAGGAGGCACTCAGAAGTCCTCTAGCGGGACCAAGAAGAGGCCTGGGAAAGAAACAAACCCCTGGGAAAGATGCTTTGCTTCCCAGTGGGGAGTCAAGATCAAGTATCAAACAGGCACTCAACCCCTTCGGACAGAAAAATGCTCCACAGACAAAAGCTTTCCATACAAAATGTACTAGATCTTTCTAAAGGCAGCCTGGTCCCAGCTAGATTTGACTAGCACCACCTACCTGCTGGATACCATTTCTATAGAGGTAATCTACCATCATCCAGAGTTCTTTGGGGATTTCCATGGGGTTTTCCAAATGGCTCCTGTCATCTGCAGCCTCCACTGGCATCAAAGTCTCCAAAGAAAGAAAAATTATGACAAGTCATGACAAGGTGGAACTTCTACCAGGCTGGCTTTAGGAAAATGCATGACAGGGGGACAGCAAACAACAGAAAGGGAAACTCTTCAGGCCACTACCCAAACATTCCAGAGGATAAAAAAAAAGAAAAAGAAAAAGACAAGCCCAGGTGACAAAAGGTGATTTTTAAGGATGGGGGAGGAGGGAGAATCATGGCAAGGCAGCTTTGATGAATGTAGTATATGCCCATTGAAAAAAGTTCTTCTAGCATTCCACTGTTAGAACCAGAGAGGCTGTGTGATCCAGTGAGGAAAGAGTCCACACTTGTGAGCCCAAATGTCTGAGGCCAAGCTCCAGGTCTACAGCCTGGCACAAATGAGCCTAGGCTAGACCAGCAGAAAAAGCAAGAGTCATGAGTGAAGTCTCACTGTCATTTTGACTGTGGGACGGCTTATTGCATTGATACTAAGCAAGCTCTAGGAGGCTGCAAAATACTTATGTCCAGGAAGGTAGATATAGAAATACAGTGTTTGACCCACACTGCCCTATACCACGTTTCCTCTGGGCCTGTTACTCACCAGCTCGCTAACAGTTTCCAGCGGTAGGTCCAAGATGGGCTCCCTCATGTAGCACAATGTATGAATGGGAGAACCAAAACAGCTGGGCAGGTAGTTCCCAGACACGGACAAAAAGTAATCCTTTCCCCGATCCAAGTGTAAAACCAGAATGTCTTCAATTTTGTCTTTGCCTGAATTGAGTTTTGTGGCAGTAGACTTATTTACAAAGAGCTCCAACTCAATCTCAATGTGACAATCTGCAGAAAAAGTTTAAAAGTAACATCAGCTAGGGAGCAGTCAAGAGAAAGAGCAAAAGGCAGGAGGGCAGACAGTAAGACAGGAAGAGTTAAGAGGGTAAACAGAAGATCAACCGACATGGACCTGTGTGCTTTACATTGGAGAAACACAAAATGTGTACAAGTCCAGCCTGGAAATGTGACACATGCAAACTGTACAGACCAGTATCAGCAAACTCACATACAAAGTAGCGTGGCTTAAACCAGGAGAATGAGTCCAATAAGAAGACATGGATTAAAGGACCAGCCCTGGAATAGGTAAGATGAAAACATGTGCCCCTTTGAAGATCTAGGGAAGTTGTCTCCTGGGAAGTAGCCAGGAAAAACCCTTAATCCTCTTGCCACATGATGGGTATATTACACTCTGGGGCCTGTTACCATTTCTAGATAACTACCAATCATGGAGTGGCAGTAGAGATGGCCCCTAAAGTAGCAGCATCTGCCCTAGACTATGAAGCACACAAGTGAGTAAAATGTTCTTGAAACTGAACACATGCTCCTTAACACTTTACATTTTATATATGGGTGAGGTCAGCTATAGAGATTTTGGGGAAATAAAGTTTCAGAGCCAGCAGAGGCAGGCAGATCTCTGTGAGACCACCTTGGTGTACACAGTGAGTTCCAGGATAGCCAGGGCTGCATAATAGAGAGACTTTGTCTTAAAAACAAAACAAAGCCAAGCAGTGGTGGTACACGACTTTCATCCCCAGCACTTGGGTGGTAGAGGCAGGTGGGTCTCTGAGTTCAAGGTCAGCAGAATCCACAGAGTGAGTCCAGGCCATCCAGGGCTACATAGAGAAAGCATATCTTAAAAAACAGAAACAAAAACAAAAGAGTTTCAGGCAGAGAATAAAGCATTCAGAAGCAAAAAGCTTACTAGAAAAATAAAAAGGACGTGTAGCGCACTCAGAGCACAGAGCGTAGGGAGAGATGGGTTACCTGGCAGGAGGAAGCCTTTGCTGGGTTTGGCAGTAAGCCACTGCTTACAGTAGGTCTTCTCATCAGGCTTGTTGATGAATTCAAATTGACAGGGCACTTGGCCATTATGAATCGTGAAGGACTCGGTTTGCAACTGCATGTACTTCACATTCTCAAAACAGAACTGGGAACAAAGAAGGTCTAGTCAGAACCAGTAAGGAAGAGAAGAAGAGAAAGAGAAACCTTTCTTTTGTAGTCAGTACCTCTGAGAAAGAGAAGAAAACACCCTCTCTTCTGGAGCTTCGTATCTACACTGACTGGGGAAAAGTGCTTGTCTTGGGAAGAAGAAGCAAGTCTTTGAAATGTACTTAGCTGAGAAGGCACAGTGGCCACCGAAGGCTAGTGAGGCCAAAGCCCAGGTTTGTTTTTATAAGTAAGTTTCCTGAAGCAAAATTTTCATCTTCTACATCCGAACCACTTTCAAAACACCTTCCTCAAATCGCCCCCGTAACCTGAAGATCAAGCTCACTCTGCCAGGTAACTACATGTCTACAGCATAAAGTGTCTTCCCGTAAACCTCACTTATTTTTTGAAACGGTTTCCCTCTATAGCCCTGGCTTGAAATCTCTGGAACTGGCAATAGGCAAGGCTAGACTGAATTCAAAGATCCACCTGCCTCTGCCTCCCAAATTCTTGGAATAAAATAAAGGCCATGCTGCCACACCCAACACATTGCCCAGCCCCAAATATTCTTAATGGGTCTGGGTCTTTCCTACCTCCCGCTTGGACAGTGTCACAGAAGGAATGTTGGCATTTTCCATCTTATCCAGGGATCGGACAATCTCCTCCAGCGTTTTCCGGTAGAGTTCTTCATTCACAACCCTCACCTGAGAGGAAAACATTAAAGACTGAGTGCGGAGCCTTCCGTCTATTCTTTTTTTCTCAGTAGTGAGGGTGCTTAAGGCATCAGGAAGTGGTGACAGCATTTCAGAAAGTGAAACCTAAGTAGATTTAGCTCATTAACAAATAACCAAATTAGGACTGGAGAGAAGGCTCAGAGGTTAACAACACTGACTGTTCTTCCAAAGGTCCTGAGTTCAATTTCCAGCAACTACATGGTGGCTCATAATCATCTATAATGAGATCTAGTGTGCAGACACACATGCAGGCAGACAACTGTATAAATAATAAACAAATAAATAAATCTTTTAAAAATTACAAATAACCCAATCAGTGTCAGACTCAGAAAGATCCCCAGCTACAGCAAGGCTGCCTGCCTCCTGGTGAGCAGAAGGACACTGGAGTGTCCTGGCTATTCCTCCTGTTGGGTCTCAGGTCTCCACTAAAAGACCACAGGGTTTCTATCTCTGTCCTGCTTGCTGCCACCCAAAGGCCAGCAGTGGGATTTTTTTTTCCTATGGTTTTGATAAAAAGATATATTTCTCAGCTCTTTTAACCCAAACTCATCAGCAGGGAAGAATATGTCAGAATATGTCAGAAGAATATGTCCCTTCTGTACTTTAATTATATACACTTTTTTTTTCCTTTTTCAACAATAAAATGATTGCATGATGACTTAGTCGCCCCCCCCCCACACCTCTTTTTAGAAAGGGTCTTTATGTATGGCAGGGCAGTGTTGGCACACACCTTTAATCCCAGCACTCAGGAGGCACAAGTAAGAGGATCTCTGTGAGTTTGAGGCCAGCCTGGTCTACAGTGTGAGTCCAGGACAGCCAGGGCTGTTACACAGAGGAACCCTGTCTCAAAAAACAAAAACAAATAAACAAACCAAAAAAGAATAGGCTGGCCTCCAACACCCAGCTGGAAAGCCAGAGCCACCACATCCAGTCTTAGGGTCTTCTCTTACTTCATATTCTGACCTGCATCTATCCTACACCTTCAAGAACAGGTGGTACGAAGCAACCCAGAAGCTGCTGGTGATGACATGCAAACAAATAATGGGTACTGGGATGTCTGACTTCACTAGCCATCAAGGAGCTGCAACATACAATAGTGAGTTGTTCCTTTCCCTCTCTCCCTCTATCTCTTGCTCACTGTATTGCATGAAAAGATTTCAAGATTATTGGCAAGGTTGTGGGAAAATAAGCTCCTATGCAGTTGGTGGAAGAATAAAATGATAAGAACTGAGGCTGGAGAGATGGCTTAGCAGTTCAGAGCATAGGATGCTCTTACAGAGGACCTGGTTCTCCTCACCTACATGGTGGCTAGCAAGCACCTGTAACTCGTTATTTCCAGGAAATTCATGCCCTGCCCTGGACTCTGGGGGCACCAAGCGTGCAGGCAGTGCACATAGATGCAGGCAAAATACTTATACACAGAGAGTAGAAATAAATCTTGCCTGTGTGGTGGTATATGCTTTTAATCCAAATCTCTGAGTTTGATGCCAGCCTGGTCTACATAGTGAGTCCCTGTCACCAAAAAATAAATCTTTTTAAAAAAACAGTAAGAAGCCAAGTGGTGGTAAGTGCATGCTTTTAGTCCCAGGAGGCAGAGGCAGGTGGATCTCCGTGATTTTGAAGCCAGCCTGGTCTACAAACTGATTTCTATGACAGCCATGATTGTTACACAGAGAAACCCTATCTTGAAAATAACAACAAAATATATAGTAAGAGCTGTTGGGAGTAGACACTAATCAATGAGTAGGCACTAATTGTTAGTCCATATACTTAGAAATGAGTTCAAGCTAGACTATAGGATTTCTTGTGGTTAGATAAAAGCCAACATTCCAGTTCCCAGCTACCAAAAGCAATCACCTCCCTTACCTCTGGCAGAAGTGACATATGGCTACTTGTGCTGCCTATCAGAATACCAAAGCCCAGGATGGCCTCTGGGCTCTCTGAGTGTCACAAGTACCTGTAACATATTTCAAAGTCTACACTAGTCTGTTGGCCTTTCCCTCCCCACAGCTACTCATCCTTCCAATCTAAGCCACTATCCCCTCCACATCTGCCCATCTCCTTCTGTCCCTTTCTCTCTTGCTGTGCTCCATTCTCTATCCTTCTGTCTCACTATTACCACTATTCTCTCCAGTTTCCCTAGTCCAGGCCATGCTCAGTCTTCTTTTTCTCTGCTCTGGACTACTCCAGATACTTCTCTCTTTTTGAGGGTGGAAGTGGTGGAAGACAGAGAGTTCCCAGTGTAGTCAAGGATGACCCTGAATTCCTGTTCTTCCTACCTCCACCTTCTGAGTGCTGGGTGTTATTCCAATAGCCTGCTTCTAGGTGGCCTGGCAACCTGTCATCACCTGCCAACTGTAGGGCAGATAAAAAAGGACCAGCCCTTTTTAAGAGAGCCATCATGCACTCTCTTACTCCTCTTTCTCCCCCTCTCTCTTCCTGTCTCTTTCTCTTTCATGGGCGCCCTCCTCTCTCTCTCGCCCCTTCCTCTTTCCCACAATAAATCTCTTTCATATCAGACCTGTTGTGTGGCCTAATTAATCATTATAAACACTGGGATTATAAGTATGTGTTGCCTTATCTGGTTTGTGTAGTCTGGGAATTGAATCTAGCACCTCATGCAACCTAGGCAAGCACTGTACTGAGCTACATTCCCCAGCCCTAAAACATTTCAATGAAGGGAAAAGATTTCTCAGAATATGTATAATGTAAGCTCTTTTACTAAAGAAAAAAGGGAAATATCTGTGTGTTATATGCAGAATACCAACACACTCAGCTGCAAACACATAAACAAAGTCCAGAGTTTTGGGAACTTCCATGTAAACGGAAATATTCAGATGTATATAAAAGCAAGTAGTAATTAACTTTACACTTACATCTTTTTAAAGATGCATTTATTTTTATTTTTTGTATAAGGGTGTGTACTAGCTAGTTTTATGTGAACTTGACGCAAGCTAAAGTCACCTGAGAGGAAAAAAATTCAATTAAGAAAATGCCTCTATAAGATGGGGCTGTAGGCAAGCCTACAGGACATTTTACTAAATAGTGATTGATAGAGGATGGCCCAGCCCACTGGATGTAAGGACACCACTGGGCTGGTGGTCCAGCTGTGAGAAGTAAGCCACTAAGCATCATCCCTCCATGGTCTCTGCGTCAGCTTATGCCTCCAGGTTCCTATCCTGTGTGAGTTTCTGTCCTGACTTCCTGTGATGTAAGCCAAATAAACCTTTTCCTCCCTGAGTTTCTTTGATCATGTTTCATCACAGCAATAGTGACCCTGGCTAAGACAGGGTGTTTGCCTGCATGTATGTCTATGTTCCACATGCATGCAATGCCTGGATTCCCTGGAGCTAGAGTTACAGGTGGTTCTGGGCAGGTCAACATGGGTGTTAGGACTCAAACTTGGATCCTCTGGAAGAACAGTAAAGGCTTTTAATATCTGAGCCATCTCTCCAGGACCTTAAACAGTTTCTAAAAAGAGCTTCCTACAGTCAAGGCTAAAAGGAAGGGATAAGAGAGAAAACCAGCTGACCACCTACCCCAATGTCAAACACTGAGCTGACAGGCTTGTGATCACTGATCTTCAAGGCCATGTGGCTCTGGTAACTCAGCTGAGTAATATTATTTCCTTTCCACAGGACTCGGTCACACCAGGCAGGAGCACGACACTTCTCGCTGAAATACAAAGTCCACACTGGCACACTCACCGAAACAGTAAAGCCTATTGCTTACTGAGTGCTGTGGTGGTTTGAATAGGTATGGCCCCCATAGATTCATGTGTTTGAATGCTTGGCCATTAGGGAGTGGCACTATCAGATCAGGAGGTGTAGCCTTGTTGAAGGAGGTGTGTCACTGTGGGCGCAGGCTTTGAGGTCTCCTATGCTCAAGCTACACCCAGCGTGATACCCAGGCTCCTTCTGCTGTGTGCACATCAAGACACAGAACTCTCAGCTCCTTCTCCAGCACCATGTCTGCCTGCATGCTGCTATGCTTTCTGCCATGATGATAATGAACTAAAGCTCTGAACCTGTCAGCCAGTCCCAATTAAATATTCTCCTTTCTAAGAGTTGATATGGTCATGGTGTCTCTTCACAGCAACAGAACCCTAACTAAGACGAGTGCCATGGCTCAGGCAAGGACCATGAGACAGAGCCTTCATGTCCATGCAGCCAAGGGATCTAAGGTTCTTCAGGTCCACGAGGGCCAGGCACTTTTCAGAACTTGTGGGTTTCCATGTCCTTAATTCCCTGAAGTGACCTCTGACCCACCTGGTATCCCAGTCATCAGAGCCAGTATCATACTTGTAGGTAGGCTGGAATGTGAGCTCGCCCTCTGTGAAGCCTTCAAAGACAGTCCTGGCAGCCACTTGGATTTTCAGCTGTACAAAAGAATGGGAGAGAGAAGCCCTCAGAATAAAAGGTCAAACCTGGGATTAGTGGAGACCATGAAATCAGTCTGTATCCCAAGCCCTACCTCAAAGGGAAAGGAACCATGAGAAAATCATTCCTATTCCATGAGTCAATAAACACATGATTTCATAAAAAGAGTCAGCAAGTTAAGACTCTTCCCCTTCAATTGTTCTGCAGTGGGAATGTGGAGAATTGAAAGATTTTGACCTAATGATGCCAAGGTTGTCAAGAAGGAAAGAAGAGCTCAGATGGAAAAGAAAGACAGCTTCAGCGTCCTGGAGAGTTCTGATCACCTAAGAACTCTCAGGTCTACTGAGGACAGCAGCAAGAAGGTCAGACGCAGGCTTCTCTCAGCCTGTGAAGTGGTCATTGCTCTCAGAAAGACATACTACGTTAAATGATGGTAGGGAACAGCAGGCTGCAGAACTGACTCACCTGAGTGAAGAGAGGAGCTGAGAGAATTTGCTCATACTGGAGAAAACTGGTGACAAAGAGGAGGCAGGAGCAAGAAACCCATTCTAAAGACAATTATTAAATCACCTTAAATATACCAAGTACTTTCTTTACTGAAGAAAGAAAATCAATAATGTGAAGCTCTTTTGGCCCCAAGTCCTGATCTCTTGAGTGAAAGAGAAAGAGTGTGTTCTTACTCCAAGGGATACAAGGTGCTTCTAGGATAGAGCCAACAGAGAGGGATACAGACGCAAGCAGACAGCATTGGGTCCTTTGGGAAACCTCCCAAGATGAGGAAGGAGAAACTAGGGTCTGTGCTCTTACAGAAGAGGAGTAGCTGCCTGAGGCAGACACGTGGCCATCTGTACCTGGTCATATGCATACAGGGTTTGAAAGGCCTTCTCTTCCACGAGCTTTTTCACCTTTTCCACATCCAGCTCTTCTATTCTGTAGTTGAGGTCCCCCAGCCACAAGATCACACTGTGAGGACAGAGCACAAAGAGGACAGGGTTTAGGAGGGCTTTAACCCTCTCTCATCTAGGATGCATCAGACAGAACACCAAGGTGGAACAGTGACTTAACTGCAGCAGAATTGCCCTTCCAACCCACTGACTAACAGGTCTAACACACTGCTGCCTTAATTGTCTTGGCTCAGTCACCCAGGGACCCCCTGTGTTACATTCCAGACCACAAACACTCTCAGCCTGTTTCTAGACAGAATTCTCTGCAGCAAAGCTTAACTTTAATAGTAGCGCCTGGATTTACCCACCACATCACTGACTAGCTTACTCTTCACTCCTGGGAAAAGCTGTGTCACGTGGCTCATTATACTTACAGCTGCTCCCTGATGAAATCAGACACACCATGAACTCCACTACTCTACCTAAAGCCAAAACCCATGTCCCTAAATAATCTGCCTAGCAGTGTACACTCTCCCCCAACAAATGCATCCTCAGGCTAAAAGCATACAAAGGGCCATGCCAGCTGCAGCCTCCCAATAGAGAAGACATGCTCCCTACGAGGTACCCTGGTGAAGAACAACCATCCAGTCAGCTCCCAGAATACCAACAAGCCAGAGACAGTTCTACTGCTTCTGACAGGATCCTAGGGGCTTCCTCCTCTTTATAAAAGAAGATCCATAAACTTCAACTATGACCATAACGTCTGAAATCCTAAGGTTTTGAAATCAGACAAAAAGCAAAGCTTTAGAGATAAATGAAATAAAAAGAATGAATGGAAACTAGTACAATATGCTCTGTGCAGTTGCAATGATGATTTTGATGAGTAGAATCAAGAAGGAACGAGCAAGGGAAGGCAACAAGCACAGGTGCAACTTTCAGCTGCACGCGCTCTAGAAGAACAGGTAAGGAAGCTTAAACAGTGCTCCAAACTGTGTGTGAGATGAAAGCTGTCTGGCTCCTTTGCTCCTGGTGCTCAATCAAAGCAGATTTCTAGGCAAATAAACCCCATGCCTTTCCACGAACAAGGAATGCTTGACAATGATTCTAGAGGTCTTCCACATAGTAATTTAGGAAGCCAGAAATTTCCAACAGACAAATAAGAGCTGGCAGACACCCAGCCTCTAGAATTCACCTCCTGGCCAAGATGGAGAACTCACCCTGGCAGTCACACATGGGGACTGAAGGGGAGAAACCCAGACTCACTCATGCTTGCTAATGGTGAGAGGGGGGAGGCTCGGGTCCACCTGAGAGAACTGCATTCGAGAACAAATGTCTTTGTAATCCTGGTTCCTCCTCTCGTACTCCTCTGTGTGAGCTGCCAGGTGGGAATTCACAACGCAGATGCTGGTGTTGTGCAGCTGGAACCTGATTGCCACGCCTCCTTTGTTGCCCTATTGAAAGGACCCCCACAGTCATTAAAACTTTCCAGCTTTCAAAATATTTTGTCTTCGTCTTCAGAATGACCTTATGGGGTTATTTTCTTTATCTAACAGATAAGACTATAAATCCCCAAGCAAATGACTAGCCATTTCCACAGAAAGCTCAGGCCAGAGCCTGCCTATCTCAACCGCCTGTTTTTTTGTCTGTATTCCTGGTGAGCCAGCTCCATCAGCTCAGCTCTTGCAGAGGGATCTAAGGGCAGGACTCCAGGAGCCTCAAGAAGAAGAAATTGCAAACCTATGGGGCTGTTTTCTTTGGGCCTAAACAATTTCTGTAGCATACTGTATATGCGGATCAACCAGAGGCTCTGCCAGCACTGACTAACTACTAGCGTGAAGAAATGCACTAGCTGGATTTCAGAGCTGCCTGTTCAATCCAGCCCTGGGTACAGCTCGCCTGCAGCAGCAGCATCCTAGGTGGGACTATATGGCTCCTGCATCTCAAGAAGCGGAGTCAAAACACTGGGGTCAAGGTCCCCAATTTGCAGAAAATTAACAAGGACTCACCATCCTCCCCATGATTCCTGTCCCCACAGTCTCAGCTTCCACTTCCGAGACATAGGCTGCGTGTTCCTGTTTGATGTACAACAGCAGCATAATCCCAACCAGCCGGATCAGCTTCACCTGGAACACAGAGCCCAATTCTCAAGTGATGGCTGCCACAGACAGAAGTTGAGAACCAGAGTATTGCAAAGGCAATGTGGTATGAGAGTTGCCCAAGGCACTAACACACCTCTTCCAGGCCAGGTACTAAGCGGTCTGCCCCACTCACTGAGCGTGCTACATGGCACCCTAAGCCACTCCCCATACCCTTACCTTTGCATATTTGGCACCAGGGTGAAGGCTCTCTGACACAGCCTTAAACCACTCTTCCTCCTTTGGGGTATCCAGGAAAAAGAAGGCTTCTTTACTCAGATCAAGCTCCTGGAACCTGTGCGGAGAGGCAGCCAGTTAACCAGAGAAAGGCAGCATGCAGCTAACACAGCCCAGATCTGCTCGGGTACTGGGGTTCCAGCTTTCTAGATGAACAGCTGGACCCTGGGGGTTGGGGGTAAAAACAAAGCGAACTAGAGAATTAGATGTCCTGGGATTTACTGGGTGCTTCTCTGAACATAAGCTCATTTCTTCTCCAGGAAACAGCCACTGAATTATTTGGAAGCGTGTGTGTGTGTGTGCTGTTACACAAAACTCCAAAGCAAGCCAGAATTATACAGCGAGACCCCATGTCAAAAACAAAAACAGACAAACAAAAACGCAGGCCAAGCATGGTGATCCACATCCAGTGCTGAGAAGCAGAAACAGATAGATCTGTGGAGCTTGCTAATCAGCCAATCTAGCCTAACTTAATGAACCCCAAACTAGAAAGAAAGAGACCCTGTCTATCTGCCTGTCTGTCTGTTTCTCTTAAACTCACATACACTCAAACTCTCTACTGGAGAATGACAAACTGACCTCTGGCTTACATAGTCATGCATGCACACACACACACACACACACACACACACATGCACACACATAAACAAAACCAACTAACTGATGAAACTTTAGCAAACCTTCCTTTCCTGGCAAAAATGTTTGTTTGCTGTGTGAACAAAAATGTGTTGAATGTCAAGTAATGACACACCAATTTCAAACAGAAGGTTATACTAAATGAATATCAGCATTTAAATACCAAGCACAGTATGTGGCCAGACATCTGTGTATCAGGAAGAACATGGAACAGAGAAGCAGCCGTCCCTGAGTTGAGCTCATATTTCAATTCCTTCACCTGCCATGGAGACTCAGCTCAGTTCATGTCCCCATTCCTTCAGCATGGCTCTCTTTTTTTTAAAAACTGGGAGGAACAGAAGAGGAGCACTCACCCGACACAGTACACATCGGGGGCCTGGGTGCTGTGGCTCAGCCAGGGCCGGAGGCATTCTTTGGGAGACTGTCCATTGACATTGTATGTTCCCACAAAAAACCTGTCACCAGAGAGACTCAATCAGTGATTTGGAAACAGTAAGTCTGGGGTTCAGTCTCTGTGGAATGGCATTTTAAGACAAAGGAAACGCCCTGTTTAACCGAGACCAACGACTACAGCACCAAGGAGGGCCCAGCAGTCTGCATTTGTGATAACTGCCAACAGTGTAGGTCTTCTCTGAGCCAGATGTGGTTGTACATGCTTGTAATCCCAGCACTTGAGACAGTGAGGCAGGAGGACTGCTGTGAGTTCCAGACCAGTGCAGGCTGCATGCTGAGTTTACAACAACCACGGCTACACAGTGAGAGACTGTCTCAGATGGATAGATGTAGAGAAAGGTTTGGTTACTTTGTAAATTCAGTTATGTTATGTAAATATGTTTTTGTTTCAATCCCAAGTGTGGGATTTTAGTTGGGCTTTAGCTTGTCCACAGCTGATAATTGTCTCCTGCAGGATGTGGTCCCACTAACCTTCTCTCTCCTACTTAGGGTTAGAGGGTTGGAAGGGAGAGGCTTTAAGGAATCCCAAATAAAACAAAAGTTTAAAAAAAGAGTGTCAATAGATAGATAGATAGATAGATAGATAGATAGATAGATAGATAGATAGA